>NW_027397065.1:91784677-91814042 GCF_003265705.2 Callorhinus ursinus
GCAAAAATTCTCACCAAAATACTAGCCAATAGGATCGAACAGTACATTAAAAGGATTATTCACCATGACCAAGGGGGATTTATCCCTGGGCTGCAAGGCTGGTTCAACATCCGCAAATCAATCAACGTGATACAATACATTAACAAAAGAAAGAACAAGAATCATATGATCCTCTCAATAGATGCAGAAAAAGCATTTGACAAAGTACAGCATCCTTTCTTGATCAAAACTCTTCAGAGTAGAGGGATAGAGGGCACATACCTCAATATCATAAAAGCCATCTATGAAAAACCTACAGCGAATATCATTCTCAATGGGAAAAAGCTGAGAGCTTTCCCCCTAAGGTCAGGAACGCGGCAGGGATGTCCACTCTCACCACTGCTATTCAACATAGTATTAGAAGTCCTAGGCACAGCAGTCAAACAACAAAAAGAAATGAAAGGCATCCAAATCGGCAAAGAGGAAGTCAAACTTTCACTCTTTGCAGATGATATGATACTGTATGTGGAAAACCCAAAAGACTCCACCCCAAAACTGCTAGAACTCATACAGGAATTCAGTCAAGTAGCAGGCTATAAAATCAATGCCCAGAAATCAGTGGCATTCCTATACACCAACAACAAGACAGAAGAGAGACAAATCAAGGAGTCGATCCCATTTACAACTGCACCCAAAACATAAGACACCTAGGAATAAATTTAACCAAAGAGGCAAAGGATCTGTACTCAGAAAACTATAAAATACTCATGAAAGAAATTGAAGAAGACACAAAGAAATGGAAAAACGTTCCATGCTCATGGACTGGAAGAACAAACCTTGTGAAGATGTCAGTGCTACCTAGAGCAATCTACACATTCAATGCAATCTCTATCAAAATACCATCCACCTTTTTCAAAGAAACGGAGCAAATAATCCTAAAATTTGTATGGAACCAGAGGAGACCCCGAATAGCCAGAGGAATGTTGAAGAAGCAAAGCAAAGCTGGCGGCATCACAATTCCAGACTTCCAGCTCTATTACAAAGCTGTTATCGTCAAGACAGTATGGTACTGGCACAAAAACAGACCCACAGATCAATGGAACAGAATCGAGAGCCCAGAAATGGACCCTCAACTCAATGGTCGAGTCATCTTTGACAAAGCAGGAAAGAATGTCCAATGGAAAAAAGACAGTCTCTTCAACAACAAATGGTTTTGGGAAAATTGGACAGCCACATGCAGAAGAATGAAACTGGACCATTTCCTTACACCACACGCAAAAATAGACTCCAAATGGTTGAAAGACCTAAATGTGAGACAGGAGTCCATCAAAATCCTAAAGGAGAACACAGGCAGCAACCTCTTTGACCTCAGCCACAGCAACTTCTTCCTAGAAACATCACCAAAGGCAAGGGAAGCCAGGGCAAAAATGAACTATTAGGATTTCATCAAGATAAAAAGCTTTTGCACAGCAAAAGAAACAGTCCACAAAACCAAAAGACAACCGACAGAATGGGAGAAAATATTTGCAAATGACATATCAGATAAAGGGCTAGTATCCAAAATCTATAAAGAGCTTATCAAACTCAACACCCAAAGAACAAATAATCCAATCAAGAAATGGGCAGAAGACATGAACAGACATTTTTCCAAAGAAGACATCCAAATGGCCAACAGACACATGAAAAAGTGCTCAACATTGCTCGGCATCAGGGAAATCCAAATCAAAACCTCAGTGAGATACCACCTCACACCCGTCAGAATGGCTAAAATTAACAAGTCAGGAAACGACAGATGTTGGCGGGGATGTGGAGAAAGGGGAACCCTCCTACACTGTCGGTGGGAATGCAAGCTGGTGCAACCCCTCTGGAAAACAGTATGGAGGTTCCTCAAACAGTTGAAAATAGAGCTACCCTACGATCCAGCAATTGCATTACTGGGTATTTACCCCAAAGATAGAAATGTAGGGATCCGAAGGGGTACGTGCACCCCGATGTTTATAGCAGCAATGTCCACAATAGGCAAACTGTGGAAAGAGCCCAGATGTCCATCGACAGATGAATGGATAAAGAAGAGGTGGTATATATACACAATGGAATATTATGCAGCCATCAAAAGGAATGAGATCTTGCCATTTGCAAGGACGTGGATGGAACTGGAGGGTGTTATGCTGAGTGAAATAAGTCAATCAGAGAAAGACGTGTGTCATATGACCTCACTGATATGAGGAATTCTTAATCTCAGGAAACAAACTGAGGGTTGCTGGAGTGGTCGGGTGTGGGAGGGATGGGGTGGCTGGGTGATAGACATTGGGGAGGGTATGTGCTATGGTGAGCGCTGTGAATTGTGCAAGACTGTTGAATCACAGATCTGTCCTGAAACAAATAATGCAATATATGTTACGAAAAAAAAAGAAGAAGAAGATAGCAGGAGGGGAAGACTGAAGGGGGGGAAATCGGAGGGGGAGACGAACCATGAGAGACGATGGACTCAGAAAAACAAACTGAGGGTTCTAGAGGGGAGAGGGGTGGGGGGATGGGTTAGCCTGGTGATGGGTATTAAAGAGGGCACGTTCTGCGTGGAGCACTGGGTGTTATGCACAAACAATGAATCATGGAACACTACATCAAAAACTAATGATGTAATGTATGGTGATTAACATAACAATAAAAATTATTTTTTAAAAAAGAAGTGCATTGCTTGATTGTAAAATATATGAGTATTTTCTGGTTTTTTTCTCTTGTTTTTGATTTCTGGCTTGCTTCCACTGCAGTCAGAGTAAGTAGTGTAATGACTTCAGGCCTTTGAAATTAGTTGAATCTTGTTTTATGGCCCAGCATGTGGTCAAATTTTGTAAATGTTTAAGGGGCCCTCAAAAGCATTCCTATTCTGTAGAGATTAGCTCCAGTGTTCTGAGTTAATAAGAACATGATTATAAATCATGTTGTTCAAATCTATACCTCTACAGATTTTTGCCTTTATATACTCTATATAAATTCTTTATCAGATGTACTATTTGTCAATATTTTCTTCTATTCTGTGGGTTATCTTTTCATTTTTTTGATATTGTCCTTTGAAGCACACTTTTTTTTTTTTCTTTTGGATTTGACAAAGTCCAGTGTATCTTTTTTCCTTTCCTTGTGCTTTTGGTGTTATAGCTAAGAAATCACTGCTGAATCAAAGGTCAGAAGGATTTACACCTATTTTTTTTTTCTAAGAATTTTATGGATTTAGTGCTTATCTTTGGGTTTTTGGTCCATATTGAGTGAATTTTTGTATTTGGTGTGAGGTAAAGATCAAACTTCATTATTTTGCATGTTCATATTCCAGAACCATTAATTGAGAAGACTGTTTTTCCCTGTTGAATGATCTTGGCTCCTTTGTCAATGATTAGTTGACCATGGATGGATGAATTTATTTCTGCATCTCACTTCTAGTCCATTGATCTAAAAGTCTATCTTATGCCATTTTCACACAGTAATGATTATTGTAGATTTGTAGTAAGCTTGAAATTGCAAAGTGTCAGTCTTCTGACTTTCTTCTTTTTCAAGATTGTTTTGACTATTTTGGATCCCTAGAATTTTAATACAAATTTTAGGATCACTTTCCAATTTCCGTGCATGTGCACATGCACATGCGTGCACACACTCACACACACACACACACACACATCCAGCTGGGAAAATGACTGGAATTGTGTTGACCCTATAAGTCAATTTGGGGGAGTATTTGTATCTTGACATTAAGTCTTGCAATTCAGACACAGATGTATTTCCATTTACTTAAGTTTTATTCAACGTATTTCCATGTTTTGTAGTTTTCAGTGCATAAATCTCATACTTCCTCTGTTAAATTTATTCCTAAGTATATTGATGCTATTCTAAACGGATTGCTTTCTTAATTTTATTTTCAGATTGTTCATTCCTAGAGTGAAGAAATACAATTGATGGTTATATATTGATCTTGTATCCTGAAACTTTGCTGGATGTTGGAAAGAGGGAGGTCTTTTGTATGATTATATACCTGGAAACCGTGACCTTACCAGTCTTTGCTGAGGGACTCTGTACACAAGTTGAGGAACATCTTCAACATACAGCCAGGCAGGTTACAACCAGCCTTGTCCTTCACTTCCTCCTTGTGCAGACTCTGAAGGATAGCCAAAGGTGAGAGCTTAAGACCAACTCTTTCTTGAGCATATGCTTTGCCCTGGACATGTACATGTCCCTCTAGATTCCAAAGAATATCTTGGAGTTTCTCAAGCCTCTATGGACATCTCATTCCCTAATTTTACCTTTTAAGTGTTTTTGGTTGGCTTACAGTCGCCCCAACTGATATCTATTGCCTCAAGCAACCTCAGTGTTCAAAAATTGCCACTAATTGTTTTCGATATACACCAAGGGGTAAAAGGCTGTTCTGCTGGGTGAACTCCAAAGGGGGCCAAATGAAGACAGCCTCATGAGTGAGTCTCTTAGGGAATTACCAGACAGATCAAAAAATGCCAGTTTGGGGGAGGAGGCTTGAAGGATCTCCAACCACATTCTTTCTGCTCCAGTGGCAGCTGGTGGTTGGAGCTGCTGGTTTTCACCATGACTGTGGGCTGTTGGTTTTCAAGCCTCCCATAGAGCTGGCCATGAGGGGTTGGGAATAGGGCAGGTTAATACACCACACAGCCCTTTCCTAATGACAGTCCCTTGTTTTTCTTGAATAAGCACTCCCTAGATTGCTATAAACCTTTGGTTAATTTCCAGAGTTTTGAAAAAGTTGATTCTGGCAAATGTTATGCACTGGTTTTGGTTTTATGGATGAAACAATTTTCAGAGGTCCGTACTCTGCTGTTTTCATTGAGACTCTCTTTCCTGACTTGACTTTGAAGGTTGTGTCACATAGCATAGAGTTCTGTTTTGGCCTTTGTTTTCCTTCAGGATTTGAAATATGTCATATATCATAGTCCAGCTTCCATTGTTTCCACTGAGAAGTCAGCCATCAGTCTTACTGTCCTGGTTTTGTTGTTTTGAAGTTGGTGTGACTTTTCTGGCTCCTTTAAAGATTTATTTACTTATGGATTTGTTTTTGTGTGTTTCTGGTAGTTCTGTCCTTTACTAGATATTCAGAGTGTGGAGGAGCGTTTCTGTTGTCACGGTGTTGGGATCACCACTGGCATTGCCTTGGCAAAGGCCAGGGATTCATAAGACTTCTGTACTTCATGGGAGGGCTCAGCAAGGTGCTGAATTGATTGATTCCTCACGGGAGAATTTTATCAGAGTTGGGTCTCGGTGACTGGAGAGAAATCTGCCCATACCATGACCTCCAGGCTTTGGCATTCCAACACTTTTCGGTCCTCCGCTGGTGAGAATGAGGTTCTTGATACCCACATATCCAAAGGCAAAGGTGAGCTCAGGACCTAGGAGACTCTGTCTCCAGAAGAAAGTCCCCAGAGCTTCCTACAGCAGTGCATTTCGGGAAGTCACCACAGACTCAACTCAGAGAAAAAGAAAGCAGGAATTGAGATGTATTTTCCCTCGGAAATTGGCAGTCAGATGGATTGAGAGATAGAGTCCTTGTTTCAGAGGAAATAAGAGATCAGGTGAAGCTCAGTGGGCACATCTGCTGTGAGATGCCCTGATAGACCTCACAGTGGAGACGTGGAGTGGTTGGATCTGGGACAGACTTGGCTTTTGGAAAGTCCCTCTGTGGCAGTAGATTACATGGACCCAGGAGGGCTAATGTCACCTCTGTGACCAGACGAGGGGTACAGCTGTGGCTCTCTCAGCTTTGTTACGCGTAGGCAGAGGTGTACTCGCCTCACATGCCTTCTTCAGTTTGAAGAATTCATAAGGGGGACTCTGTTCTAGAAGGGAAAGAGCTAGTTAAAACCATCTCATGTCTATTAAAACTCCAAATGATTAAATCAAGCTCTGTTCATTTCCTTCTTGTGAAAGCTAGCCTCTAGCTGAAGAGCGCTCTGGGTGAGGAGGCACTTTCTGGCTGGTATTGGGTGTGGGAGCGAGACAGTGTTTTCGTATCAAGGTCATCCGTCAGTAAGTAAGTAGAGAACATCTAAGATGCCCAGAGTTTCTTACTAATATAACTTGTCAAAAAAAAAAGCACATAAAAGTTCTTCCTCTGGAGCCGGTAATAGAGATTTCATGTTAACACACCCTTATCTGGTGGGTTTCTGTAGATGAATTCTCAGGGGCAGGAAAGTGCCCGTGAATTGTTTTAGGCGATGGGTGAGTGTGGTTTTGGGGCAGCCTGCGTGCCCACCCACACATCTAGTCTTATCTCAAGGGGAGTATGTCCTCTGAATTGTTCATCTTCCCATCCAGCTGCATTTTCTCAGTGTTACATCAGTTAGCCTGTTATAGTGTCCTATGACCCTGTTCCCAAATAAATTCATTCAGCTTCTGCTGTCTGATCCAGTCACCTGAAAGTCCCCCCACACATTCTTTCATTGTCCACCCGGCCCTCTCAGCGTCTGGAGACTCACATTCTGCTTCTCCCTGCGGAGAATAAATGCCATATTTTACGTCCTGAGGACAGTGTAGCCGGAACATCACGGTAGGAAAAAGGGTAGCTTTTGTAACTCAGGAGTGCTCCAAAAATTTGCATAGGAAATTAGATTCCACTCTGCTGCAAGAGCAACAAGACCATTCGATGTGGAGGCCAGGGTTTTAAATAATAGAAACTCCTATTAGGTGAATTTATGAAGAAACTGTGAAAAGTTGTAACAATAATGTGTCCCCTTCAGTACATTCTACTCAGTGAATACATAAGTGGTCCTGAATCATTTATGCCAACATGCAGGAAACTGATAAATTTTGAACAAATTTAATTGAAATCACCCTGGGAGTGAGTGTGAAGGATTAAATTTCGTGGTCTCACCAAGTGTCATAGCACTAGACCGCTCCCTTCTGAAGTCTATTTTTTCTTCCAAAATAAGAGGTTCCAAGCCTCAATCAAGAATGAATATGAGATTAATCACATCTTAGAAATGAAAAGCATGGTACTTTGCTGTGTAATGAGATGTAGAGAAGATGTTTAACCAGACAAACCACAATGTGTCGCTTCGTTTTAACAGTGGATACGAGGTGCACGTGCTCTGCTGGGACCTTGCAGCCCTCTGGTGGGATGGTGTGCCCCCAGAACGACACACACTCCAAGCAGGTGTGAGGGGATGCCTGTGTTCCATGCACGGAGCCCGAGTCTCCCTGAAGGTTTATTCCCTGCCATGTGGCTTATTCAGAAAGTACCTCACCTTCCAAACTGCATGGTTGCAACTTCCTGACTGACCACTTAGGGACGACACCCCACCAAAAAAAAAGTCCAGACAGGTGGGCTGAATCTTCCAAACCACTGGAGGTTACATGGCACAGATTCCCTGAAATGCAGACAACACCATGACGCAGGGAGGAGGGTAGGTTCTTCCAGGAGGAAAAGGAATCCACGTCTGCTGTGGGGAGGGGGTCTCCTACTTGTTCCACGGCGCTTGTGCATGAAAGCACGCAGGTGGAGAAGTGGTGTCTGGGAATGTGGCCCTTCTGCCCGCCTGGCCCATCTCTGGAGAACTGCTGGCTGCCCAAGAACCATCCCTGTGTCACCGAGACAAGCGCTCGGGAGGGACCGTCCCCTGCTGGCTTAGAGCCCACAGCCCCAGGTCCCACTTGATTCCTTTTCTGAGAGTCTCTGGGCTGACAAGGGCTGGGAGGGGCAGAAATTGGTTCATTCAATCATACTTTTGAAGGACTTTTATAAGATCAGATGTTTCTTCCCCACCTGGTTCTGCCGGGCCTTCAGGGCCTGGGGCTTGAGTCCAACAGCTGGCCCGTGGGGAGGTACCAAGGAATGCCCAGCCTTCTGTGTCCTCCTTGGCCCTCCATCAGGAGCCGCCTTGTGGGACGCTGGATTGCAGTCCTGAAAAACCTGTCTGTTAACAGAACCGGGGTCATGACCCAGGTCTTATCACGGAACACCACAAACAGGGGTCACCTGACATACACTCGCTTCTCGTGGTTCTGGAGGCTGGGAGCTCGACATCAGGATACCGGCAGACGAACCATGCTTCCCTGGTCCACAGATGCCGTCCTCCGAGGGGTCGTCACCCCGATGAAGGAGTCGGGGAGCTCCCTCGGGCCTCTTTGTAAGGACGCTAATCCCATTCATGGGGGCTCCACCCCCGGCCTCCTCACCTCTCAAAGGCCCACCTCCAAGCTCCATTACCTTGGGGGTGACCATTTCAGTGAATGAACAAGGGTGGGAAATAAACATTCCATCTATTGTAACCAGAAAAAGACATTCTTTACCCATGAGATGAACTCTTGTAGGACAGGGTTCGAACCTTCATTTGCAGCAGAGATTTCCATAAACAAAGCAAACCATTTCTACATGAGAGCAGAATTTAAAACAAAAACATTAAAACATTGGTTGCTGGTGTTGTCTGGGAGGGAATCCACGTGAAGGGCGGAGTGGCTGAGGGTCTCAAGTGGCCCGTGGCTCCTGACACAGGACGGCCGCCCTGGGGCACCAGGGCCGGACCCTGGGCTCCTCGGCCTCAGCAGCAGCGGGTGAGGGAGGGAGCGGCTCTCCCCGAAGGACAGGTGTCTACGCTCCCCAGACACAAAGCGGAGCGCGTCGCACGGATGACCCAGGGCCAGCTACAGCCTCTGCCGTAGCTACACAGAAGTAGTGTTAGTAAAAACGCAGGAAGAGCAATCTGGTCACCGCGTGAAGAGCTGTAGACATGATCTCACTTCAAGTCTGGATTTACACGAGAACTTCTGTTCCATAGAAAACTCGGTGATTTCTTTTCTTACAGTCCTTTGCACATCCTCTAAAGTGTTTACTTTCTACGCTTGTTATTTCCGTTTTACAGATACTGCCCAATAAATGTCCCTACCCCCCTCCCTCCCTCTCTCTCCCTCCCTCTTGCCCCCCCCCCCCCCCACCGTAAATATTTCTTTTTCTCTGTTGAGTCCCTTGGTGGACACTCCGAAGCGCTGGCGGTCCGAGATGCTGATGGAGGCGCGCGTTTTCCGTCATCAGGTGGCGCTCCCCGGCCCTGCCGCACGAGCTGCCGGAGCTGTGCGGAAGAGCAGAAGGTGGGCGATGACTCCAGTGTGCTCAGCCACACACCTTCACACAGATTAAAGAGGGCAGATCTGGGGCCTCTTCTCTGTAACTGAGCTGGGCTTGGCCCAACTGAACTCACCGGAGTTTGTCCTTGGAACCCAGCTCCTGCACGTTACCCTCATTTCCAAATATAAAACTGTCAGCTGTGTCAGGCTCTTTGATTTTTCTGGATGTCAGGCTTGGTTTTCAAATGTAAATGTGCCCCAGGTTAGTCTTAGTAAAGTTACCTGGCCCGGGACCAGGAGCACACCTGTCAGGTGCGGCCCCCTGTCCTTCCACCTTGTGTAATCCTTCATGTCTTGTATCAAAGACACCCTCCCACCCGGAGTTGAAAGCAAAACTATTCTCAAAGGAATTTATGACAAATACAATAATTCCTTTTAATTCAGGGATTGTTTTATCCACCAGCACATTAAGTGCAGTATACCACCAGGAAACAGCCATTATGTCTATGATTACCATATGATATTTAAAGAAGACAATTAATCCTTTAATTGGAGTGAGAAATGCGTGGTTTCCTCCCGACAACTCCTCTGATTCTGATCTGTGCTGAACGCTCCCTGAGGAGCCTCGGCCAGCCCGGCGGGGACCTCAGTGGCTCGTTAGCGTCTTGGAGGCGCAGGAGCTTCGGGGACCCTGGGTCAAGTCTCCTTGGTTCCTAACTTTTGGGCCACACCAGTCAATTTCCTCTACGGGGAACAGGCATTCATCAAAGATTCGGGCTTCTCCCAGCATAGAGGACACATGTACCTCGGCGGTGACCCCACCTCACGCTCCATCACCAGGTGTCATGAGACCCCGGAGGGATCGGCGGTGACCCCACCTCGCTCTCCAACGTCTGGTGTCAGGAGACCCCGGAGGGATTGGCGGTCACACTGTAGCTTCGCTTGGGGTTGTTACCATCCCCAAGCCAGGCATCAAAATAAGTTAAAGGAAGAGACCAGTAAAGCCAGCGCCGTCTGTTGGCAGAGTGGCATTTTGTAGCTTTTCTGCTCACCAAACTATGTTGCGGGTCTTCTTGGGAAGCGCTGTGAAAGGTCTGTGCTGGTCCCACCACACGAATCTGCCCTGAACCAGACCTTCAGACGGCTCCAGGTGTCTTTATTACCCCGAGGAGCGGTGCTGTGGGCAGGACGTGGTCTTCTTCAGTTTGCAATGTACCAGGAGCATTTGTCCTGACAAGGAATTTTACGTGAATGTAGGATTTGGATATGACTGATTTGAATATATGATTTAGCAATTTGGAAAAGAGTAAAAAATATGTTTTTTTTAAAGAACCCATAGTCTTACTTCCCAGATTTATCTTAAACGTATTAGGACAGTTCCCCCCCAGATTTTCACTTATGTATATATAGATGTTTATGTCTTTCTCTTGTAAGTTTGGGATCATTATGTGTTTTTTTTTTTAATTCTACTATTTGAAGTTCATGCTGTGAGAACTCTCGCAGGCCATCACATAAGGCTTTATTATATGGACACACGGTACTGTTGGTCATTTTCCCTGTGAGTGGATGTCTGAGTGATTTCACATTTGCTGCTGAGAGTGACGTTCTGAT
The DNA here is from genome assembly GCF_003265705.2 of Callorhinus ursinus. NCBI lineage: Eukaryota > Metazoa > Chordata > Mammalia > Carnivora > Otariidae > Callorhinus > Callorhinus ursinus. Next base: position 91,795,337 of record NW_027397065.1, read on the forward strand.
GTGTGTATGTGAGCACAGATCCAGGCGGCATTTCTAATTACGTCAGAGGCTGTATTTCCTAAGAGACGACCACTAACTTTAATCAAATAACCTGAGACAACAATTGCTTCGACAAGCATGTGTTGGGCCGTCCTCGGCGCCGGCTCAGATCCTGCGCAGCTCCCGTGGAGGCTTCCCCCGGGGGAGGGCTGGTGCCCTGTCTTCTCAAGCCACAGCCACTTGGATGTTTTAAACTCAGAGGGAACTTTCCTGAACCCGAAGAACTCGATGCAGGTAAACGTTCCATCCTTCTCGAATGGGGCTGAGTGCCGAACCAAACCAAACTGACCAACAGGAAATAAGACGCCACGAAAAAACCCTTGTTTTAGGACTTTGGGAACCTCGCAAAAGAAGAATAGTGGCCGGGCAGAAGCTAAAGGGAGAGAACCAGAGGTGACCCCAGGCGCGGCGGGAGCCATGCTTTATCTGCACCCCTGGTGAGGAAAGAGCCCCAGTCGTGGGCACCATCTCTGGAGAATGTGCACCGTGAAGTGTGTGCCTCAGTGGTCCTTCTAGGCATTGTGCATTCAAGGCTCTGTCCTTCCTAACGTTACAATCAGGAGCAATCTGTAAACGGGCACGATCCCACACTCGCTCGCTCACATCTCTAATGGTGAGGGGAAACAAGTGTCCATGAGTTAAACTAGATTGCCATTTGGGTGTTCGATGTTTCTGAGATTCTCTGAAGATGATTTCCTGCCCGGCATAAAGAAGCACAGTGCGGCCTTGGCAGCCGACAGGATTTGGACAAAAAGCGGGGGTTTGGGAGAGGCATCCTTTCTCTCCTGGAAGAAGACCCTGGCAAGGTGGTTTCTCCTAGAAGCTCCTTCCAGGGACTTAAAATAGTTGCAGGGGCCACAGGGAGCTGAGATCCGCAGATAAAAATCTACACCGTGAAAGGTTTGATAACTATCTGCTTCTCTCGATTGTGCAACAGCGACTTCACCTCCATGTGAAAGCAGAGCATCCCTTTGAAAATGTTCAAAGGCATTCCTTCCACATTCTGAGGCTGTTTATGGAAAGATCTCTATTAATGTGTTATGGGAGTGGCATGTTACCGGGGGCTTCCTGTTAAAGTTTTCAGATATATATGAGAAATTTTAAAGGACAGAGCGCCTGAGAGTATGTTAGTTGTTACGTGGGGGCGAACTCTGCCAGAACTCTGCAGGGGGAGTGAGAATCTGAAGTTCATGATCCAGAAGAAGTCTAGCATGGTCTGGGGGCTTAGGAGCTGAACTGTTAAGGGCTTTTATGGTTTTTAATACCATCTGTGTTAAGTATTCCTTGCTGTAGCAAGTTTGTTTCCACTTACAAAGAGTCAGGCTGTACTTTTTCTTACCTGTGATTCTACTTAAGAGATTCTCTGGATATTACTTGGCGGCCCACGACTATGACAAGTTTATGCTAGCTAGCAAAGTATGCAGCTCCATGTGATTCCAATCTTTCTAATTAATTGAGTTACCACCAGAGTAAAAGTAATGTTGCAAAAATATGTTGATGTGGGTGGTGTTCCCTTTGGCAAAGTAGCATGCATACAAGGCAAAACCATGATTAAAAAGAAAGAAATATTTCACTTACAATTCAAACAGCACATTGCATTGTTTAATAGAAGGAGATGAAAATCCTATCTGGCTGACAAATGCATCTGTGCCTCCTGGGTATGACTTTGCCTAGAATCACGACAAATGTGGACATAGTCCAAGAAGGGCGGGTGTTCTCTCCCGGCCTCTTCATCTGTGACCTCCGAGTCCCAGCCAGACCAGACCTAACTCTGGGAATGACAGGCTCTTCTTGACATAGTGCCCTACTGTTTCCACCCCCAAAATACTGGGAATACCCCTACTGTGGTTTATCTCAAAGCCATGCTGTCCAAAGAAGAAAAAAGTTCATGTGAAAACATAATAACCACCTACCTACCAGCACTTTGCTTGTGTTCATTGACATGAACCCATCGCCCGCAGCAGAGGGCCCTGGGGAATGTTTATTTTTTTATTTGGTGTATTTATTTGCTTATTGTCGTTAGGTATATACCACATTCCAGACACAAAGGGGAAGATATTTTGAAAGTGTTTTTTGTTGTTGTAGCTGCTAGACAAGAATTCAGCAGGCTTGGGACATTTCTGTGTGTGTTTGTTAAAATAATGCACGTTGATGGTGGTGGCGTCTCGAGTCTCCTGCCCTCTGGGGCGGGCCAGCACCTCAGGCACATCGTCCCATGCGACCACACTGCGGCCTCCCAGGAGGGTGCCCTTATTACTGTCTCGGTCCTATAGGGAGGCCATGGAGGCCTCTGGAGGGTAGGCGATTTTTCCACCTGAACAGGGAGAAGTGAGACCCAGATCCTGCCACGGCCCAGAGCTGCTTCTCTGCCAACCAGCCCAGGCTTGCCCTTGCGGGGTGGCCTGTTCCGGGTTGGACGTTGATCATGGCACCGTTGGACTCTACCCACCAGTCATGACAACCTGACTGTGCCAGAGTTTCCTGGGTTCAGAATTGGTGCCTCCGCTCTTCCTCCACGTGTCCTCCAGCCCTGGGCACCGGGACCCCTGACGGGTGCTAATGAGCCAGATAGCATCATGACCATGGCTCTGCCGTGGCCCCTCCGCCAGTCCCCGCCCCGAGGCTGTCCGAGACCCCAGCCCCGACAGCCAGCGACCGTGGCGCTGGCATACGTGGGCAGGGCCCACATCAGCATCGGCTCGGCCGGGGGGCTCGGGCCACCCAGCGACCCCGGGTCCCCCCGCTCTGTGGAAGGTCTGGCCAGGAAAGCAGACCACTGGTGCTGGAGCCCCGGGCGAGGCCCACAGGCTGGGAGGGGCAGGCAGGGAGAGGGGTGGGGAGCCTTCCTCTGGGCCTGCCCCTGCCCCGGGTGCCCCACCTCTGCCCCAGACTGCTGAGCCCTCCTGAGACTCCACAGAAAAGACCACGAAGCCACATCTTCCTGCAACATGTCTGACCCCATAGGACTGGGCCCTCCAGGATGCCACACCTGTCCCAGGGGCAGGATGGCCAGACCAGCAGGAGCAGAAAGGCGTGCATCCCGAGGCCTGGAGGCCAGCGCCGCACCCGCCATTGGGCAGAGGGAAAAGTGGAACACAGTCAAGGTGCCCAGACCCAGCACCTGTGGGGGCAGGAAGTGGAGGCCAAGGAAGGGGTGGGGGGAGAGGGGCAGCCAGGAAGATAGGGTGGGGGTGGGGTGGGGAGTGTGAGGGGAGCAGGAGGAGGGTGGGGTCTAGGTCCTGAAAGCAGGCTCTGCAGCCCCGGGAGGAGCCCCCTACTTACGAAGAAGGGTAACACTTCCTGGACGATTATCAAAATTCTTGATGATAAAGGAAAAAAATCATAAAACAGTGTTGTTATTAGTCACATCTCACTTTAAAATTTTATTTTTTCCTATTTCATTCCTGCACACCCAGCTGCCTGGCTTCGGAGTCTCATTTGCTCCCTGGCGCCCCCATTTACCGTTATGGAGCCACTCCGTGGGACTGCCTCTGGCCGCTCCCGTGGCCCTCCCCGTGGCCCTCCCGGGGCGGGTTCCCCCACGGCTAGACCTGGGGCGGGTTGGGCAGGGGACCCGCTGGAGGCCCGGGCGGGCTGGCGTGGGACGCAGGCGGCCAGCGCTGCCCACAGGGCTCAGCTCACCGCGCCCACCTGAATCAATTATTTTTGAAACATACATTTCCATTTAGCGATCCGTGCTGGTTCTAATTCACTTGCCGTTTAATGTCACTTAGAATCATCCAGGGACTAAAACAGGCCCACAGAGAACAGATTTTAAAAGTATATTTTAAAGATAAAGATGGGCCTTTAATATTCTACAGGATTTCAAATCCCTGGACAAAGAATGTCAGCTTAAGTTTAAAAGAAGCGCTCTAATATCTGTCTTTGAAAAGGGAAAGGCGGCCCCGGCCTGCGCACGAGCAGAGGGCTCACCTTTTTCAAATTACAGTTTTCAAGTCTGATACAGGCAGATAATCATCAGCGGCTCACATAAAATCATTATTTTGTCAGAGAGAGAAAGCGTGTTCGGGGGGAAATTAATGACAGCCCAGAAAGAACAAAGGTGCGTCCTAATAGGGAGACTTTTTCCAAGATTAAAGGAGTCTTGGCCCTTCCTTTGGCTTCAGGTGTTGCTCTAAAATCGTCCTAAAGGCTGCGTGGAAATCTGGCCTTGAAGTCGGGGACTGGAAAGGCCCTGGGGAGAAACACAAACCAGCCCCCCACCCACATCCCGCCTCCAGTGTCGAGGGCAATCTCTTTCCTTCTCAGACACTCTGCGATTTGTACGCAGACTATCTCAACATTGTTCTAACGTGGGGGCGGATCTCAGAAGTGGAAAGTCTGGTGACCCCGGAACAGCATGCCCTCCTGAGGAAAAGGGGAAAAAATGCATTACTTGATGACTCAGAAGGAAATGGAAAGGGGCATCTAAGCCTTTTGAACCCGGACTTGAAATGCAAACTCTGGGCAGCGGTGTGGCCCGGGTTTTGACAGCCCGCTTTGGGAAAGCGCCGTCAGGTTTCAGTTCGAGGACTCAGGTTCGGGAGCCCCGGGGATGCTGCTCCCCTACCCCCGGTGAGTGGGGTTCCCGGCAGACCCAGGGCAGGAGGCATCCGGCCAGGGCTCCGCCCACGCAGTGAATTCGGCGGCGTGGTACCTCCTGCCGGAGCCGCTTCGGCGCGCATTCCTCGTCTCACCCTTGATCTGGCGGCCGCCTGGTTCCCGTGGCGACCCTCGGGTACCCGCCCGCATCACGGGCTTTAGGGGCAGCTCGCAGCTGCCGGGAAGGCAGGGAGGGTCCCAGGGCTTGGGCTGGGAGAGGGAGGGAGAAGGGTGCACGTGCGTACGGCCCCGGAAGCGCCGGAGGGCGGCGGAGTCACTGGATTCCCTGGAGGCGCTCCCTTATTCCATGGCTCCCCTACAGCCCGGCTGGGGCCGCTCCCCGCCATATGCACAATTTGTTGGCTGTCTTTTCCTCATTTATTCTGTCCTCTCGGTAGGGTGAGGGGCTCCCAGACGTGCAGCCCAAGGCACAGCCTCCCTCAGCCCCAGAGTGGCCGTGCCAGCCCTTTGCTGACCCTCCCCTCCTCCGTCTTCCCACAGAGAGGAGTGAGGACTCCAGTGAGAACTGCTGGAAACGGATTCTGGTCCTTGCTGTGTCCTGAGATGTGGAGGGAATAGGGGTGGCTGATTTTAGGATCCGTGAGTGCACTTCGCATGAACAGAATGAGCATAAAAAATCGTCGGTTTAACCGAACTTCCTTGGGATATGTGAACTGTTCCATTTTCCCTCACCATGTTGAGTGAGTTCACCAGTGTGAGTAGTGTCTGTGTCTCCCAAACCCTAAATTTCCAAACTTTTGACTTTTAATAATGTGGAAATATTTATCCTAGTGCATTTTTAGGGAGTTCCAGGGACTGAATGTGGGTGCGAGCAGCTCTGTCTGTCTAGCGGTCGAAGGCCTGGTGGTGCCACACTCCTGTCCACAGCCTGTCTCGTAGACCAGACACATTTGGGGCAGCCCACATCGTTTGTGGGCACGGCTCACGGCTCATGTAATTGGCTGAGGGTCACTTAGTGTCTCTGCTGGGGAAGGCAGATTTACAAAATCACAATAAGGAAACATTTATAGCTCTATTGAGCTATATAATATAATCTTATATATAAGCTATATAATATAAAGCTATATAATATAAAGCTATATAATATAATCTATATGAAGGTTAATATTTGTACCCGCCTCCCTGGCCTATCAGTAAGCGTCTGCATTGCATTTCTACACGAGGGTCCCCGGACTCAGGTCTGGGCAGAAAGCTGCTCCTCGGGCCACACAGACAGGAGGAGGCCTGCCTCCGGTGCCAATGTGCTCATCCCGATGGTCAGGGAGCCGCACGGGTGTATGTGGGGATTGGCTAGGAGCCCCGAGAAAGCAAGGGCCTGCCCCGGGGGTCCTCCTGATTGCACAAAATACAGATGCCTTTGCAATAAGAATGAGAAAGTTTACAGTAGTTCACGTCTACCAAGTTTCTTCTGAAAGGAAAAAGAAAAAGCAGCTTCAAGTTCCAAACACATCTGAACTGTAGCTCCAGCTGCATATGCATTATTCAACTGGGACGTAACAGCTGGAGCTGGGCGTCAGCCTAAGGACAGCATGGGGCTTGCCCTTGAGAAACTGTATTTCTCAGGAAAGACACTGGCATTTATAAAGAGCAGAGAGAGCAGGAACGCATGTCCTGCAAACAAATAATGAGCTTGAAATGGACAGAAAGATCAATGGTATGCAAGCTACAGCCAGAAACGCAGCGCACACCCCCGAGGCTCCCCTGCCTGGGATCTGGGGTGCTCCACCTGGACCAACACTCTCCTATCTCAGCCCCATGGAAACAGCTTTTCTGACCTGCTGGGTTTGAAAATGGGAGCTCAGAGGATACATCGGTGGTTAATCACTCTCGACTCTCCAAGTACCAAGTGGAGGGAGCAAGGGGGGAAACAGATGTGGATCCAGCAATGCGGAAGTTACCCCAGAGGGAGGAAAGGTCTGGTGAACATAGACCTATGCCAGAAAGGATCTGCTCATGAGTGTCTGCACAGTGGAGGAGGGGCTGCCCCCAGAGACCACCCCAAACAGGACCTGTCCTCGGGAGTGTGTGCGTGTGCGGCCGGGGGAACCTGTGGGCAGAGTACCGGGGCGTGCGTGGGTCATGCCCCACCTGAAGACAGCACATGGCTCACGGTCCTCACCACGCTCCTTGGACCTTTAAAACACATGACACTGATTTCTAGGAAGCCAACTTGTACCCGTGAGCGTATAAACAGATATGTTCAGAACGGTGCAAATCTCATAGCTGTGTGCACCGACCTTTTCCAGGGATTCATGCGGGGTGCTCAGGACACATATTCTGGCCAGTTCAAGGCATTTCCCTAAGCCTCGTGTGCACTATTTTGCTTGGAGCTCATATATAACCGAGCCCTAGAGGTGGTGTGTGCAGAACGGTTCTCTGCTTTTGCAAACCAGCCATAACTGTCACGGGTGCCAACGGGATGATGGAGGTGCTTCAGGCTCTGTAAGCAGGCTTTGGCAGTGATGTTTACTTTCTGGGTAAGTGCAAACATGACGGTGTTGTTAGGACTATGAATGCAGCTTTTGTTAGGGTATTATGGGAATTACAGTATTTAAACGAGCACATCTTACTCCAAGATAACTTTGAATGTATTTAAAGTGCATTTCTTGACAGACTGTTATTGTAAGTGGATCTGGTTAAATCACCCATACTTTTAGGAACTCTGCATCCCAGAGGTGGCTTTGCCGTGTGACCCAGGAGACGTGGATAGGAAAGAATCACCTGCCAGCTCCCTGGCATTTCCACGGATCTTGGTCGACGCTGTAACATGGGCGCAGCGCCACTGATTCCTGACGTGCAAGGGAGGCCCTGCACACCCAGAAGGCGAGCTGGCACACGCTGGCTGGCCCAGCCCATCGGGGGAGGAAGCTGCCCCTCGGGGCAGCGCCTGTCCGTCCCGGGGAAAACAGGGGCAGTTGAGAAAAGGTGCAGGTTGAAGGCGTGAACACAAAGCCCAACTTGCAGTTAGGTCTTTGCCCTCCAGGAGCACCTGGGAAATACCGCATTCTCCCTCCCAAGCAATATCACATGACAAGGAATTGAAGCTTTACAAAAACCTGAATTCTTTGATTAAAGAGGAAAAAAAAAGTGTCCTCCACTGCGTTTTCTTACGTCCAGAAAAGACCAAGGATTGGTAGCCATGGGCTGCATGTTCACAGTAGGTTTCTGGGAGCATCATGGAGTCTCTAGTTTCTGGAACCATCCAGCTGCGTGTGTCAGAGCAGATAAATAATGTCAGCGCTTTTTCTTGCCTCCAACTTCCTCATTACCCAACATCACGAGGCACAGATCCCTCAGGAATACATTTACTTCCCTGTCACGTGAACGGAGGAAAATGTGCCATCTGCGTCCAGGCCGGGAGCTGGCGTGGGGGGGACGGTGCTGAGGAGGGGGTTGCCTCGCCATCTGTCCCCCACATACCGGTGGCTTTACCCAGGACGTCACCCACAAGGGCGGCAGAGCCCAGGCCTGGGAAGGCCGGCCGCAGGCATGCTGGCCCGAGCTGGCCCTGGTCACACTTCACCTCCTGACCCAGGCCGGGCGACTCCCCCCTTGCCACCTGTTTGAATTACAGACCTTAAAATATTTATTCTATATGGTTATGAAAATTTGATACTGGTATAAAACATTTGATCTTGCTCTTTAAAAGGAAACTGAAAGGAGGGGAGGAATGATGGGAGAGTGTGCCCAGGCCTCCCGGCTTCCTTTGGGAAGAAGTAGCAGGTCATTTCCACTCTCCGTCCCGGTTAGACGTACCCCCACCTCCCAGCTCCTGTGACAGGGATCAGGTTAATGAGCAAAACCGCAAGGTTTGTGCTGAAAGTAATGTACTGACAGCCCAACATCAAGGTGAAAGAAGCCCTCTTTCAGAGCAAAGAGCCCAAGACAGGCGTAGCTCAAGACACAAGGGGAGAGTATGTGAAAAGGAGAAAACCAAATTAACAATTTGCCATAAAATGCACAAAATTGAGTTCTATTCATAAGTGGAAAAGGGAACCTGATCCCATATAAGCAACAACAAAGGGACAACATGGGTCATGTCAAAAGCATGAAGAGAGAACAAGAAACTAAGAGCTGGGAGCTGATGGAGACTGAGCACTAGCTGGGGGTGGGGTTGGGGGGCTGCCTGTTTGTCCCAGATCCTGCTGGCAGGTGTAAGGACCCTGGATCCTACTGCAACCAGGACACTTGGAACACAGCTTTGGGCCACCATTCTACCCCAGGCAGGAAAAGAAATCATAACGAGAAGGAAAAGGATATTCAGCACCCACTTAGGGTGGGCGTCCTTAGGCACAGAGCCAAGCAGTGGGAATCTGGAGATCCTCATGTAGAAATCCAAGTTTTATACATAATTTGGACGCTGCCAGGGGAGGCCAAGTTTTGGGGAAAGGCAAGTCAGGGGAGACGTCAGTCAGCATGGGATTACACACTTTTCCTAGGAGGCCAGAAGGTCTGGGCAGGGCAGCGGTCATAAACCCCCCCGTGGAAACACTGAGGCAGGGGCCCTCCCAGCAATGGAGGAACTGGAGGTCCCGGAAGGCAGCTGGGGGACTAGCATGATGGGGGCTGAGGCAGGGCCTCAGGGGGACCCTGGAAGGATGGGCTCAGTCTGCCCTGGGCTAGAGATGCCTGCAGGAGCCACCTCGGGAAAGGTCACATGGCCCTACCCATGGTGCAGAGAAAGGCCCCGGGGACCTTGGGGCCCACCAGGCGGGTGGGAGTAAATCTGAGTAACGTCCCCAGAAAGAGATGCAGAGTCAGGCCCCGCACGGCCAAGAGAGGAGGGGACAGAGCACTAGCACATTTTGCTTAGGAGCTGGGGTTGAAAACCTTTCTGTTTCTTCATTTTTCAACCTTGTGACCTGGGAAAGCCAGAAAAAGGGAGCCTGATGGGAGAGGAGCCAAGCACAGCCCCTCACCCTCTGCTCTGGGGACTGGCGCCCAGGTAGGGCCTGCTCCCAGGGGCTCAGCGAGGAGAAGCTCTGATCATACCCCTCCGCTGTGGGCACACAGCCATCTGGCTTTGTGACCTCAGGCCCACAGCACAACTCAGGGAGGATGTGGATTTGCAGGCCCAGCCTCTGCTTTCTCTGCTTTGTTTAAGACCGGGGAGTGAGTGTGGGCACCCATGCCCTGGAGCCTTTGGACTCCCCTGGCAACCATGGCAGGCGTCCAGGGTGCTCACCATGGGGTCTGGGCGGCAGGCTCTGGGGTACAAGGTGAGCAGGCAGTGAGCTGGACATGGAGGCCCGTGTGCTGTGTGGGGTCCGGGCCCTGACACCGCTGGGTATTTCAGGACGATGTTTTAGTGTCATTCTCCATTATGGACTTTTCTCCTCACCACACTGACTCCTGCAAACAAAATGCCTTCACATGCAATGTGCTGGTTCTCACCCCAAAACCTGGGTGTTACCTCTCATTACCTGCATCTCCCAGGTGGAGGAAGGGATCATGCCAGGGGGCCACAAGATGACAGGAGCAGTAACGCACTGCCCGTACCTGAGTGACCCCTGGACTCCTCTGGCACCTGCATCCTGGCTCACCCAACACAGAGACGTGCTCCGGGGGTCGATCTGGGACACAGGTGTCCTTCATCCTCTCGGGGCATAAGAAGACTGCACTTTACTGGCTTACTCCCCTGCACCGACCCTGAGTAGTAACCCTCGCAATGGGCTCGGAGGTGGGGGACATTATCATCACCGCTAATGGAGTTGGGGCTGGGGCATGCTGAAGGTAAAAACTTGCCAGAGTCCCAGCAGATCAGGGATGCCCACTGACGCTGTGACCCAGCGTCCCTGCCCTTACCCTCATGGGCTTGTCACAGTTCTCAGGGCCCTGTAAATACACCCCTGTCTCCCGCTCTGAAGCCAGGAGCCATGGGCAAGCAGACAGAGGATTGTGGCCGTGACTGGGGTGCAGAAAGCACATGCTTGATAAATGCTCCAGATCTATGACCCAGCCGCTTGAAAAAATAAACATATTCTCTCGTGGTTCTGGAGGCTGGAATCCACAATCTGGCTGTGGGCAGGGCTTGCTCCTTCTGAGACTCTAAGGGAGCATCTCTTCCACATCTCTGTCCAGTGTCTGGTGGTTGTTGGCCACCTTTGGCATCCCTTCGTTTGTGGATGCACCATCCTGGTCTCTGTCTTCATGTTCACCTGGCATTCTGCTTGTGTGTGTCTGGGTCCACACTTTCCTTCTCACAAGGGATTGGGGCCCATCGCTTCAGGACCACCTCATCATAACCAATTCCATCTGCAATGACCTTGTTTTCAAATACAGTCACAGTCTGCGGTACTGGGGATTGGGACTTTAACATATGAATCTGTTTTTGGGGGGACACAGTTCCACCCATAATATCTCAGGTGCAACATTTAAAGGGTGCCAAAAAGCTCAGTCACCAAGATAAGTCACATCGTAATGCAGTATTTAAGAATATCAAAATTCGTGCAAAAATCCACGGTGGACAAAACAGAAGTTTCCAGACAGGATCAGTATTGGTGATTTCTCCTTCTGCCTCCGGTGCTGGCAGGGTCCCACTCAGCCTTACCTCTAGTTAAAAATGTGGTACTTCGTTAACATGCACGTTTGTTCACATTGATTTTAATTTTCTAAAATATCACATTAAATATTCTTTCTCTTGACAACTGAGATTGTTGGTGCCCCTTAGAGGCCGTGCCTGAGGCAAGCGTCTTACTCTCCTGGCTCTCCTCGGGCGCCCACAGAAGTCAGCCCAAGACAAAACATCAGCAAGCAGAGGGGATGAGCCTTGTCTTTCCTCACCTCGGCTGCATGTGACGGGAAAGCAGAGCCCCCTTGTCCAACTCTCCCTGGCCACGGGGCCTGGGGGCGGGTGGGGAGGCTGGTGCTGGCCCCCGCCTGGGGGTCTTCCGATGGAGCTACCTGCCCAGGATGGTCCGCCCCTGACCCTGGCCTGTGGAGGCCTGAATCCTCACCTCCTCTCTGTCCTGCATCTAGTAACTCTAGCCCTCTCCCTGCACCAGGATGACCCTCGGCCAGATCACTAGCATCCCTGTGACCCCGGGTCACCGATTTCCCCAGCACCACCTGAGCTCCCACCCTGGAAAAAGTCTACCCTGTTCCTTTTGTTGAATGGGGCTATTGGTAATAAAACTTGTACGATGATTAAAAGAATGATTGTATCTCCGGTGCTTCGCACCTCTTCATGCATTAGTAATGCAGGGATTCAATAAAGCCTCATCTGCTTTCTGCCGACAACTGTTTAACTCTCCTTTACACCATGCGGCCACGCTCTCTCTGCAGTATGACAAAGCCTAATGCAAGGCCTAGGAGGCACTTCCATTGAGACGTGGCTTTAATTATGGATGTCCTGCATGGGACATTCTTCTTCTACATGTGTTTCTTCCGTCCAAGGGCACCAGCGTCAGTCTGTGATCGAAGAGAGGCAGACAGAAATGTGCCTTCATAAATCCAGCCCGAGCGGCCTCCTCAGACCTGACTGGATTTGTCTATTTGTGGTCCTGCCATCGGACACGCAACGTTCCCATCACAGGTGTCTCCAAATTCTTGTGCTCCAATCTCAGCAGATTCTAACCCCCCATATTGGCCACGGTTTAAAAATTAAGCTGCTGCAGTCCACAAGCTAAAGTTGCATTCTGGTGACTTCCTCAAGCAGAGCTAGGCCCCTCGGACGCGTCCGTGATGAGCTACACTGTTCTTCCCGGATTTTGTGCATTCTGCACATGCTTCCACTAGAACAGATGGACAAGCTCGGGCAGGGCTTCCCTGGGGCTTCTGGCACCGACTTCTGGGCATTCTGAGAACTTTTCCTCTGCTTTAATTGTGTGTTTCTTCAACTGATGCGAGTCAATTCTGTGCCCGGCACGGAGGGTGCCAAATGTACACCGGAACATAAGACATCTAAACTCCGCCATTAGCGGGCAGATGTGAAAGGACAGTTGTGCCAAAGTCCCCAAGAGAGGCCAGGCTGTATATTCGCTTTCTGAGCCTCAGATTTGGCCTTATTTCAAAGATTGTAGTTTCAGCCTGCTCCTTGGGAGTGGCTGATGTTTGATTGGATCATGCACTGGGGTCTTGATTTGGAATATTCTGGGGGAAGTGGATGCTTCAGTTGACCACTTCTCTAGGGTCTCTTGCCTCCCATGTGAGAGAATCAGCCAACCCTCCCTGTGGGCACCAAAGGGCTCCAGAGTCTCCAGGGTCAGGGCTAGATACCAGGTGTCTGCTCATTACAGCCAAGTGAAGCAGGTTTCGGAAAGAAAGGAAGCACTTATATATTCACTGGAGTGAGGCATCATTTTCTTTTCCTAACCTGTACCAGACTCACGTGCTGTAAGGGGGGCCCACAATGGGGTACCTGTGGACACCCTGAAAGTTAGTCCTATGTGACCCTTCCTGTGCCACGCATCCACACGCAGACACACGTGCTACCCAAAGCGTCTGGCTCTGCACGGTTCTCGCCACCATGCATTTCCAGGCCGTGCTCAAGCACCTCTGCAGGAGGCTGCATCCAGTCCTTGGCTCTGAGATACATGTTCCTCCAAGGAGGCCCTGCTGCACATTTCCTAAGACAAACACCCAACTCTACATTTACAAAAGTGTCTGAAGTCTTCAGATGAAAAGATTTCTACTAGTTCAAGATGCAAAACGATTCCCACATGTCCCCTTTGATGTGTATTTTTCTAAGTGCTCAGAAGGATTTCTGGGAGGCTGTGTGAGTCCCTTTTGTTTCTAAAATGTTTGGTTGATGTGTTTCAAAGTAGCAGTGAGAGCAATACTGGCAAGCTTTTGCTTTTTAATTGTGGCTCCCGTGCACCCCATCCTACACCTTAATTCCATGCTCTCGTGTTGAAAACACAACCCTCTGTGAAGTCGACTAGCTACACTGTAAACATCTTGGAAAACTTTGCCAACATTACTCAAAATAGGCAGCTGGATTTTTTTTTTTTTTTTATCATTTCCAGGTGCATTTGAGGGAGAGGAGAGTTCTAATGGACCTAAATTGTCTATGTGATCCAAATCCCGAAAGTTATACCCACACATTTCAAAGAGATATTGCTTTGGAGACTAAAGGCAAATGAAATGTCCCTGATCCTGTGTACCGATCTGCAGTGCTGTTCACCACATTAACGATGACTGCTTAAGCACTGATTCTCCCCAAATACTCGTGTCTCAGATACTATTTTCTGATTCCAAATTCAGGCAAGAGATGTTCCGGCTGCCGGCCAGGGGAACTTGCAGCATTCGGGTGCGCATGTGCTAAAATGTGCTGAGGACTCAAGATCCAAATCAAGAAGCCGAGGTGGAATGTGTCCTTTCCCTTATAGATGTGGGGTCTCCCCCAGCATGCTGGGTGTCCCCAGACTGCAGGCTTGCTCAGCGTGGCAATTATGCATTCTTACTTGGACAAAGTATGAATGTATAACTCTCGGACGTTATGCCGAGAGTCCCTCTTTTAGAAAGAACTCTGTATCCCAACTGGAAACTTGACAAAGTTGAAATTTGGCAAGAAATTAGCTTCTCATGAAAATGTTCACTAATTCCGGTTCATCAAAGCAAAAATGTGATTCATGTTTTATGCTTTTTTTTTTTTTTGGAACAGGATAATCTTAGTAAATAACCATTTTGGATTCCTAGGAGTGTGAACTTTGGGACAGAGGCACACTAACATAAAGCTAAGTGGGGAGATCCAGGAGAGTTCACTTGTCCAGTACCACCTGAGGCATCCTCGTGCAGAGCATCGCCCAGGGCTGCAGATCTCCACGGGGCTCTCCATGGGCCAGCCCTTCCCAAAAAAGCCATCCTGCAGAGTCCTGATGCAGACGTCACCTCCTCCCAAGTACTTTCAAAAGCTCTTGATCATTTGAAATCACATTTCTTATGGCTTTCAAAGCCTCCCTCTGGCCCGGGCTCTAATTCCCTAAGTACATTTCCCATTATACTCCTGGTGCCAAATCCCATTTCTATAGGGTATTCTATGTCTAAAGTCCTTCACATCTTGTCCACACCCACTCCTGATTTGGGCCATGGTGCATTTCCTTCTGAGTGTCCAGACTCAGCAGTGCATGCATCCCACAGATTATAGCCTCTCTTCATGAGTCTGCAGATACCTACCTGTGTGATGCTCCCCATTCCATCCCCATCTGCTTTCCCCTTTCTGCATCCTAGAGGGCAGGGACTTTGTTTTATGCCTGTTGGTCCCTCACTCCAGTAAAGGTCTGGACACACGTTAACCATTCTAGAAAATCTGTTGGCTTTAACTTGGAGGAAGCGGGCTAGGGCACTCTTCTGGCCCAGCACTCTGGGTCTAGCTGTCTGCCCTTCACTGTGTGGTCCCCTTCCACGCGACGGTCTCCGCACTGAGAAGCAGGTGACCGTGCTTCCCACAGAGGAGCAGAGCTTCTGGAGGGCGGCAGCTCCTGCTAAAGGTGGTGGTATCTGTTTCACTGATGGGGGTTGACATGCAGAGACTCAGCTTCTCCTGGAACACGGCTCCCTGTTGAGCTTTCCCTCCGTCCTGGGTCAAACAAGCTCAACACCCCAGCTCTTGCCTCAGGATGGTGTGGGGGACACCAGGTGGGGCAAGGTCTGTGTTTCTAGTCAGCACAGGCAGAGTGCGGCCGGCCTGGATGTGGGGTCGGAGAGGACCCACTTCCTCTCCAGACCAAGCGTTGTTTCTGTTACTCCATTCTCAGCGAGGATTGCTGGTGGCCTTGGTAATATTTGTCTCTTCTTGAAATATGCCACCATGGTGTTTCCCATGAAGACAGAGAAGCCAGAAGCAAGCTTTCATCAGAGTCTCCCTTGCACATCTTTCCGGATCTTTAAGAATTCTTCCAAACCTGCCAAGGACTCTGTGGTGGGATCTGCATTCTGCGTCTGGTTCTAGATGAAGACTCGACTCAACACAACAAGCAGCCAGGCTTTGTCCCCTCAGGTCACAGCTCAGCCACACCTTATACCTGGCCCTTAGAGCTCGCAGGCTACTAACTCCTCTCTGTGCACATTTGTTCTTGTTTTTGTTTTTAAGGCACAGAATGCAAACACAACAACAATATTATGATCGTGTTTTAATTAATCCTATAAAATAATGTTTTAATCAATAGTGTGAACACCCATTGCTCTGTGCTGAGCTGGGAGAGTGCTACTCATCTCTCCAAATGTCCAGAGAGGAGGCTAGGGCGCTGCCCGAGGGTCAGGAAGTCTTTCCTCCGAGCCCTGCGTGACCACCTGCCCAGCAAGCTGGCTCTCTGCCTGCTCCCACCTGAGCAGTCTGGAGCACAGGGACGCCGGGACAGAGAGCACCAAGGACAATCGGGGCTGGGGCTGGGGCCAGGGGCCACCACTGACTAGAGCCTCCCTGGCCACCACAACAGGGCAGCTTGACCTTGAACTCTTGCATTCACCTTGCAGATGCAGATGAGCTTAGCTAGAAACTAATGGAAACCTGCTCTAGTACTTTTAGTTATAAAGGGAATCCCTTTAGTCAGTTGATGTTGGCTTGGAGCCCATAAAAATTAAATACTCAGTTTACAAAATGATCTCATTAGTGGGTAGATTGAAGTATGCCATGGTCCCTCATGTAGATCCCTAAAGAGAATATCCAACAGTGATTTGAGTGTATTTTGTTTCTTAGAGAATTGAGTTAATCAAGTGATGATACATTTCTTAGAAATGAGTATCAGTTATTAAAAATACTCGGCAATGCCTGAGTGCCGATCCCGGGCAGCCTGTTTGTGTCCTGGGCTACAGCTGTGACACTGAGAGCCAGCCCCAAGCCTCATCATCCTTAGCAGCCAGTGTAATTTATTTCCCATTTAGAATAATTCATCTCCTTAACGTCTTTATTACTACCTCTTTATTGTGTTCCTACAGTTATTATATAAAAAATAAGATTTAACCATACTAATTTAGTGGTACTGCCTGGTTGATGGTCTATGTAGACAATCTACGTATTGGCAATGATTGCAGAATTTACTCTGCTTCTTAGCGTATCCAGTATTCTCAGGGGCAGACCACTTAAGAAAATCTGATGTGAGTTACATTTACAAAACTGTTAAGGAGTAAGATTTCCTTTGTTTTATCAACACACAAAATATAGGACTTTTTTAAACAGCAATGGCATCGTTGGAATTAACCTATGACTCAATTAATATACATCGTCCTTCCAAATCCCACGACAGAGGCTGCAAGGCCTGTGCATCGGCTGATGTGGGGTGAACCTTTGCGGGTTTGTGTCCCCACACGGGAGCTTAGGGAATGAAAATACCTCCTTGTCACAAGCCTGGAAGTGTCCTCAGCCTCGAGGGCTGCAGTAACATCTCCCGGAGGCCCGTCATCATTGGGATCTTACACCCTCTGCCATTGGAAGCTCCCCAAGTGAGCAAGCATCTCTGCACTCAGGACCCAGAGGTGCCCTGGGATATGCCGGGCTCAGGACTGACCCCCGTAAATCTCCAGGCGGTCCGAGACAAGCTTGTCCTTTCCTCCCACCCATTCTGTCGGTCAAGCCAGTCACGGAAGCAGGTCAGGGTCGAGAGAGAGCTGGAGAGTTTTCCAGGAGGAGCTATACAACGTGTGACCATCCTTACTCTGCCACGCGCAACAGAAGGGGAGCGGTGACCACGTGGAAAATACATGTCATGGACAAGAAGACTCATTATTGCAAAGGTATCATTCTCCCCAAATCACCCTGTGAATGTAGTGCCCTTCTGTGGCGTCTCTTTGTGGGAGACTCAGCTCCACAAATATCCCACAGAGGTATGGAGACATTACATAAAAAGCAGACATGGAAGAGAACAGGACGTGGAGTAAAGACCGGGGTGTAAAACATGACGGTCCGTGCGGACAAGTATAATGAAATTCGATACCTTCTTTCTAGCATATGTGAAACCATAAACCCTCAGTGTGGAAAGCAAAGTCCTAAAGCATTCTAAAGTTACCCTTATGATCTGAGGGCTCAGAAATCATTTCTCTAAAAAAAGCACAAAATCAGGAAGAAAAAAGTAAAACAGTAAAGCAAAAAGAAGGTAGGGACATTTTATTGCATTAAAATTAAAGACTGGGCCACACAAAGTGCCCTAAACCAAGTGATGAGAGAAGGTATAAGCTAATGTTTTAACTGCATTAAGTGATAAAAGATTTATTTCATGAACTACAGGAAAGTCTTTCAATATATGTAATCTCACAAGAATAAGTGAAGGAATTTACGGAGAAACAAAGGAGAAAGCAAAGGGATAAAATATACAGTTTATAGAAGACACTGGAAAGTTCAGAGAGGGGACAATTAGGGCATCAGATCATACTCATCGATCTGGCAGAAATGTTCACCATGTGACCCCAGGAGGCTGGGTGGGGAGCAGAGAATCGCGCGCCCTGGCGCCACTGGCGGGGAGTCCGCTGGAACAACCCCGGAGCCAGTGGGCGGGATGAGGCTGACGCTCTCCCAGCCTGCGCCCAGTTCTGCGTGTGTACCCTAGGAAGCTCTGTCTCCACATTGCCTGAGACAGAGACAGACCATGAGAATACCTCGCAAGAGGAGAGTGGGTGAGCAAATCCTGTAATATTCGTGCAGTGGAACATGCCACGGGAGTTTAAACAATGGGCTTCACCGGGGGCAGGGATCTGCCCTCCGGTACCCACCGACCAAATCTGGCTGCTGCCTGTTTTGCAAATAAAGTTTGTTTGGAACACAGCCAAACCCATTAGCTTACGGGTTGTCAATGGCTACTTTTGCGTTACCAGGACTCGGTCGAGTAGCTGCCCACAAAGCCTAAAACCGCTATTATCTAGCCCTTTACAGAAAAAGCTGAAAGCATCAACACTTCAAACTGTCACATGGAACAACAGCTCCAGAGTGAGTTGCACGAGGAGGTCTGCAGCACAATGCAATGTGTATACTTGTAAATATAGAGAGTGTAACAACGTGTAGAGTACTGCTCCGTGTTGTGTGTGGATGAATAGAGACAGAGCAGAAGTGAAAACCCCATAACTAACATAGCATGCACACCGCACACGCACACCGCGCACACACACGCACACC
>NW_027397065.1:91814142-91823599 GCF_003265705.2 Callorhinus ursinus
CACACACACACACACCGCACACACACACACACACACACATAATGCACAAACACCATGCGTGGTTGCCTCAGGAAGAAGGGGGCACCTGCTATGGGATGCTACCTCTGGTCCAGCAATGCTTCTATATCTTTTAAAAAGATCTGGATATCATTTACTTATTTGAAAAATAAATAAAAATTAAAAAATAAAGAGATCTGGATAATACAATCAAATGATAGGACTTGAGATGGAAGCATGTTGGGTATAATGTATTCACTACATCTTTCTGTGGATATTTCATGGGAAGCGTGTGGCCGCAGCACGCCCTGTCCACTCAGTGGAGGGTGGAACAGCCCGAGTCCATCTGGGTTCCTTTTGTTTGAGTATTTTACCCGAGTAACTTTCGAAGGTTTTTCAAAGATAAGAAATACACAGAAAAATAGGTAACAAAGCAAAATCAGGCATAGACTGGATTAAATAAATCAACTTATAAAGCACCTGGTATGTCCCATTTGGAAGCTATGAGGAGTCCTTTAGAACTGAACACACTCATTAGATCCTCCATCTCTTTGCGGTCACCTTTGTCCAGAGTGGCACCCATCAGTAAGAAGTCACTTATCCTTCCATCCACGTCGTATACATTTCACTTCTGAGAATACTTTGCAATGGGAAGTGAGTATGTAAATGGGGAGCATGTAGAATTTAGAACAGAGGGTTTGGACCACTCAGTTCCGAGTTGCTGCAGGTTGAGACAGAGGTTAGGGTTCAGGCTGCTCCTTAGGGATGTTCTCCCATTGGTGCCTGTGGAAGGTGGGGAGCACAGCACTGGGTGGTGGGGGCTGGGTGGCAGGGCTGTCCCCACAAAGGTTTTGGGGAGCCTTGGACTATTTCTTAGGTGAGATAACTAGGGTTTTCTCAGTACACATTAGGAGGCATTGCCCTGGAAGAAGGTGTGTCTTGGGGTGGGGGTGCTCTGCATCTAAGGTGGTCTTGGCTGAGCCCTGAGGACTGTCTGCTGGCCTCATTCCCAATAGCTGGGGAGGTCAGCTCTCCATCCCTGAAGGGACATCTGGGTGACAACTTGGTGTCAACCGCACTAGCATCACTGCATAAACAACAGGGCTCTGGGCTCACATAAAATCCTAAAGCAGCTCAGTTTACAAACATACGACCAGAGACTGCCAAGGAGCTTGAGTTACACAAAACGGAAGCTCCCATAGCTCAGCAGCTCTTCTGGACTACTTTATTAGCAGCTTGATCTTGTTTTATTGAGTTTTGGGGGGAGATGTTGCTGGGAAGTAATTTTGATTATTAGAGAAGTTAGATGTGGTTCATCCCTTCCTTCCTTGAGGGTCCGCGTGACTCAGTGGATGCAGAACCCACAGCCCCACGCTGTGTGCTGTGCTCCACACGTGTTAATAGCTCCATGCTCAGACCTTTCCATCACCAACGCAACCGGGAAGCCATGGCATTCTCCTGGGTGCACGGTGTCCTCTCTGGGTGCCCAGAACCCAAATACAGCCTCCCAGAAAGCGCCCGGCCCGGGTCTCCCCGCCACGCCTCCCTCTGGCCTCTGCAAAGGAGGAAATTTCTCAGCCTCTCTGGCTTCAGTTTTCAGGCCAGACAACACGGAGCTGGTGCACTTTCTTCCCAGTGAGCTATTAAGATCACGTTAGAGCACATTATTAAATTCCTGCTTAGAAGTGAGTCCTAAAGAAATGCAAGCGTTCTTTTATCCTATTCCTTTGAAATTCTACTGGATTTTCCCTCCTCACTTGAAACAACCGGTTGTCCTTGCATCATTTCCTAAGTAATTCTTCCTTAGATACTTGTACATGTTTTTTTTTTTTAATTATCTGTACATAACAGGGCCAACTGCAGGCTCGCTTGTGTGTTCCGTGAGCTGCCTGTGTGACCTGTACAAGCTCCACACCCCATCCATCAGCCCCTTTGGCTCTTGCTGGTTCTATGCCAAACTGGGGATTGAGCTTTGGGGTTGGCCACTTCAGCAGAGCCTTGACCTTGAACTCTCGCATCCTCTGCTCCCCCTGCCACCTGCTGACACCCGGCTTGGTGTTCCCCTGCTGTTTATACCCTGTTTGTTTTTCCAGGACCAAGGGTGTCGCTGGCAAGCTCTGTGGGAGACGTCGGGAGCGCCCCCTGCAGTGGATGCCCGGCGTGCGGTGGGGCACGCTGCCCCCCCAGGGTGCTCCCACACAGTCCCACAGGAGCTCCCCAACCCTGGCCTCCCCGATCACGTCTCCCTCTGTCCCTCCTTCAACTCCTGTCCTTCAGTTTTATGAAGGAAACTGAGTTTGTCTTTTGTCCCTCGTGAACTAGGGTCTTTCTGTCCTTCTGCTGTTTTATTCGTTTGACTCTTACACTTCCCGGATCCTCACGGCTCAGAGGGAGCATCCACAGCCTCCCTGCCTCTGCCAAGGACACCCCTGCAGGCGCTTCGCGGTGCTAGGTGCTGACGTCGCTCCAGTCCATCACGTGACCTGTTCTCCATCTTAAGGAGTCCCACGTCCACGACCTTGGGCAGGCATGCTGTGGCATGCCGTGGTCTGTCCTTTCACAGAGGAGCTTCTCAACACAAGGTCTAATGAGCCAACTCTCCATTATCCTTGATCTCTGTTCCCGAAGGTCAACTTCAGCTCCCAGGCCAATGTCGTGTCCCCCAGAGTCCTTGGGCTTTGTCCTGAGACCTCCGCCTCCAGCAACCGTCCTCAGACTGACGTGAGCTTTGGGCTCCGACTCCCGCACTGGCCATCCTGCCACTGGCCCTTTGCCCGGAGGGCCCCCCACAGCTGTCAGCACCTGTTATGTGACTCCCACCTTCTGCCTGATTTCACTCTGAGTTATTTGAATGCCTCTCCCACATCACACCTGGAAGGTGGCTATTCAGGCTTCCACGTCTCCAATCCCGACTTCTGGCCCTTTATTTGCACGCATCCAGGACGTTTCTGTTCAGACGCCTCAGCTTAAACTCAACATGTCAGATGCTGAACCCACTTCGCCACCAGGTACCTTCCCCATGACCCACATCCCCGTGTGCCTTCGAGGGCACAGCTGGGATGTGACCTCACCCTTCCTCCTTCCTCTGTTAGCATGTGCCCATCAGAGTGTGATTTTCTAGAAACAGGAGGCTGTGTCCCTTTTTCATTTTAAATGTATAGCAAGGAAATGTCTTACACAGTCGAGATATCTGTTGAGTTAACTCAGTCATCAGAACCTGTCTTCTTTCCAATTTGGTGGCCCTTGGACTTAGAGGGACCGCGAAGAAAGGCTTCGGTGTTAGCCTCACCCCCGGCCTGTTCTGCTTCTGGTTCATTGTGTCTGGGTGTGCCTGCCTGTGTGTGCGTGTGCAGGCGTGCGCGTCTGTGTGTGCATGTGTGTGCCTGTGAATTTTCCAATACGGACTTTGCGATTATTTATATCTATATAAGTAATTTTGAAACTAAATTCAGTCCATCAGCAGTCTGTCTTCTGAGTGTCTGCTCGAGATGCGGTGGGGTCCCCCCCCCAAAGGCCTCGCCGCATCTGTGGGACAAACGAGAACCCTGACAGGGCCTGCGAACATCATGCTGTGCTCTCCCCCGGGCAGGCCTGCGCCCACCGCTCCGGCCGTCGGTCGTGCCCCACGGTTGCTGAGATACGCACCCTGTATAAAACAGATAAGGTTTATGGAAAGTAGGTGAGGTGTGAGGAGTGAGCGTATTATCTCACTGAATTCTTACGACTGACGACGAGGAGATCACCATGGCCTGCAGGTGGAGAAGGCACCCCAGGCCCGAGGTCTGTGCGTCCTCGGGCTCCATTCCGTCCATACGCCTCTGTGGGTCGCTCCTACCGGTCAGGTGCGCTCAGGCGCAGATCCCTCGGCCTCTACACGCAGCCTTCTCTTCGGGGTCCGGTCGGCCTGCCTGACCGCGCTCGGCACGCCTCCCCCGCCGACGGGACTCCACCTGCCGCGTGCAGCGCGCCCTTCGGCAAGCTCCGTAGGCTCGGCGTCCACTTCAGGGCCCGTGAAAGAGCGTCGGCGAGGTTCTGCTCCAGGGCTGCTATGAGGTGAACTGGAGTAATTTATATAAACCGTTTGCACCGCTGGTCCCAGAGTAGTTGCTCAATGAAGGTCAACATTTACCCTTTGTGGGTCATTCTCCAAAGTATAACGATGTCCTGGAAACACCACGGCTGATAAGTCATCCATTGATTTTAGCATTGATTTTCCGTTATCATGAACTTTCGTTCAAGCATGTTGCTAGTGTGCTTTTGCCAAGGACTTACTGCCTTACGATTAGACGAGGAGCTTCTTGGAAGCAAAGAGCCGTGGCCCCTGACACGGTTTAGCACAGTGCTCCTCAGGGTGACTTCTGGAACCCCAGCCTCTGTAGGAGAGATGGTACCAAGTTAGATAGATATTTATTATATGCATATTGTGTAACCAATTAATACAGAACATGTAATTTTATATATTACAAAAACAAACAATTACCTATTTATTAATCATTACAAACATTTACAATATGTAACATGTACAGGATGTACATTTAGTAAAATTTGAAAAAGTATAGAAAAGTATATATAATAAAATACAAATTGCCTATAGTCTTTAACTGACCTCCAGAAAAGTATCTCAGAGTAATATATATACATTCTTATATAAATATACACACATATCTTACATATGTATATATATTTTTTATGTATTTTATATCATCTCTATTTTATACACCTGTATTATATGTAATAGTATTAATATATGGAATGATACCTATAATTTTACAAATTTTACCAGGATTATTTTTGTGATGATAATGCATACAGCCTATTAAACAGCACAGAAAAGCATAAAACTCACTGATTTGATCTTTTAATTTCTTAGGTGTTGATTCAGAGTATCAAGGCCCAGCTGCACGGTGTGGCTGACTCTATCTCTCTGCAGATGAAAGGTGGAGATGCAGGGGAGCAAAATGGAGAGCCCCAGAAGGAACACTTGATAAAAAAAAAACAAAAAACACGTGGTTTTGCGACAGCAGGAAACACAGCAGTGTCTTCTGAGCTCTGGACGGTGCAGCTTCCCCTCTATCTCTGCGTGCTGTCTAGGTGTTCAGGAAGCGCCGATAGCCGGCAGAGCCCTGATGGGGGAGACGGGTCATTAATCTTGGTTAGGGCTGGCTCCTCGCTGACACAGCACCCTGTCCCAGAGCACTTTGCCCTCTTGACACACAGAGATTCTCTTCCTGCCAAAGAGAGAGCCCGTCACATAGATAATTAAAATCCTTAAAATCCTAAAATAAATGTATTTATTCACTTCCACAAGGGTAGAGAAAGCACATTCCAGGCCGTTATTTTTAAAGCCTGCATTGCTGAACACGCCTGTATCGGCAAGCCTCAGGCTTCGTTAGGACTAATTTGATGAATTGTTCCCCATCTCGGCACAGACAGGAACACAGCAAAGACCCACAGAAGCAGCCGCTGGGACTCCTGTTGGAACACATTCTGAGAAAGCGCAGGTGTGGGCTTGCGGTGGGAAAGGGAAAAGAAGGGAGAGTGCCCAGGGCAGCGGGGACACGGGATACCAGTCTGGCCCCCATCATGGCAAAGCCCACTGTTGCTCTTGATGACAACCCTGGTAAAGACCGCCAATCGGACATCTGCAGGCCGGTTTCAAGAATCCACATCAGACAGGTGAGCTCTAGGGGACACCAGGGGATAGTATCTCGTCTACCTGTTAGTAGCTGACTGCTCTGCCCAGGTTCCTGTCCTCTTTAGAAAGGGGCTCTTAATCAACTCCTGCATGGATGTAGCAGTCTGGACTCAAGATATAAAATGCTTGGTTTGTTTTTAAACATGTGTTTCATTAAGAGAGTCTTAATAGAAAGGGAACAAAAGTGTTTTCCTTGACTTTGTTATTTCTTAACCCATAAACTTTGGGAGATGGAAGTCAACCAGGCTCACAGCAATTGCACAAAATATGAGTCGAGTTGCAAAGTGTTCTCGCTCTGATCAACAAACAAAAATGCATAAATACATTTTTTGTTCAGCTTGGTCTCTGTTCAAATTCAAGCATGACCTATTGTTCAAAATTTACTTCTCTGATCTCAGGGTATGTTACCTAGGTTTTCCCTAAATTGCCTTGTGTTATTTCTGGTAAACGGAGGTACCAATGCCCCAGTACCCTGGCTCCATTTTGAGTGCACTCAGGGAGTAGGGCCAGAGAGGGACCAGCTCAACGAGAGCAGGACAGCCAGACCTCAAGTGGTGGCAGGGTGGTGCAGGTGGTCCGTTAGGAGTGGTGGGGTGTGTAGCGGCAGGCTGCTCATTGTCCACAGCCAGAGCAGGGACCACTTCCCAGACTGCTGTGCTGACCCCCCGGGAGCCATGGGCACCCCCTTCCCTCTGCTGTTTATCCGCCACACTACTACACGGGTTTCATCCGTGTCAGGGACCCCCCACACGGACAACCCTCGGTCATAGAGACGGAGCTGAGTTCTGTGCTGAGGCCTCCCCAGCTGCTCTGGGTCAGTGCATCCCCAAAGCGGACTGTAGGGGCAGTGAGGTCCACGCTCAGCATCCCCGACTTCGGTGAGGCTTTGCGAAGCTGCTTTGAAACTTGCACCACTGACCGGAGGAGAGGGTCTTGGTAAGGACTCCTGTGCATTCCCAATTCTTAAATGATTGTCAATGTTAGTCAGCAAAAATGTTACTCCATTACTTGCATACGTATATATATGATTCTCTATGAGGCTGAATATATTTTCATATTTACAAAATCATCTATTTGTGAATTTTTATTTTTTTTCTAAATGTTTGGTGGATGCGTTCATGGCTTACTTACTGCTTCGAGCAGCTCATCTGTGGAGCTGGACACTCTCCGCTGGTAGCAGAGGCCGAAGGGCTCCACACCATGGCCTGGACAGGCTGCTGTATCCGTTGAGGACCATTTGTCCTGGGGTCTTGCCTTCCTCCCCTGGCCGTGCGCGAGTTGGCGTGCTGGTGTGCGTGGAGGCGCTGCGGTCTGTGCAGTCCCCAGTTTCCCCTGCGCCAGCATCTGGCTGGGAAGAGGCAAGTGCCGCTCCAGCCAGGGCCTGCGGGCCAACGCGCAGGTCCCCGGGCCGGGTATTGGCAACTCTGGGTCTCAGGCAGGATTGTTGGGCACACGGTCATTTCTGCCTTTTATAATATTGGAGAGCCTGTGTGTACTTGACTTCAAATAGAGCATAATTTCTCATGTACGTTGACTCCAGGGTGGCCTTCGCCATTTGTGTGGCTCTTTTCAAAGCCTTTGGGTCCAGCGTGGGCATTTCTTCATTTGTGAAGACAAGAGTGAGGGCACGCAGGGGCAGGGCGCCCCAGGCTCAGTCCCGCACCCCTGTGACCGCTGCCCCGGCTCCTTTCTCTCTGCTGACCTGCTGGCTCGCGCCTCCTGACCTGTGACACCCTCCAATTGTTATCTAATCAATTCAGCCGAAATTAAAAAGGTGTATTTGTATTTGCTTTAACACCCTTTCCCAGGGATGTTTGCGGCTGTGACCTTTCAGTATTGGATTCCTCTCCTGATAGCACACGGCCTGCCAGATTGTTCGGCTAATAAATAATGAAGCACCTTGTGAGGAGGCAGCGGGCGCGCGAAGGGCCGGGCAGGGGGGCCTGCTCCTCCCAGAGTCCCAGGGCTCCTTGTGGAAAACAAGCCTCCAAGCGCTGCCAGGAACCACACTCTCAGGTTTTTGTGGGTTATTTTCAGTACATTTACCTGACTTACAGGAGCTGGAGTCTTATAATTTTATTGGAGTGAAATGCACGTCGCACAAAACGGACCAATGTAGCCATTTAAAATGTGTAACCCTCATGACTATTTTCAGAACTTTTCCATCATCCTAAACAGACACTTGTGCCCATTACATGACCACTTCCAACCCCATCCTGCCTCCGGGCCCCGGAAGCTTCTCCTCGACTTGCATCTCCACCCTGTGCACGCAGAGTCACGCTGCACGTGCCCTTTGTGTCTGATCCCTCACTTAGCGTAATGTTTTCAGGGTGCGGCCAGGCCTCGGTGTGGATCAGTACTTCATAGACAAGAGGTTGGTTCTTAGTATTTTCATTTCTCCTGCCACATACAGACAAGTTAGGGATTATTAAGGGAAAAATGAAAAACATTTTAACATCAAATCAAAAAGCCTGTAGCATGTGTAATCCTTTGAAAATAGAAGACAAGCTCAGCTGCTTTGGCGTTCACAAAATTAAAAGTTTCCTTGGAAGAAATTCCTGGAAACTAACAACAGTTAACTCTAATGAATATTACAAGGTCTAAAGAATCAGGGATCCAGCTATGTGTGCATTAGAACCTAGACCAGGAAAAGACCGTGTGTCTAATCGCTACCAACATTGTCATGTTTTTGTCACTGCAAGTTTCTAGCCTGGAGTCATAGCTCTGTACAACTGGTTAACTTTACAAACTTGAACAAATATTTAATCAAAGGTATGAGAAAATATAAAACAAATTATGATAATACATGAGGATGATAAATAGCCAATTTTTAAAAACATATATAATTAAGTCATTATTTTTAACTATGGAGCTGAAGAATCTACAGAAAAAAGTTAAAAGTAGCTATGTTGGAGCCTGGTAGAGCTCTCATGTTGACCAGACATCCTGCTGTTTCTGACCTATGGGTCCCTCGGTGCCTACATCCGAAGTAGTTGCTAGACTGTCTTTCCTGCCTCATCACGTCCTCAGCCCACTGCTGAAGTCCTGGAGGCTCTCAGGAAGAAGGGACACATACGAGACCTTCCTGGGGTCTCAGGGTCGTAAGCAAAGGATCTGGTGCCAGGCAGGTGAGGTATAAACAGATGAACATAGTAAATAAAGGAGTGGAGAAGTTGAGTGATCTAGAGAGGGCTGTCTGCATGTAGCTTTCTGGAACATGGCCACCTTCCTACTGAAGCATCCAGAAGACACCGTGTCACTCACAGATGACACCTTGGCACTTGGGTTCAATGATACAGAGTCACATATACCAACATCCTCTGAGCCCAGCCCCCTGCTGGGCCACATCCATCAACTCCTAGGGGCTAAATTATGTGATCCTTAAGACTCTTTTAGTTCTTAGACCTCAAGTTTGTCTCTGGTTGAGGCAACTAACAGGACAATAATGGTGGTGGCGGTAATGGTTGTTGTTGCTGGGGATGATGGTGACAAATGGTGATGATGGTGGTGATAATGATGATGGTCATGATGATGGCGACAGTGATGATAATGATGGGGGTGATGGTGTTGATGATGGTGATGATGGTGGTGACAGTGATGATAATGATGGTGGTGATGGTGATGATGATGATGATGATGGTGTTGATGATGGTGATGGTGATGATGGTGGTGATGATGGTGATGGTGATGGTGATGATGGTGGTGATGATGGTGATGATAATGGTCATGATAATGGTGGTGATGATGGTGATGACGATGGTGATG
>NW_027397065.1:91823699-91958809 GCF_003265705.2 Callorhinus ursinus
TGGTGATGGTGATGGTGATGATGGTGATGGTGATGGTGATGATGGTGATGATGGTGATGATGATGATGATGGTGGTGGTGATGAGGCTGATATGAATAACTTTAAGTTATTGAATTCCTACTATACATTGGGCCCTGCAGGAGTTCTCTGTTTTCCTCACTCTCGCAGTAGAAAAGTGTAATCTTCCTTGTGCATGAGGACACAGGTCAGCTAGAAGAAGGAGCTGTTCCGTGTCCCCTAGCTCAGAAGCAACAGAACTGACTGGCAGGTCTCCCTTTGTCTCTGAAGTGCTTGATGCTGATTGCTAGAGGGACTAACTGTGAGCTCCTTCCTTTTCTTTATGATGCTCAAGATGTGCCAACTGGGCTAAGAAGCATGGGCTTTTCAACCTCTCCATGTTTGACCTGTTATAGAATGGATTTCCTCCCTCCACATGTAATTCTTCTGGTCTATGGTCTGTTCTTTCCAGGTGTTGTTTAAACACAGTTCCTTTCCCACCCCCTTGCTCACTTCCCCTAACTTCTCTCTGATATGCCATCATATAGTGTTCACCTGCCTTCCTTCCTCCATGTTCTCCCAGGGCCAATGGCTGTGAAATTCAAGGTGAGAGTCAGAGTTGCAGATAGGAAGTATAAATATTGTATGTTATTAATATAGATTGAAATGAAGGAAACTTTCTTGCCACAATCTCACATTATTTTAAAGATATGGACACACGGAGTTCTCTATTTTAAAGCAATGCTTTTGTATTTTTGGAAAATAGTTGAAAAAAAGCAGAATTTAAAGAAGCATAGATAAAGAATTTAATGTCCATGTAAAGCTAATCCTTTGCTTTTGTGACTAATTAAAAACATCTTTACAGCAAATGAAATTTTCAGAGCACTTTCAACATTTGACCACATTACTAGAACATTGACAACTTCAGACTTTTCTCTCGAACATTACATGACATCCCCTCCCCACCTTATAACTCCGCATCAGTATGAATATACCAGAGAGGGAAGATTATTATGTTGTGAGACACTGAATTATTTCTATTTCAGCAGAATATTTTATTCAAAATCACACAAAAATAAAAACTTTTCATTATAATGTTAACTACTTTTTGAGGGGGAATAATGCTTTATGTTTGCTGAAAATCTGGTCTCTGCATAATATTTTTCTATTCATTTATTACATGTATTAAATTGACTTTCTCCCTCTACACCTCTGACTTTTATTGTGACCTTAGATGAGTACAGTAACTCCAGAGCAATGCCTGGATTGAAGTGGCTTAGCTGGTTAGATACTGGAAGTAAGTATGAGAAAAAAAATAAAACAGTTATATCTGATCCCATGAGGAAGGAAAGATAAAGAATATGGAGAGTAACACGTGTCTCCAAGATACAAAAAGTACAGCAGAAGGTGAAGATTCTGGGAAGAGCATCAGCCTCTCTCTGTGGCTGGCTGGCCGTAAGCCTCAGCCACTGTGGCCGCTCCACTGGGATAACAGGCTAGGAGGTAGGAGGAGGAGCTCCCTTTGTATAACCTGTTACAGGGTAAGTGACTGCTAGACTCTAAGCTTCTTTTTTTTTTAAGGTTTTTTTTTTTTTTTTTTTATTCATTCGAGACACAGAGATACAGAGAGAGAGAGAGCATGGGCAGGAGGAGAAACAGAGGGAGGGGGAGAAGCAGACTCCCCACTGAGCAGGGAGCCCGATGCGGGGCTCGATCCCAGGACCCCGGGATCATGACCTGAGCCGAAGGCAGACACCCAACCATCTGAGCCACCCAGGCGCCCCAAGACTCTAAGCTTCTTGAGGCTGGAGACTTCTCTTACATTTCCCATGGAGCCCAGGAAAACAATACACATGGAATAGATGATCTCTAAGTGATTGCTGATTTGTCTCAAAATGATCTTTAGAGGTCTGTATGTAATATAATTTTGCCATTTTCTTTAAACTTCTGTGAATTATAGCTGGGTAGCTCATGTATCAACTAGCTTCTCTTTTTTTCTCCTTTCTGATTTTGTATGTGGGTCTACAAATGTATGGATTTTGTAACAGCATTGCACATGAAATTATTTAAAATGACTTACATTTACACACACACACAGACACACACATATTTCCTAAACATTCAGGACCTTTGCATCACAGAAACGTAGTAAATGAGGTGACTGTTTTGACAAATTGAAAATGTTTATAGTTGTTCAGGAATCTGGCAAGAAAAGCTTAATTTGTGTATTAGAAGTCCCCAAGTTTCTACTGGAAAACAGTATCTTTTGACCAAGAAAAAACTGTCTTAAAATGGCAAATTTAACACCGACCATCACATGATAATATTATGGTAAAGTATCTTATATTTTCTCACTTACTCCAGGACAATCTGTTTCTCTCAAATGCCTGGGTAGTTAACTTAGCTGGTTTTGAATGGACACTTCAAGGCCTATGATACTGGTTGGAAGTAGTAGTCAGCTTCATGAAATAGTGAGGAGAATGCTTTGCCTGTAATATGGAGATAGATTTTTGTAGAGGCAGTACTGATAGGTGAGGCTAAAAATTATGTTAGAGGAAGTGCCACTTTCAGCATAAAGGAGTGGGCACTTACCAAATAAGTTCTCCAACATGTAACAGCTGTAGGCTCTGGGTAAACTATGGAGACAACTAGCTGGCCCTGGGGACACCGAACAGTATCTGGGATATAATCCAAAATTAGTCGACATAAAAAGATAGAGGAACATATCTCAAGGGAAAGTCGCAAGGGAAAAGACAGCAGACTCCAACCCCAAGATGCCCCAGATGCTGGGTTTATGAGGCAGGAACTTCAAAACCACCATCACAGGTATGCTCAGTAAGAAAAAGAAAGAAAGTGTGTAATGAGGAGCACAGGACAGTGTATCCACAAAATTGAATATATACACATTAAAAAGCAAAATTGAATTAATATACATTAAAAAAACAATAGAAATTTGAGAAGTGAACAATCTGAAAAAAAAATCATTGGTAGACTTCATTATAAATGGAGATAACCAGTAAAAGATTTACTGACCTTGAGACCAGATCAATGATGATCATCCAATATAAATAAGAAAGAAGAGCAGGAAACTAGATCCCAGAAGAAGAGGGAAGAGAAAATGGGACAGAAAATAAATCTTCAGAAATTAACTTAAAGTTAGAGTGTGATGACCAGAATGCGTGGGAAAGACCTCAGACTCTGAAATGGAGGGCCTCCAGGGAGTTTTGCTCTCTGGGGCATTTTGGAGTAGTAGCTGAGCATGCACTGGGTAGGTCTGATAGCACGTGCTCAGAGACCTGCTGGTCGCTGCCGTGATTTTCTTGGGAATGGTAAAGGCAGAAATTAGCCCATGGCGGGTGGGTACAGAGATAAAGACACTATGAGAAACTCTTCTGAAATTGAATCTACAGAACATGATTTTGTTAAAGGAAAGTGATTAACAATGACTTTGGGGTTTCGGATTTGGGTGGATGGATATAATGTTTCCACTAAATAAAATGCAGTGTGTTATGGGGCCAGGGGAATCACACGGGGTAGGCAGCATAAGAGGAAGCTATTTACTGGGCATGAGCAGCAAGCTCATCTTGGTCCCTTACCTCATTTACCAAACACAGTTCTATATGATTTTGTTTTCTATTTTTATAATACATCTGTATGCTCAGAGGATGAAGATTTGTTCTCACCAATGATGAGAGCAAATAAGGTATGAGGGCCCTAAAGGTAGTGTCCATATCCTTGGGTAAGACTTGAACAGGCTTCTGTGGACAATTGTCACTCAAAGATATTGGCTTCCACAGCCCCTCATACAGCCAAGCTAGATGGCTGACTGCAGCGGGATAGGAAGTGAATGGACCAGGGGGTCATATGTGACAGAACTTAGCAGCTTCACATGGCCACCTTTTCAGGCGCACATGGCATCACATGACCAGCACACCTGGGCCAGGTTGGAGATGGCAGAGCTTCCCCACAGACGTCAGAAAAATGGCAGGAGGGCATCCAGGAGTCAGTGGGCGAATAGTTCTCCCCTGGGCAAGGGCCAGTCTGAGCAGAACAGGTTCTATCTCAGGTGGGGGACTTAGAGACGGAGGTCAAGGACTTATCCCCATAGGATGGGTCTACAGTTGTTTAGAGGGAATGAGGGACCAGGGCCTAGGAGAGAGACGACGGTTCTAGCTGTTCAAAGCGGAGGGGCCTGGACGTTCCTCTAGGACCGGGGTGGAAAGGAGAGCCTTGGCTGTCCAGGGGCCACAGGGTCAAGGCACATGGATTTTGTAACAATGGAGGGGCAAATGGTCTGTGTGTGGACAGCCCTCCAGAGGGAAAGCCAGATGAGCTTAAAGTTCTCTATGAATCTGACATGCCGTATTTAAAAATCACCGGTGTCTTGGAAAAGGGATCTAGGACAACCCGTCTGGACCACAGGACATTCCAAGCCCAAATTGTGCTTTTTGGGTTCCTTTGTTTTGTTTTGTTTTGATCCACACGGTGTCTGCTGTAACAGTTCACACTGCAAATGATTAGAAGTCTGCGCATGCTTGCCTAGCCACGTCCAGTAAGACTGAGGACCCCCAGTGGATCCATGAGGAGTGTGCAGAGAGCTGGCCGCCCTGTGGGCAACTGAGGCCATAGGCCAGGTATGGACCAGCAAGGTTGCCGTGGCCTCCGCCAGGGCCCCTGTGTGGAAGGGCTAGCCCTCTGCAGGACAAACCAGAAAGGCCCATCTTTCTGGGAGCCCAAGGATGGCAGCCCAAACATGGACCCTTGCGCAGCGCATGTGCACCTTTTAACCCGCCTATGTGGTGAAAACCCGTAAGCCCTTGATTTCCCTTCTGAAGATCCTCCCTGTCTTCTCAGCAGTGGTGGTGAGGGGGAGCTCTATCCATATGCTCTGAGTCTCTTCATGCACAGGAGAAAGACCCGGCTTAACTGCCCCGAGGAGAATTATTCCATGCAGTTTAGGCTGAAGTTTGCAGGTGCGGGTCAACACCTTCTGGAGTTCTTGTGCTCTCAAGCTTTGCGACTGGCAGTGTTTGTCACAAAGCCGGCTCTTTCACACTGGACCCCGAGGGACTACTGAGGATTGGCCCTGCTTTTCTGTGGAAGGAAGCTCTGCTGCTGAGCCGGTCGACTCCAGGCCTCTTTGTTGTAGCAGAGCGTGCCTTACCTCGCTAACTGATACGCGGAGGTGACGGTCAGCTGATGCGATCACACACAGAGTTAATTCAGCATGGGCTCAGCAGTCACAGTGCCAAGAGTCACCACACCAGCTAGCAGCTTAGACCCCGGTGGCGGGCGAGTGACTGAAGGAGGAGGGAAGCGTCAAGGGCGGGCCATTCCTGCCAAGCCGTAGCAGTCCACGGAACGAGAGCAACGCCCTGTGCGCACGCCGCGCGGCGACAGCGATGGGAGGAGGGTGGCCGCCTGTCCATCCCTGCAGAATGTTTCCTGGGTGGCCCGAAAGTACACGTCAGGAGCGCCTGGCCTGACCAGACGCTGGACTGAAACCCCTTGTTTAGCAAAACAGTGGATTATTGTTCAACTTTTGCTTATTTATTTATTTAACCTGTCTAATTAACTCTATTTAAATATATATATTTATGTATGTATATGTACACATAAGTACGTATACGTAATCGTATGAATACATATGTGTATAAATATATAAATCTATAGGGGCCCCTGGGTGGCTCAGTCATTAAGCATCTGCCTTCGGCTCGGGTCATGATCCCAGGGTCCTGGGATTGAGCCCCACATCGTGCTTTCTGCTCCACAGGAAGCCTGCTTTTCCCTCTTGCACGCCCCCTGCTTGTGTTCCCTCCCCCGCTGTGTCTCTCTCTGTCAAATAAATAAAATCTTTAAAAAAAATAATAAATAAATATATAAATGTATAAATAAATGTATGATGTATAT
Source organism: Callorhinus ursinus (assembly GCF_003265705.2). NCBI lineage: Eukaryota > Metazoa > Chordata > Mammalia > Carnivora > Otariidae > Callorhinus > Callorhinus ursinus. The sequence continues at coordinate 91,829,607 of NW_027397065.1, forward strand.
GCATAAATAAATGAATTATATAAATGTATAAATATATGTATAAATACGTGGGTATATGCATGTGTATGTGCACATATGTGTGTGTGTGTGTGTGTGTGTGTGCAAATACATTTACCCGTGCACACGAGTTTTTACCGTCTAACTGCACATTCTACAGAAAGGCTTGATTTTGCAAACTCTGAAGTTATCCCAGGGAGTGCGGACACTGTGCTGGAGGAGGAGTCGTTCTGAGCCTGTGAGCCTGTGTACTCAGGATCTGTAACAGGTGAGACCCCAGCTCTTGCACGAAGGTTGCATTGGGACTCATTCCCTGAACCCCAGGCCTGGGCCAGGTGATAGTCCTTGCAAACTGCTTTGTTTGAGGCACTCCCTGGAACCAGCCCCTGACCAGCCACCTACCACATGTCAAAGCCACAGTCAGAAAAGCAAACACACGAGACTTGTCCCAGTCACGTTGGGTTGTGAGGTCAGATTCTTTCAGTCTCATGTTTTGGCTCTCCCCATGGACACCCTTTCCCCTGGAATCCACTCAAGTGGAGTTACTTTGATGAAAGCAGCCAGAAAATGAAATGCTGTCGTTACTTTATAATTACTGGTCTATTTACACAGGAAGCAGTATGAACACACGCGGGGTACCTTACACATACACGCATTTCTATTATTGCATTTGAATTTTGACTCTGTTGGGTATGAATTTATTCTATCTAATTCGGGAACGTGTATGAAGCACTAAGACAGGATACTGCCGCACAGCCCTGCGGAGTGAGGGCCTGGCTGGGACGCCAAGGCTCATAGTCAGCCTGGGAGGCTCAGGAGCATCTGCATGGACGGGTGCCTTGATGGCACAGGCAGCGGGGACATGCACTCCCAGCGAGTGGCCCACGCTGCACCTTGGGCTTCTCGCAACAAGCGGAATTGTGCATGTTTGCATTTAATTCATGCTTCCAATGCATTTTATTAGAAATATTTTAATCTTCCATGGTAGATCAATCAAATTGAAGTTAATTGGCCAAAAAATGCTAATGATTGGTTATTCCCAATTGTTATTTTGCATATTAAGAACTTGGTGAATTGAAAAGCTACGCGAGAGGCATTATTATTAATGGAAAAACGTTTAATAGTAAAATATGGCCAATCTGATCTGCAATACGTATCATCTCCCCGTATTACCAACAAATATTCATTAAGGGCTCAAAAGAACACACTTTCCTTTGGATAATGCATAAAAAATGCTCTATTCTCCAAACAAAGGTGAAGCCGAGGGAACTAAAAATTTCCCATGAGCACTCAGAAAAGAATGAGAAAATTGAGTTTAATGATGGAGAATTATAAGCAAGTCTGTGTCTGGAAGAGAAAAAGTGCAAGCATAAAAATTGCCTTGTGTTGGGAAGAAATTTGTTATTGCCCTGACGAGATTAACCGCGGTAATTGGCACTGTCCCCCCCCACACACATATTGTGCATCCCCGCAGAGGCAGCGGTAATAAATAACGTGCACTTAGCCGCCGTATTGGTCATCCCCGCTGCTCTCACGCCACCTCCCCCATCCGGGGAAGATAAATGTGATTTAAATTAATAGCCAGTCCTAAATAACTCCTCAGCTGGTAAACGGCGCATTTATCAGGCCCAGACAGGCAGTGTGCTTTGATTCATGGTCCCCCCCCTACAATGTGAAGGGTGCGTACAAAAATTGTTATTACTTTTTAATAAAGTGTAGCAGTCTGTCTTCAGCCATTTATCAGAAACGGTGGCATTCTGACAAACAGAAATATCTTAGCAGAGGATGAATGAGAGGGAGAAAGGACACATTTCTCAACAAAAATAATCAGTGCCTAAATAATCTCATAAAAGTCAAGTTTTTAAGTACCTCGAAATAAATGTATCCAGAAAGATACAGGCCCTGTGAGTCGTTGACCTAAAAACTAAACAAACTATTTTCAGATTCACCTTCGCAGGGAGGAGGATTCTTGCTCCTGCCGGCAACCCTGGGTGGTGTGTATCCGAATATACGTGGGACCGGCCTAAGGGGAGGCGCCCCTGCCCTTCCCCGCCGCCCGGGAGAGAGCGCAGCCTGCCCACGCGCGCGCCCGCGAGGGGCCCCTGAGCCCGGATCAACGCCTGGAAGCCTCCACGCGGATGAATAATGCGCAACAGCTCTGGCGGCATTTTGAACATTGAAACTCCGCTGTGCTTGCTCTAATTCCCCCTCCCCCCGACGTATTTTTCAGGACAGAGGCCCACTTTGTTGGATCTCGACTCATTTTGTGACCGATTGTCCATGCTTCACGAAAGATAGTTACAATTACCCACATAATTGGATTGGTCAGCGAAAATTACAAAGGAAGCTCAAAGCCTGCTCTCCACTGAAATCCTTTCTCTCTTAATTAAATGAAGAGTAAAACCTCCCCGGTGTCAGCAGGTCATCCTTTCAAAGCTATTGGGCAGGTTCGGAACGGGGACCCTTTGCTCAGGGATTTCCTTTGTGCTTCGGCAGATCAGGCAAAGCTTGCAGCCTCCCCCGGCAGTGGCCTTTAGTTACACATAACCACGCTGGTAGAAGCGTTGGCCAGACTTTTGTAGGGCTCCCAGAGACCATAACCAAAGAGTTTGCAACATCAGAAAGGCTTAGGAGGGGAATGTTTGCAATTTGTAGCACTTGGGCTGTGATGCAATTTTCAAGCCTCACCAAAGTGTGACTTCTCAATGAACTGACGCATCTTAAAGGAGCGACGGGAAATCAGTTTAACTCTTAAGAGGTACCCGCTCCAGTGTCTCCCGGTCCCACTGGGTTTCTCCTTCTCCTGGGTCAGCCGGGTTCTGAAGGGGGACTTCACCTCCCTGGATTCGATCAAAGCTTTAGGTTTTAATATTTTAATTCATTAGAAATTCTGATGTGTGTTTGGGAATGAATGAGTGAATGAATGAATGAATGAATGAATACGGTAAGCATTTGCTATGGTGCCCGGCGAGCTACCGGTGCTCTGTGACTGAGGGTATTGCCCGTTGGCACACCTGTACCTTAGGACGGGGAGATGGAGCAGAGGAAGTAAACGAGGGAACATAACCACAGCACAAACTTCGGAGCATTTGGGGTTTCAGAATAGTTGTCTGCTGGCTGATAGGGTCCCTGGTCGTACCGTGGGGATGCGCCAGCTGGAGTGGTGTTTGTACTTCCACTCTGTCTCACCGAGGAGGGCCGCTCGAGTCAGCTAGAGGCTCTGCTGATCTGGTCGGCGGTCACTTGACTAGCCGGTGAATTTTCAGGTCTGTCAGTTTTAGCTGAGGACACAGGAAGGGGGTGCAGAGTTAGCACTATGACTCGATGTCGCCAAAACGGAAATAAGCACTTTGCTTGAAAACAATGCCATCTGTTGTGTGCCCGTATTCCCGTGTCACGAAGATGCCAGAAGCATACTGTTCTTTACCCCCACGCTTTACACACCCTACAACCAGAGGCTGCACACAGGAGAATTCTTAAATCCGGGGGCTCTGGGCCATCAGTTACTCATCCAGGCAATAAATAGTAAGGTTCTGTCTTGGTCTCGTGGGTTCTCTGAAATCACCTCTCCCGACTGCCCCTTGGTCAGGCCAGGCCCACGCTGGGGAACACATTCTGCTGCGTCTGAGGAAGGGTAGGACTCTTAGCTCTCCAACTCAGGGGCTTTACGGGGGACCAAGCCCTTGTGGGAAAGGTAGCGGCTTGCCTCTGGTGCTATCAGAGCTACTCTTTTTAACGTCCACTTCTTGCTGTTTGTCATTCAAACTATTTTTCAAACTACCGACTTGTGTTTTGGTTGCTACAGCCCGATCTCCCACCACGATTGATTCTGTCAACAGTCACAAACCGTCGATCTGTCGCATGGAAGCCAGACACTGGGCAGGAGCCTGGCAGTTTGTAAGGGAAGAGCACCTGCCGTCCCCTAACACGGGCCTTCCAAGCCCCCGTAATGGGGGCTTTCCAGGGGGAGCCTCTCTCCTGGAAATCAGCAGGCCGGGGTGGGATGCAAAGACCCTCATTTAGTTTCTCAGTAAAGAAAGAACACAGCTCCCCGGAGCCTCCTGAGTAGGGCCGGCGCTGTGCCGCACACACAGGTAATAGTCAATCCATTAACCTTTGCTCACGGCGACCTGCATGCTTTTAATACGTTCCCGGTAATAGCTGTGCCTGGGAAAGGGCAGAGCGCCCCTCCACGCCGGCCCTGCAGTAATAGGCTCCGCTCCGGCCCCACCACCTGCCTCTCCCCAGCGCCAGGCACCTCTCTCTCTCCCTTTCTGTTGTTTAGAAGCTAATCTAAAAGGAGCTACGGAGGCAGAGGTCGGTTAAACTGTAACGCAAATGTTATTCCTCGATTATCTGGCTGGGGTAAATGTCAACTGCTCCAGGCTCAGGCGACTGGGGAGAGAGAGTGAGGTTGCAGCAAAGCAAGGAGACAGGCTTGGGGCCGGGCACCGCCATGCAGGCACCGAGCACCTGCTCCCCCATCCTTCCCTCCCGGATCTTGGGTTCCCAGCCTCCTGGCCTCCCCGCACCCAGCCATCCCCAGCTTCCCAGCTTCCCAGCCTCCCAGCCCCCCAGTTCCAGGTCCCCAGCTCCTAGCCCAGGTGCCACTGTGCAGGCACTGAGCACCTGCTCCTCCATTCTTCCCTCCCAGACCTCAGGTTCCCAGACCCCTAGTCTCCTGGATCCCAGCCCCCCATCACCCTAGCTTCCCAGCCCCCGGCCCCCTCACGCGCAGTAGCCCTGAGCACCCAGTCAGCCAGGCTGCTCTCTCTTCCTCCCACCATGAACCCTGCCTCTGCCTGCTTTTAGGAGACAGCTCCGCCAGGTTAGCACTTTCCTCTAAATGTCACACACCCTCTTGAGTAGGATGACCGCCTTCATAACAAAGGCAGTGTGAATATCCCCCATACACACACGCGCACGTGCACACACATGCACACACTTGCACATACCCCACACATATGCACACGCACAGATTCTTCTTTTCCCCCCTAAGGAGGTTTAATGCAGCAAATTGAGTACTTCCTATAGACTAAAAGGGACATTGTTTTTTAAGTTAAATTAAAGCCTTTATATTTCCTATGAAAATGCATATTTTATATCCCCCAAAACAGCAAGACATAAAACAAATGGCCTGAGAAAAGTCTTTGAGGCCTGGCAGCCAGCTCATGACAAGAGGCAAGGGAGAAACAAGGAGACACCCACTGTCTTTTGGGGCAAAGAGTCAGAATGCAGTGAACCGGTCAGGGGTCTCCGAGGCTGGTCGTCTCTGCAGCATCTCGGCCGCGTCTCTGCCCTCTCTCCGGGACCCGGGTGGGCAAGAACTGGCTGTTACCCTCCCTGCGTCAGGTGACCTGCTTTCACTCCACCGTCACCTCAGCCTGGTGGGTGCAGTGCCCCCATGGTGAGCTGAGGCAGGAGGGGGCTGAGGACCACGGGGAAGGGGGGTTCCCGCCCACCAGGCAGGAGGAGCAGGTGCGTGGGGTCAGGAGGCCGGGACAGCCCCCAGTATGGACATGGGTTTCATTTTTGCTCTTGCTCTTTTTTCTTTCTTTCTTTCTTTCTTTCTTTTTCTTTCTTTTCTATTTTTTTGGTCCAGCTCCCTGGGTGACAGAGAAATCTTATTACCGCCTAATTTTAGGTACAGGGAGCCAATTATTTACATATTCATAATTTAGAGCGAGGCGGTGGCAGGCCACTTGCTGTCACATTGACAGACTGTAAATAGCAGCCGAGCCTCCCTGCTGCCCCAGGTGGTGGGCAGAGGGCCCAGGGGCCACAGTCGGCTCCCTGCTCCGGGTTCTCTTCTCCAAGCCCTGCTGCCACCGCTGCACCTGGGCGGAGACCCCCCTTCAATGTGCCAAGGTGCAGGAGGATTCCGGTGGGACCTGCAGGCCTGCAGGAAGATGCCTCTCTGCACCCCGGTTCTCACCCTCTGACACGCCGAGACCCCGAGGAATGGCCGCCAAACGTCGGCTCCATCCTTCTCCATTCCCTGTGGGATCCCCTCCGGGTTCTAATCGCATCAGAGCAGAGTGTCCCGCAAGAGTGCTTCTCAACCCTGAAGAGGGGCCCGGGGGTGTGTGGGGGTGTGTTTCATGCCCAGCTGAAGTGTACACACACTTTTATAAGATATAATGAGAGCTCATTCCTGGTAAAAGGAAATTTTAAAGCCATGACATCCCATGCTCACATTTATGTTGGAATTTGGTTCAATAGACATAAAATCACTCTGTTCTGTTGAGAAATACTTTCCAGGGACTCTCGCTGGATGTCTGCTCATCTCCTTAGGAGCGGGTAAGGGTTTGCAAAATAGTTGTTCTTTCCCTTGTTCACGTGAATGTACAAAAGTAAGATTGGCTTCCTGTCTATGAGTCTAGAAGAGACAAACAAAAACCAAGATCCTGGTAGAAAGTGACATAATCGTAAATCCTACAATCTGCCAAGGGTGTCTTCTGCTGCCCTGCCAAAGATGGGGTCCTGTTTAATCCATGTCAACTATGGGGAGGGCTTTCCTAATTATGGCAATACGACAGACACCAAAACAAGGACACAGAGGCATGCCTATTTAAGGCACGTCCATGCAAGTGGCAGAGGTGTCCTGAGTCTGGGCCAGCAGCCCTCGGGGAGGACGGGAGGCACGGGAGGTCCCATCCTGGGATGCCAGGCCCTGCAGATGGGTGCTTGCCCAGAGACAAATCCACATTGCCTCCTTTCAACCCTTGCAGTGGGCTAAACAGGTTTACCTTGGCTTTTAAAAAAGTAAGTTCTTTTAATGTTTTCTTTTTTTTTTCATTTTTCAGAACAATAAATTTAGATATATGTATACTACTGTTTCTTCAAGCAGGGAGGTAAATATGGATTAAATGCAAAAGAATGATTTATAATTATCCCTGTTCCAGTGAAAATTAGATATTTGAGCATTAAAATACAGAGAGGATGTAAATTTAATTCTAGCTCTTTCAAAAATTTAATTGTATTTTAATTTTAAAATAATAAATTAAAATGTTATCACACATTGATCTAACATCTTTCTTCAAAGGAATTCCATGCATTCGTTGAAGGGGGGGAAGGCTTTGAGAGCATCCTAGGCCGAATTTTGGTGGGAACACTGCAGATGAATTATTTCATGTGATAATTAGCATGGAGGGCACAGCTCAGGACACGGACTATTTTAGAGCATTATTTATGCAGGTCTTTTTCTAACAGGACTTTGCAAATATTTGTGAAAGTCCTACATCAGTATTCTTCTTTTTATCTTTCTGCTCATCCAGCCCTGTAACAGCCTAATTGAAATACAATAATTATAAATGGGCTTAGTTCCTCAATTTAATTTCCTTGCAAGCAGTGTCATTTATTTTTCTTTGGCTTTGTTAACATACCTTAATTAAAAGATTTAACAAAGCTAAGGAAACAAAATGCCATTGGGGGCATTGCACCCTGGGCTCCATCTGCAAGACAGCCCTGCAAATGTGCGTGAGTCCTCCTGGAGGGCAGGGTGAGGTCCTCCGCCACGGAGTGGGGGTGAGCTGCTGCCTTCCCAGCCCAGGTGTGCAAAGCAGTGATGAGTTCCAAAGGCACGGGCAGCTCAGAGCCCAGGAGCTCGGACTCTGCGGTCTGGGCACATGGCTCAGGTGGCCACGTCTGCGCGGCGCGTCCTTGGGCAGGTAGAATGTTCTACTGGGTCCCTGTTGCCTTATCCTCTAAACGGGGCAAAGACGCCTACCCAGCAGGGCCAGCGTGACTAACAGACGTGTTGTTCCGGCAAAGCCCTCATTTAACGTGACTATCAGGCCCACGGTGGGTCCATCACCAGCGAATGTGCTACCCAGAAGCATATTAGTTTTGGATAAAAAACTAAATTTTTAAGAATTAAATGACAAATGAATTATTGTAATGAAAATATATTTGTACATCTCTTGAAAATGCTAGTTGTCAGCTGATACTAAAAAAACACTTGAAATGGATTTGTAAGATGCCTTGACTGAACACAAACTACTTTGCAGTAGTTCTTGGCACCTAGGTTCATGGCTGGATCTGCTTTCTTAGACTTTCAAGTCAGCTTAGAGACATCCTCATCCCTGAAGAAGAGGCAGCCCAGGACACCACACAGAACAGGACTCTGGTGTCTGGGACGGTGTGGGCTCTGTGACTAACCAGGTACTTGAACTTGACGAGCCAGTCCCCTGCACGGGCCTCGGTCTTCTCCCCGGTAACACAGGAAGGTGGGACTGGATTGGCCTGACTGTGTCCTTCCAGCGTAGACAGACTGGGCTGCCAGGGCACAAGGGCGAGACCTCCTGGTCTCCAACTTCCTACCACTACAGGGTTCCTCTGATTGGGTGATGCCCGGGTTCCTGGGTTATGATGAGCCAAAAACTTGCTAGTGAGAGAAAAGACACATGCTAGGTTTCTGTCTTGAATGTGTACCAAATGCTTAAAAAAAATCCATGAGTGTGCTCAAGGCCAAGAACAGCGAGAAAAAGAAATAAAGATGTAAGACACAATCTTTGCTTTCAAAGCTCCTTTTCTCCATTTCAGGAAAAATACCAAATTAAATGTTATTGAATGCAAACCCCGGCTTGCAGATGCATTTAGTTGTGTGGCCTGTTTGCAAGGGCTACGCCTGGGGTTCGCAAACTAGAACACAGGCTGGGCTGGTGGGGTTGCCCCCACCCTGATGACCTCAGGCGGGCCCTTTACCTGCTCTCGCCTCAGCCTCATCACCGCAAATGGGTAGAGTCAGTGTGTTGTACTATTTTGAGGGCTGAACATAATAATGTGCATAAACATGTTTTGACAGCTATGAGATGTTACATAAATGTTGATCTTTTTGTTAGTTTTTTTTATTTCAAATTGTAAATTATTTTTATGGTTGAAGAACATTTCTTGGTGAGGGTTGAGCTTGAATTGGGTTCTGGAGGATGACTCCGTACAGGAAAGCAGAGATGAATGGACGCTGTAATTTACCCAGGACTTCCAGGACTCGTGTCGGCACCTGCTCGTCTGGAGCAGACCTTGTGTGCTGGGAGGAGGGTAAGCGGCAGGTGTGAAGGGCAAACAGAACAATGGGGGCCTCGGGGCTACTCACGCTTTGCTAGTGTACGCAGAGAAACACTGTCCTTCCACTGTTTAGGGACAATCCAGAATTGCACATCACATTCAGGATGGAAAAGATGATGGTTTCAGAAGAAGGATCATTTTGTGATGATGACAATGATATAAAGTGGCAGCGACGTGTCTCTGTGGATCTGGAAAAGCCAACGATCTGTTGACACAGGGAGACCCGTGTGCTGGTGCTCTCTCCACCATCACCTGCACATGTGACCGTGGGCTTGCCGGGGGACACGGACTTCATTATTGTAAGTAGTAGACACAAATGATCGACAGCATCCACCATTCAGCTTCTGCAAGTCAGAAGTCAGGAAGTGCAAGTCCTGCAGCAGAAACTCTTACAGCACAAAACGCGGAAGAGGCCAACACCCCCACTACTCACCAGTGCTGACAAATGACTCGGTACTAGAAGGGAAGATGGTTACATGTGAAAACATCATTCTACCTAGAGTCTGGATTCAACACAAAATGCTTTCCTGAAGCATATCACTAGCAAAGAAGGCTTTATTTCTACAGCTTCAAACTTAAATGGCACTTGGGAACATAGCAGCTAAAGACGTATTTTTAAAGATCAAAGGCAAGATCCTGGTACTTTCTGGATGACTTCTGCCACTGCCATATATTTTCTATTATTGGACAGACGCAGTATGACTTCCCTGTTTCCCCACTGCACTTGGGACGTCACTGCCTTCTATTCTTTGCTTCCCATGGACCCAAACAAAGAAGCACATTAAACAAAACAAAAATCCAGTCCGATGGGAAAAATTCAAGTCTAGTTTCATTCATTCACCAAATATTTCGTGCGGGCTTTCTCCGTGCATGGCAGTCATGAGGCTTGTTTGAGGGTGTGCAGTCGGCGAGGGGTGGCTGCATGAGGCCAAGACCACCAGGAGCCCAGGAGCGCAACGCCGGAGAGCTCAGCAGGACGGTCAGAGCCAGGCCAAAGGAGGAGTAAAAAATTCATCAATTTTAGAAAGAAGATAGGGCGTTTCTATGAAGGAAAGAAAGAAAGTTGACTTGAAGTCTATCTGTTTAGGAAATTGGAAAACGGATGGTTAATATAATATGTGTCTTACTGAATACCTTAAGTTTATTCATTTATTCAAGGACTGCTGTAAGAAAGCCCTTCATGTGCTAAGTGATAAAAGGAAAGCAAAGTAAAAATATTACTTTTTAATTTGTCTAGTGGGCCAGACCAACTAATTAATACGGTGTGATAAATTCTATAAAAGTAGCACTTAAAAGAGTTTACCAGTGAAAAAGCGATATAAAAATATGGCAAAAAATCTAGTACATTCAGATAGAATAGTAATATGTACATTAGGATACACAAGATATATATACATAAATATATATCTACTAAAATATCTATTTAGAAGAAAGTAAAAAACGGGAAACAAAAAGGACAAAAAACAGAGGGAACAAACAAAAATAATAGAATGATGCATGTACATGTAACTATTGTGATATTTACATTAATAGAAGTGGTCTAGAAGGCAGAAATCATTAAATTGCATTTAATCAAAAAACCTCAGCTATATGTTATTTCAAGAAATCTACTTTAGTCATAAAAACACACATAAGTTTAAAGTTAAAATAGATTTTTAAAAAATTATTTAAACAGCAAACGAAGAAATCTTGAGTAGCTGTATCAATACTGGGCAATGTAGACTTGGAACAAGGAATTTTACAAAGGATAAAAGGAGTTACCAATGACAGTTCAAAGGCCAATTCACTGAGAAGGCATAACATTCTAAATGCATTTGCACCAAACAACGGAGTTCCAAAATTCATAAAGTAAAAACTGATAGAACTGCAGAAAGCAATAGACAAATCCACCGTTAGTGTTGGAGACTTCAACACTCCCCTCTCGGCAAAAAGACAGAACTAATACCTAAAAGAGAGACATAAATCAGTAAAGACACAGAAGAGTTGGGGAACATTTCGACAACTTGACCTCACTGACATTTGTAAAAGCCTTCACTCCAAATCAGCTGTTCGTGTTCTTGCCAAGAGCACATGGAACATTCACCAATATAGACCATATTCTGCGCCAAGCAACAAACCTTAACAAAGGTGAAAATAAAAATAAAAAAAACCCTAAATTATACAAACACGTCTTAGGTCACACAATTAAGTTAGCAATAAATAACAAAGTTATTAGGAAAATACCCTAAATATTTGATAAACAAAAGACTTCTAAATAACTCATGAGCCAAAGAAAATCACAAGATTGGAAAACTATTTTTAACTGAATGAAATGAAAGAAATCATGTGTGATGCAGTTAATCACTCCTTAAAAGGAAGTTTATGGCATTAACATGCTTATCATCAAGCAGAATAAAGATTTCAAGTCCATGATCTAAGCTACTTTCATAAGAAACTAGAAAGTATAGAGTAAATTAAAACCAAAGTAAACAAGAGGGAAGAAAATAACTAGATGACCAGATGTCTATGGAATTGAAAACATAACATAACAAACATAACATAAGGACAGTGGTGCTTCAAGAAGGTCAGTGAAATCGATGCACCTTCTGGCCAGACTAGGCAAGAGAAAAACAGAAAACACAAGTTATCAGCATACAAAAGAAAGGGGAAATTACTTCTCATCCTATCCAAATTCAAGTACAAATAGGAAATAAGACAATGTGCCCATAATTGTAGGCAGTTTAGATAAATGAAAGAAATAAATTCCTTGAAGGACACAAACGATAAAAGCTCATCGAGAAGAAAGAGGTCATTTGAATAATCACATTCTATGGAAGAAATTGATCTAGTTTAAAACCCTCCCACAAAGGAAACTCCAGGCCCATATTAAACCAAACATCTGAGGTGGGAAAAGTATTCTTAGTACACCAACTCTTCTAGGAATGGACCAGGAGGGATCGCTTCCCACTTCATCCTATGTGACCAGTGCTACCCGGATACGAGACCCCGAGAGAGGCGTTACAGGAAAGGTGTGGGCCTGCACCGCTCATGAACACAGATGCAAAAGCCCTCAAAAAAGTTTCAGTAAAGCCAGTCTGGCAATACATAAAGAGAATAATGAAACATGACCAAGTGGGGTTTATCTCAGGAGCACAAGGCTCTGTCAACATTCAAAATGCAGTTCACGTAATTCACCAAATTAGCAGATTTAAGAAGAAAAAAAATGATCATTTTAGTGAATGCAGAAGAAATTATTTGATAAAACTCAGTATCTATTCCTGCTAAAATTTCACAGCAAATTTCTTAACCTTATAAATTACCTAACCTATAAGATATCTTATGAGTGGCATCTATAAAAAGACTATAGCTAATAATATCATGCTTATTGGTGAAAAACCAAAACTTTCTCCCCAAGGCTGGAAACAAGACAAGAATGTCTGCAATCTTTGACTCTTAGTCAACATTGTACCAGAGATCCTAGAAAGTTCAAAAGGGCCAAAGAGAAACAAAAGGCTTATAAGTTTGAAATAAAGAAATTAAACTCACTCTATTCCCAGACTGGAAGAAAAAAAAAAAGATTCTGTGGGCCATAGAGACAGGCTCAGGCTTTGGAGACAAGAGGGCCGCTGAGATGCGGTTTGGAGAATGGGTTGGGGGTCGTCATTCACCAGGGGAGATAAGAACCCTCCAAGGAGGGCCGGAGAGCAGAGAGACCTCCTGGTGTGTTCTTGGATCCCCAGTGGTCACTGAGAGTTGAGTCTGCATTTCCTACACAGGAAGGAGTGGAGGGGACGAGGGGCAGATTTGGCCAGGCGGTGCCTGCATGCACATGGCCAGGCTTTGAACCATCTTCCAGAGGCTCAAGGCCATGGATGGGGGGCAGGGATGCAGGTGGAGGAGGGCAGTGGGCCAGGGGCTGACGGTCCTGATTTTCTTGCCCTTCCCAATATGTCCCTCATGGTATTGTTTTTAAAGATTTGAATTTATTTCTAATTTTTAAAAAGCAAGCCTTTTTACACATCACTACCATGATTTAGCAGACATGGAAGCTCCCGTTTGCATCTCTGCGTAGAAGCAAGCAATTTCAGGAGCCGCTGTCTTCCCTCCACGGATGGCATGCACCGCCCTTCCCTGTGGAAGTTTGCCCTGGTGTGAGGGGTGGGCAGGTTGGGGCAGAGGGAGCGAGAGGAGGAAGCAGGCTGGAGACACTGGGGAGTGGGTTTTCCTAGCTGGTGCAGCGTGGGGAAGAGAGACATGTCATCTGCTGGTTGCGGGGGTGGGTTTGGAGGTTGGTGGGTGTGCAGAGGATTGTGACTTTGCCATCACCATCGGGACCGCCCTCCTGCCTTCTACGTCGTTAATTTCTTTAACAGACGCATTCATGGTTAAAATTAATGAACTTGCCACGGTCTTTCAGATACACTGCCGCTGTTTTCGTGGAGACTGACTACATTTGTAGGGCAGAGAGAGGCTTATTGGATCATTCTGTAGAGGCCATCATTCCATGTGATGATAAAGAAGTGGTAGGAAGTGGAAAGATGCTACATCTTGCCCTAAATGGATATCTGGCATTTCTGTCCTGGCTTTTGAACACAGAAACATTTTTCACCCTCTTGTAAATAATAACCAATGGAGGACTCCCTCTGAGCCGGGCAATTTTCTAGGCGTGTCATATATTTTAACTCTTGCAGTGTTCACAGTCTCTGTACCATTATTCCCATTTTCCTGATGAAGGAATGAGGTCCAGAAAGTTCAAGTAACTTCAAGGAGACAGAGGAAACTTGCAGTGGAGCTGGGATTGAATCACAGGGTCTGCACCCCAAGCCTGGTCTCCTGACCCCCACACACAGACCTTTTGGACACAGTATTCTCAGAGAACGTACTTTATTTAGCATGGGCAGCAAGCCAGGGTCATCGTTTGATCTAATTGTCATTAAACACAATTCTAAAATTTATTTTCTTGAAATTATTTTCATTAGGATAAATTATTCTCCATATAAAAATTTTAAAAAAGTTAAAAAAAAGAAAGATTTGCTTCAGTTTTCTTCTGTGGCCATTTGTTTTAACAAGTTTGATTTTTCCCTAGAGTCAGGTTTGTTGTTATAACTATCACAAAGATTTCATTACTTGGCCAATATTTGGTCAATGGTATGTTTTCTTGGTCATTGTTGGACTTATTTTTATCGGTTATTCATACCTTGAATATTTAATAAGATCTGCCTGATTTCTTGGGAACAATTCCTCTCACACGCCTCAGAATTTCTTCAAAGAGGTTTAGAATGAGGGGTATGAACGTGAGCGTCAAGAATGCCATCATACAAGGTTACTATACAGGAATCAACAAATGGTGCTGGACCTCCACCTGTGGGAGAATGAGTCTCGACCAAGCCCACACAACTTCCATGAGAGTTAACTCAGAACAGACCATAGAACTAAGTGTGAAACTTCGTGAAGGTTGCACACTGAGCAGAAGACCTTGGTGAGCTTGTGTGACTGAACCAAGTTTGTCCCCATGCTTGAAAGGCCATCACTCAAGAGACATGGTTTGATTGGGAAGGAATTTTATTCACTCCACCACCTGTGGAGAAGGCCAACTCCTGTCCAAAAGCCAGCCCCACAGTTTCCGCCTGGCCCCACGGTTCTCAAAGGGCTTGAGGGTGGTTAATCAGCAAAACAAGTGCAGCGGCCTGCAACATTCCTCGATGACGCGCCCACCCGATGATGCCAGCTACGGACGGTATCTCAGTGCTCAGGGGCTGAGCAAAGGGGCTGGCTTCTGTTTTGTGATGTGCAGGAGTGTTCTGTTCTCTCTGCAAAGGAGGGCAAGGTCTACAGATACACAAAGGGAGGTTAGTAAAATCATTCGTGTGGCTTGAAAAAAGAAGAGCATTTTGCTAAAGAAAAAAAAAATAGCTAGGCTGGTCAGAAGGCCAAGGTAGCTTCGAACACACTTGCTGGCGTCTGTGGCCTGGGAACGTGCTGGTCCTTCTCTCCCCAAGGCCAGTGGTCTGCAAATCTCAAAGAAAGTAAATTCGTTCTGCTACAGATCAAGGGCTCTGGGTCAGCAAGCAAGGAGTGTGTGTACTTGAAGCAAGGTAACCCTTACGACAGGCTGGAGTGCTATCACACTTGGGCGTGGTGATGGCTTTCCAGACACAGCATCGAGGTCACCATCCTTGAAAGGAGTGATGGATGAGCCCCGCTCCATTTCAACCAGGAATTTCTGCTCTGAGAAAGATCATGTCAAGAAAATGAGAAGACGAGGCACAGACTAGGAGAAAATATTTGCAAAAACACATCTGATAAAGGACTGTCACTCAAAATATACAAAGAGCTCTTACAACTCAACAGTAGGAACTCAAACAACCTGATTAAAAAATGGGCCAAGGTCTTAACAGACACCTCACCAAAGAAGATTTGCAGATGGCAGCCAAACACATGAAAAGAGGCTCCACATCATGAGCCGTCAGGAAATTAGAATTAAAACAATGAGAAGCCACTGCACACCTATTTGAATGGCCAAAGTCCAACACTGAACAGTAAACACTGGGGAGGGTATGGAGCCACAGAAGATCTCATTGCCTCTTCCAAAACGGGGAAGCCACTGTGGAAGAGAGTTTGAGACTTCCTCACAGAAATGAACTCTTGCTACAAGATCCAGCAAGTGTACTCCTTGGTATTTACCCAAAGGCGTTGAAAACATGTCTACACCGAATTCTATGCATGGACGTCTACAGTGGCTTTATCCAAAGCTGTCAAAACTTGGAAGCAACCAAGATGCCCTTCTGCAGATAAATGGATAGATACACCGTGATGCATCCGGACATCATAGTACTATTCCAAGCTAAAAAATGAGCTGTCAAGTCATGAAAAGATATGGGAGGAACCTTAAATGCATATGACTACGTGAAAGAAGTCAACCTGAAAAAGCTACCTTCTGTACGATTCCAATTCTATGATATTCTGGAAAAGGTAAAACTATGGAGACACTAGAAAGATCAGTGGTTGCCAGGGGTTGGGGGGTGGGAAATGGAGCACAGAGGGTTTCTAGGGCAGAGAAGCTACTCTGTGTGATGCTGGAATGGGGATACGTGTCATATACCTTTCTGCAAACCTGTAGAAGGCACAATGCCCAGAGTGACCCTAATGTGAACTCTGGGATCTGGGTGATGATGATGCAACCATGTAGGTCCATCGATTGCAACAAATGTACCACTCTGGTGTGCATGTGGGTAACAGGGTAGGCTGTGCATGTGTGGGGCCGGGAGGTATATGGGAATGCACCCCAACAAATAAAAGTAAAAAAATCCAAAAAAAGGATTGCAGCATCATCACTGAGTTCTGTTTTAGTCCTAGACCTTTTTATAGGCCATTCTATTAGGTATGTTAGTTACTTTTGTAAGGTGCCTCTCTGGTCTAACTAATGAGAATAGTTTAATGTATTGTACTTGCAAAGTGCAAGTTGTGGAATGACAAGTCTTACCAACCACATGCGAGGTTTGAGAGAAAGACTTGCATAGAAAACACTAAAAACCAGCCAAGCAGCAAACACACCATAGACACATCCACAACGGTGTTCTGGGAAATCCCTCATTTCTCTTCCGAAACTGCTCTTCCTTTTCCTTCCGCATCTGAAATGCTCATGCACCAGATCGCCCGCAGGATCCAGCACCATGCAGTGCACGTGCACACCAGCCCACTATCTCCCCTTTACGTTATTTGCTTCATTCAAAATCACCTGTGAGAAATATCTGGGTTGCACATTATTTAATGTGTATGTATTGCTTAGAGATCATTGACAATGAAGTGGTTCTGGGTGAAAATAAGGGTCTGCCCAAGTTCTCAATTATAAATTGCCCCTTGTAAATGAAAATGTTTACTAACATGGATTAGCTTTTAAAAACATGCTTTGAATTCCTGACCTTTCCAGAAAAGGAAACAATTGTATCAAGACACTTGGGACAGATTTTTCAGTGTGTTGAAGGCTTGTGGTTACCTATTAGGAGAACTTTTCCTCACGTTGCAAGGACAGAGACTGTGAGCTGGCCAGGTAGTCCCGGCTGTCCATGGCAGCAATCAGGGAGGGCTTTCCTGTGGGGGCGTGCACGCCGAAACCCAGGAAGGTGACTTCCAGCCACGTACTGTGCCCCCGCCCTCGGTCCACGGGCACTGAGGGCCTCGTGTCAGGGAAAGTGGCTGGGCAGCCCAGTGACAGGGCCTGGGCGGTGAAAACCAGAGCAGCTGTAGGGCTCAGGGAAGAGTGAAATTGTAGAAACCCCAAGCAATGTGACAAAAGAGCAAAAAAGAGGGCTGTGCCGAGACAGGATGCAGACAGCTCTGAGATGTGCGGTTCCATGGCATGGCAGGTGGCCCGCTCGAGGAACTCGGTAGCCCACGCCCGGGGCTGTGCCGAGACACCCCCGTTCTCACGCACAGGCTTCGGATCCCAGCCTGAGGCACATGCTGAGAGATTGAGGTCAGCTGGCTCACCTGCGCACAGTGGGACTGGACATGAGGACAAAGAGAGAGCCTCCTATATAGTCCTTAGGAGGTTAAGGATTTATACCAGAACCGGGGGCACCGTGAATGTCCCTATCGGCATTTCAAAATTCCCTTTGGACAACTTGAAAAAATGAGTAAAAAACAAAACAAAAAACCAAAAAACAGAGTGACATACAAACAGGCACTCTTCTTGATTTAGAAACATGGTTTGTGTTTTTCACCCCCCCATAAATCCCCTATAAAACACGTTGTCATATGGCCCATATTTTAAACCCCTCACTCTAGGAGCTGTCTAGGGTCTGGGAGCTTTGCAGCTATGTATGCAGGTTCACTGCTTTAAAGGGAAGCAGTTAAATCTCTGATTATTATTTAAGTCCCAACAATTCCCGTAGATGTCGTCAGGTTGTTTTTTTCTTCTATAAAACAGTAAGCCATATTCTGGGTGCTTCTTCGAGTCTCTGTTTAAATCCAGAGCTGAGTGGGATTCAGTTGTAAAAGCCATAAAAGGAAATAGGGGGAAAAAGGTCATTACGTATACCAAGTCCTAAAGAAGAATACAAGTATTTCCCCATTAATAGAAGAGGATTGAGGAGAATCTAGATATTAATGACAGATGTCGTCGCAAAATGTTCAGCATGCTTTGTAATGTATGGAAAATGCCTCAAAGAAGAAGGAGGGGAACAAGAAGAACGGGAAAGGAATAGTCAGCTCAGCCCCAGGCGGGCAGACGGGGCCAGGATAAAGGTCTGTATTTCTGCATTGCGAGGCACAGTGTAGACACGGCCCCCAGCTGCACGCCTGCCCGACACAGCTCAGGGCAGCTCGTGCGGATGGCCGAGGACTGAGAATTCCGTGACGGTGGCGCTCCGAAGAGAGGCCAGCCCTGGTGGCGGCATGCACCTGCCAGCAGAGGGGCAGACTGAGATCCAGGCCTCTGCGCCCGCTGGAGGGGCACGGGCTCCCGGCACAGTCAGAGACTAAGGGCAGCGGGTCATCCCGGGTGAATGCGGGACATTCGGAATCCTCCGGTTTCCACCGGAGATCCTCAGACGCTCCTCGTGAACCAGTGCAGGGCCCAGCCACACCTCGCTACGGGGAGGTCAGGAAGAGCCCGCATGCGTGCTCCCCATAAATGTGACACCTTTTCTACATTTTTGCTAGATACCCATTTATTTATACACACTTAGGATCATCACAAAGTAAGAAAATAATTTTAAATGAAACTACTTTGGACTTCGAAAAGACTTTGAATTGTATGTGTCCAGGAAATCTCCAAGTATATGGGCCATTCATTAAAAACAAAACAAAACAAAAAAAACCTCACTAGGGTATGACCGAGTGAAAAATATCACCCCTGAGGGTTGCAGGAAGCAGTCTCCCCGAACCACGTGACGTCAGGTTCTGGCCCCCGGTGTCGGCATGAAGTCATGTCTGTGGCCACGCCCTCCCGTCCCCAAGGAGCCGCATGGCGAGAGCCCCACCCCAATCACGTGAACTCGGGTCAGCGAGGTGCCATCTCTGCCCTGGTCCGGGCCACCACCCCAGGCCTGGCTCCCCGCCTCCCGTCTGCGCCAAGGCATCCTATGGATTAAGCACCCCTCGCCGATACGTGGAATTGTTCATCTTGTTCCTAGTGGGACATCCTTGTCATGAACAAAATGGAAATAAAATAAAGTTAAAAGGGAAAAAAGGCGTTGCAAATCTCAAAAAATGAACAGATGTCTGCCAGGAATAGGTTGGGAATTTTATCCAAAAACTGCCTTTTGCCGAGATTTAGAAACCTTGCCTCTTCTTAGGGTTTGTGCGTTTTCATTTGTGAAGGGACAGTTCAGCACACCGGAAATGGGTCCCTCCGCTCTCAGGCGGGCTCCAGGCCTTGGAGAACAGTGCCCGCCATCCTGCCCTCCTGAGGGCCGAGCTGTGGCCACCCACCTGAACTCAGCTCGGCCGTCAGCAGAGCCCCTGGGCAGAGCCCCCTGGCAGGGAGGGGAGGCTGGTGTGACCGATGGACTCCTGTCCATCGGTCTGGGGACTGACCATCACACACCTTTGGCTCTTGGGACCTCTGCAGTGGGCGACTTATGTCTGCAATTACGGCTCAGGCTCGGTGCATCCCCACCCGCAGCCCAGCTCCTCGAGGGGGCTGCCCCCGATCCTGGGGGCCGTGGGACACCTGGAGATCTCTGCGCCCAAGAGTAAGGGAGTTACCATCTGCAGCTCTCCTGGTGCTCCGACCCCAGGGAGCTAAGCTCCACCTAGCACGGGAGCAAGGAGCCGCCGGGAAACAGGAAGAGGCACCACCATGCACGTCTGTGCGTCTGGGCACTGTCCGCAGGGGCTCAGACGAGACGCCTCAGGTCTTCTGCCTTCTCTCATCGTTTGGTCCAGAGTCAGCTGTGGGACCCCGAATGTTTACAATAAACAGGTTTTGCAAAATTCACTTGTACCGGTCACATGAATAAAGAGAGCCTGCTTTCCACTGCCTTTATTTCTGCTGAGATTTAAAATAACACATTTATCTTAAAATGTTTAAAAAACAAACATTTGTTGTCATCAAAATGGCACTCACCCCGTGGCCCTCGGAAGCCTGGAGGTTGGGAGGCTCTCCTCAGTGAGCCAATTCCCTCCGACTTCACTTCCTTGTAAGTCCTCCCTCTTCATGTCTTCAGCATCCCGTGCACACGCTCTGTCCTCACTCAGTCACCGTGAGTCTGTTAAGTGACTCTGGAAATGTTGCTAGGGGCTCAGCCAGCGCAGTGAATGTCTCAAATGATGCCTCTGAGCGAAAAACTAAAACACTATTCCCACTGCACCTGCGTAAGCACCTCCACTGTGGAGGCCTGTTTTTGTTTTGGATTCCTGTCCTGGAAAACAGGAATGATGTCTGTTCTGCTGGGTTATAAGGCAGATGAGATTAATTTACCAACCAAAACTATCGTACTCCCTCCTAGATGACTGCAAGCTAGGAGTAAACTCTGTGATGCTAAACCGATGGAAACGGCTTTTATTTTCCTAGGAACAAAAACCACACAGAAGAGCTTCCTTTATACAGACACATGCAGAAATCCACATTAATAACCAAAAATCTACGGTGCTCATCCTTCCCTACAGGAGACCCCCTGAGAACGGTGGGCCTGTCTTCTGAGGACGTGAGGCCCCTGCCTGCAGGTGTAATAGGCAGGTGGTGGCTGGACTGAGCAGTCTTGGTCCTAAGTCGTTGAAAAGGCATTTCAAGTGAGGTTTGAGGAATGTTTTGGGGCCTCACCTGACACTTCACAGAAAGTGACCACCCTCAGGAAGACACTGATTTTTTTTATTTGAATACAATTAGCCAAAGTATAGGACATCATTAGTTTTTGATGTAATGTTCAATGATTCATTAGTTGAATATTACACCCAGTGGTCATCATATCACGTGCCCCCTCTAATTCTCATCACCCAATCACCCCATCCCTTGGACAAAAGAACTTTTTGCAAGACACGTCTCTAAAGGCAAGGGTAACAAAAGCAAAAATGAACTATTGGGACGTCTTTAAGATAAAAAGCTTCTGCCCAGCAAAGGCAACAGTCAACAAAACTAAAAGGCAACCCACAGAATGGGAGAAGATATTTGCAAATGACACCACAGATAAAGGGCTGGTGTCCAAGATCTATAAAGAACTTCTCAAACTCAACCCCCAAAAAACAAAGAATCCAGTCAAGAAATGGGAAGATACTGATTGCCCACAGTGCCTCAAGCCCCGGCTCTCCGTCAACGTGGGCTCCCAGAGGTGCAGCCTGCAGGAGCTGGTGGCAAAGGGCGCCGTGGGTGTCCACGCAGACTCCGACCCATAAAGCCTTCCTCTCTTCGGTTGTGAGATGAGCCTTCTTTCCTGGTCTCCATCCGGAATACGAGCTCCATACAACGCTACACGTAGTCCTGGACAAGGAGGCTCGGGGCACGGGTGCTTAGTAAGTCTGATCCTGCTTGGCAGCGGAGGTTTTAATTAGATTTCTGTACTTCCAACCTCAGCATGCAATATCAGCTTTATGAACAGAGAAGAGTAATCATTTCGACATTAAGTTTGGGGGGAAAGAATGGATTCAATCACATCCTTCATCAGGCGTCTCCAGGGTTCAAACCACACTCAGGGTGGCTGAGAGATTTTATCCTGCAGCCCAGGCATGAGAAACCCAAACGGTGAGCAGGAAATTGGACTGTTCCTATACAGGAAATAACAGCACTCTGTCAAAATCTACGGGAGAAACATGTGTTCAAATTTGCTGTCAATGCCACACGTATCTGATCGGAGGGCGAGCAAGGACGAGATAGCAGGAGTGCCGTAATATTGGCACCAGCCTCCGTTTCAACAGGAAGCACACGCGGGTTCACAGACGCTGGCCGAATGCAGCGTTTTCTCTGGGGCAGGTATACACGTCCTGTGAAATGTGCACGCACAGTCTGTGCTAAAATTCTACAGCGATTTCATATAACCAGTTTTGGGGGAAAATTGATCTGTAACTAGTAGTTATTCATGATTCACAACCAAGTAAAAGGAAGAGCTCCACACTAAAATGGAGCAATGAGCGTGGATTAAAATTTGCTGAAATTGGGGTGCCTGGCTGGCTCGGTTGGTGGACCATGCGACGCTTGATCTCCGGGTCGTGAGTTCAAGCCCCACACTGGGTCTGGAGATTACTTTTTTAAAAAGTCCTGAAAAATTGCTGAAATTACGTACTTATATGGCATTGCATTCGATGTAATCTGTTATGTAATGCTATGTAATAGACTTTGCCACATAGTGTAGGGCATATATGGCACATATTATATGACAGTATATCTTATATGACATTATGTAATATGCTGCATATTACATGATATATGATACATTATACTGCATATAGTATATGTCATATATGACAGTGTGGTCACCAACCGGGTGGTTAGACATGGAGATCCATTCTTTTTGAAGCCACACTAAATCTCTGGCTGTTTCATCTGAAGTAGGACTCAGGTCCTCTGTCTGGTGGACCTCAGGCCCATCCAGCCCACAGCCCGGTCCACTCTTTGAGAGAGAGGCAGCTTGGGGCCCGGCCCTTTTTACTAGCCTATGGTGATGCTCTTGAGAAGCCCCCACATCCAGCACGGTTTCCCTGGTTTCACAAATGCTTCTTGGCCGAGGACAAAAATGGCCATGGGTTAGACCCAGGGCAGCGGGGCTGTAACCTGCACACCTGGCCTGTGGGCACCTGCAGCTGACGGCCCCACAGAACCAAAGCTTACAGCTGCAGACAGTGACTTCGGTGCAGAACAACAGCATAGCATTGACACCTCTCTTCCTTTTAACGTGCTCAAATAATCTGACGGGTGTCCTTCTGACGGATGTCTTTTCTGAGTGCAATGGAGGTATCCTCTCAAACCCACACCATGGAGAGGGGGAAGGCAGGGTTTTTCCATCGGACAGAAACAGTGTTGGAGTGGCCTGAGTGGGTAACTGGAGAAGGTTCGAGGTTGCCTCGTCCAGCCCAGCGGCCGCTTCCACCCTGACGTTCGGCCTGGGAAGGTTGCCATCCTGATGGACGAGTTTCCGGTTGCTGTGGTCACGGATTCACAAACTTCATGGCTACAACAGCACAAATCCATTCTTTACAGTTTTGGAGGTCCAAAGTGTAAAATCAAGGTGTCCCCGGCTGCTTCCTCCTTGTGACTTCAGGGAGAATCTGTTCCCTACCTTCTGTGGCTGCTGGAGGCCATCAGTGCTGCTGGCTCTTGGCCCCGTCCCCGTCTTCAACGGTCTTCAGTCTCAGGCTCCCGTCTCCGCTGGCTTACCCCACCCGCCTGCCCCCCTCGTAAGGGACCCTGTGACTGCGTCAGACACACCCAGCAGATTCAGGATGATCTTCCCATCCAAAGACATTGAACTTAAAGGTCTCTCAAAGTTCCTTCTGCCACATAAGGCAGCATAGTCCCGGGTTCTGGGATTAGCACGTGGACAGCTTTGGGGCGTTGTTCAGCCTGCCGCACCTCCGGAAAGCCGGGTCATCACAGGGCCACTGACACGTGTTGGAGAACGAGCCTGAAAGCCAGTTTTCCAAAGTGCCAGGATGTTGTACCAGCCTGAGATGGGGAGCTTGGCAGGCTCCCATCCCGGCAGGGAATGTGGGCCCTGAGGGTCCAGACCGCTGTCCGACTGCAAGGGACAGTGGACCAATGTCACACATTGAGGACAACAGGAGCTCTGGCCCGAGGAGCCCCTTTGGTGTCCTCTGTGCACAAGTGGGGGTGGGGTAGAACCCAGACTTTGCCCTTGTTGGGGGGCAGATCTAATCCCACCCTGGCTTCACTGCCTGATCTGGTAAGGAGAAGCCACAGGGTCAAGAGCAGAAAATGGACCCCCAGGCATCGGGCAAGCTGGACCCTCTGCTGCTCCCGCCCGTCCTGACCTTTGTGTGGGGGAAGCATTCTTGGGGGCTCTGCCAGTGACGTGACCCCTTCTCCTGGTCGGAGTCAAAGGCATTGTAGGCAGGCAGGTGGCGTGAAGGCGGGGTGGGGGCGTTGGTGGGACAGAGGTTACCTGCGGGGCCCTCACGGGCGAGGGGCAGCTACTTCCCAGCTTCCCCCAGTGCCCGTGTTACTATGTGGACACTGCGCTGTCAACATTTTTTCCTGATACGTAACAGAAATATGTATTTCATGTAAAATCTTCGGATTAGTATTTGTTCTATTTTTAGAAAAACTTTATTTTTGGAACAGTTTTAGAATTTCAGAGAATTGTAAAGATAGTACAAAGAGTTTCCATGGACCCAGTTTTACCTATTATTCAATCTTAGTTCAGTGTGATCCATCCATCACAATTAATGAACCAATATCAGTACGTTATTACAAACCAATGCCCATACTTTATTCAGATGTCCTTCATTTTTACCTCTTTTCCCAGGATCGCATAGAAGACACCACCTTTTATCGGTAGTCACCAAACCCAAGGGCATCCAGATGTTCTCCTTTTAGAATCTGGTTTACAGATGCTATGGATGCGCACATGTAAGAAGGAACAAAGTAGCGGGAGAGGGAGAGATTTTTCCAAAAACACTGAAAAGAAGACAAGGTGGGGACCATGCGGAGCAGGGAGAAGGGTTTGTTTACTTGCTGGCGATTTCTCCTTTCCCTCTAATATTTTGCTTCTGGACGGATGGTTGCCCCTGAGGATGTTATATTTAGAAAAGCAGTTGGAGAGAGATGGGGTTACCTTTCAAATCCTCTGGCAAGTTGATCACACAGAGCCTTCCTGTGTGTAGCTCGAAGGCACAATTATGTGTAAGCAGGACCCCCTCTGAGAATTCACGTGAGGATCCAAAACTGGAGAGGGAGTCGGAGCCCACTTGTGTCACATTTAACATAATTATTCGAACAGCTAATATTCTGCCACCACATCTGTCCTCTCTCCTTGCACAGAAACGGAATCAGACACTCACAGGCGCTAGGTTTCCTCGGTCGCGTGCACATTGCGTTTTGTTTTGGGAGCAGTTCCTTTGGACTGCAGAAGGTTCTGTGGCTCTGTGGACGTGGACTTGCGTGGGCCCTGACCACCCCCCGTTTGCACAGCACGTCTCATTTCTAAGGCGCCTGGAGGTTGTGCCGCTCCTCACCCTAACTCTGTGAGCTGGGCTTGGCAAACAGAAATCATCCCATTGTGCAGATGACAGACATGGTAGCTTTTAGATAATCTGGATTATGGTTCCACAGCCCCAAAAACGTCCTGAGCAGGGCTGGCAGGTGTCGCTCGCTCCCAGCCGCCCACCCCGCCTTCAGGCCCAGGGCTCTCAGAAGGAGGCCCAGGGGGAAAATACTCCTGCTCCCACCCCCCACAGCCTGGGCAAAGCCGCACCGGGGACATCAGGACCTGGGAGCCCCAGCCCCCGTGCGTTACCCAGAGTTAAGCCCTTCCCCTCAGTGTGAGCACTGACGTAGGGCAAACCCATAAGTCCCTCGACAAAAGCTGAATTTCCCTCATGATGTCACACGCATGGTGTGTTAGAGCCAGCAGCCAGGCCTCTGAGCCCAAACACCTCAGTTTTGGCTTTGTGGAGTGACACTTAAGCTTCCTGATCTTTGAAGGGCTTCTAAGATGCAAAGCATCTGACCTTGGGGATAAGATGCTTCTCATCTATAAAATGGGAGCAGGGAACGCCTGTCCTTGCCCACCGTGCAGGATATTTGTGAAAGTAAAGTAAAAGAACAGGTCTTTTTTCACATTTGTTAAAGCATCTTGAAACTCAAGAACCCATTGGATGTTGGCTGTTGAACATTTTAGAGCAAAACCCTAGGAACTTGGGATTCTTTTTTCTTTGTATAAAGAAGTCATGAAGGCTAACATAAGCCATAGCTGTGACATTAAGAGTCTCAAATAATTACTTCATTTAAATGTTGAGAAAGTCCATTCAAGCTGAGCAAGATTTGGGAGTCCACAAAAGTGATTTGTTGTTGCATGGGTCCCTGGTGGGGCAGGGGTGTTCTCGCACACAGCGGGAAATGGCGGAGTGAGGGCGACCCGGAGGGAGGGCACTTGGTCCAGGACATTCTGTGTCCGTGTCAAGCCTCACCTACGGGCTCGATGCCACTGGCCTGGGGAGAGCTTAGGTGCCTCTGCAGCCACCCAGCTCACTCCCTGCTTGGTGGGAGCCCCCTGAGGGCACAAGGCTGTGTGTGCAGAAGCAGATGGAATCGGGCGTGCTCTGACTGCCTTTGGGAGGTCAAAGATCCCCTGAGTTGGTGACGAGTGTGAATCGTATGTGGCTTTGGGGACGTTTGGGGTCTGGCGCTGTCTGTGGGCTGGGATCTGGTCTAGCACACCCACCTTTCTTCTCTAGAGTATGATAACGTGAGTGCTCTGTCTGCAGACACAGTCTTGCACAGAGCATCTCTGCAGGATGCTCCCCTTCCCGTGTTTCCCCGGGCGAGAAACAGCTGCCCCGTGTGCCGGACCACCTCGCAGCACTCACGGCCCTCTGTAGGTCTCTGGCAAACCCAGGGTAGCCACGTCCAGCGTGGTTCAAGAACCTGTGGGAGCCCCAGCAGGAGCTCTGGGTAAAAGCGCACACGTCATGCTTGTGCCCGTAGCCCCTGCCACCACCTTTCTCACAGAGAGGCGATCACTCTCGAAATGAGGGCCGTTTTGTAGAGGGGCTCTTTGTGCCCGTGCTGATACGTGACAGCTGCATATGCCCTGGCCGCCAGCCGGACAAGAAGTGTAACGTCAACAGGTCCAAGGCTGGCAGGCGGCTGTCCCCTGTGACGAGCTCTGCTTCCAGAGCCCGGCCAGGTTCACGGACAGCGAGTGGATGGTGGTACCCAGGGGGTCCAGTCGACCCAGAGGAAGCCGTGACAAGAGGCCCCTGCACCTTCTTCAGGGCTGAGCCATGGCAAGCCTGCTCCCTCAACCCATGCCCAAGGCTGCGTCCCACTCAGTCCAGCATCCTAAGGGACACACGGAAGTGGAGGAACGATATTTTGGAGATATTAGACTTCTTTTTCACTCCAGCCTCTGTTCATGGTTGCAGGGAGAAGTCACATGGGAGCCAAGCAGTGTCCTGAGAACCCACATCCTAACAACCCTCAGAAGCATCTGAGGGTGTGTGTAGCCAGAGGGGAGATGGTGGAGATTCTATGCCAAGGGTGGGGGATGGTCCAGCAAGGCAAAGGAAAGAAACAGAAATGCTGATGGAGAGAGGAGACACGGGCTTACAGGGTGAGCTGCCGTCCAGGAGCGGCGGACGGGACGGAGCATCAGCTTCTGGGACCCACAGGCCCTGCCGGGCAGCTGTCGATAACCCGTCCCCTCCTCACACAGCCAGCGTTCAGAAGGGGCCAAGGCCCGCCACCTGACATGCTTCACTACGAAGGAGAAGGAGGTGCTCCAAGTTGGCCACCCCACAGCCCCTGAGCTTGAGCACCGGATTCTGCACGTCCTTCCGCACGTTCTGCTCGATGGGGGTAGAGACTGAGGGCAGGGTCACTACGTTCTCAAGATAATGACCGCCGCGGTAACATTCAGCGCGTGCTTGTCCAAACCAGCTTCCAGCATGTACCCCCGTGTCCGATGGCACTGCCTCGGTGCTAGGCATTGTCCTCATGATCCAGACAGAGCCCAGGGGAAAGGAGACTACATTTCCACCGTCCAGTGATGAGGGGCCAAGGAAGGATGAAGCTGAGCTGCAGCCCAGGCAAGCTCGTGTCCTTGCTGGGCGCCTGAGCTTGGGTCCTGAGTTCTGACCCTGATGAAGTAAGCTGCTAAAAACAAACACTAGGAATGTAGCCGCTGGGGTCCCGGACCCTTTGGTATCCACACCTCGGCTGCTCAGAGCGTGGTTCGTGGACATAGAGCATTGGCAGCACGTGGGAGCCTGTCGAAAAGCAGAACCCTCTGCCCTCCAAACACAGAATCAGAATCTGCGTTTTAGCCAGATCTCATGACCCGGGCATACACTCAAGTTTGAGAGGCCCTGATGTTCTAGAAGACTGAAATCGCTCTATTCGTTCTATTCTGTTCTATTTGGAATGGATAACTCATCCACTCGGCTGCTAAACCCCGGCCAGGTGGAAGCTGATCCTCACGGTGCAGAGCGTGGGTCTAGCATCTGCACAGGTGCTCACTGAAGGAGCAGTTTATGGAGTCAGAGGCGCCCAGCCTGACGCCCACTACACCAGCACGCCAAAGGAAACGCTGATCGCTAGAGGAGAGGATTTGCGGGCAAGAAGAGCAATCTGCATGTTTATTGATGCTTTGGTAACTATGTCACTTACAGATGTTGGCTATACTGAAGAAATGTTTGGAATTTCTCTCCCTTATAGCTTGCTAAAATGATGGTGTTAGTAACCCTCAATGTTGACTAATTCTCCTCTCTCCCTGAACTTACATTATAATATTCTTATTTTAAAATAACCTTATCAAGGTATTTATTAACATCACAGACAATAAGGTTAATTAAAATACTAAAGTGACATGAAACAGAATGCAATGTGCTTTTCATTCATTGGAAGAGATGGGTCTTGGAAAATGTCATGAGAAGTAGAAGGGACCACACGTTGAAACTTAGAAGGAAGGTGTGAGGATATCTGCCGAGCACAGCACACACGTGGCCTCCTCACACCGGGGACGCTGCTCCTATTTTTGCAGTCAGCTGTATTTAAACACTGGGTTGCTTTGTGATTGGACCTGCAGACCAGGGGCGCCACATCTGTGATGCCCTGTGGCGCACAGCATAGGACTGGACACGGGACAACTATGAATTTATGACATTGGTTTCCTGGAGACATTTTGACACAACAACGGTGAGAACCGCACATCACCTCGCGCCTGTGTACAGAGTAAAACTTACACAGACTCTTACTCATATCATCTCATTGAATTCCCGAGGAAATCCCATGGAGTGGTGCTAATCCACATCCCATCCTGCAGAGGGAGGAGGTTAACTTCCTCCTGGTCCAAGAGTTATTTGATGAATGCGCTAAGAGGCAGTTTTATCACGCGTGGGTTTTTTTTTTTTTAAGATTTATTTATTTATTTATTTGAGAGAGAAAATGAGATAGAGAGAGAACACGAGAGGAGGGAGGGAAGAGGGAGAAGCAGCCTCCCCGCTGAGCAGGGAGCCCGATGCGGGCCTCAGTCCCAGGACCCCGGGATCATGACCTGAGCCAAAGGCAGACGCTTAACAACCGAGCCACCCAGGCGCCCTGATCTTACGACTTCTAAGAGAGAAAGCTCGGTTGTGCAGCAAAGGTCAGGCAATGCTGGGAATGGGGGACCCAGGAACGGCTGAGATTCTTCCTGCCACCAGATCCCCAGCCAGGGGGGTGGGTTGGGGTGGGGGCAAAGAGAGCTCCAGGCATCTTGGCTCTGAAACCCTCCTTTCTGGGGAGGTGCTGAAGATACATCCCACGGAACATGAGGATTAACTCAGAAACAGTAAGGGGTCAGCTCTGAGAGTCAGGGGCTAGAACCCAGAACAGGGGCCCCGAGAGGCCCCAGCTGGACTGCAGAGAGGGTCAGCGGCAGTGCTCACAGCCCTGGGTCCTGTCTGCAGGCATGGGATGGGGCGTGGAGAACAGTCCAGTGAGGCCTACAGGATGAAAGAAGGCGGGGGGGACAAGAAAATAAATTCATAGTTTATGAGATGTGTTGACCCTATTGAGAACTTCACAGTTTCTGCTGACATAGTGCAATGTTGAAAAAGGTTAAGCAAATGAAAACCAACTATTAGCCCTTCTCCAAAATTTGCATGTGCCCCTGCCATGTGCATGTGTGTGAGCATGTGTATATGTGCGCAAGCATGTGTGCATGTGTTCATGCATATGTGTGTGGGTGTGTGAGAGCATGTGCGTGTGTGTACGTGTGCAAGCACGTGTGCGTGCACGAGTGTGCATATGTGTGAATGTGCAGCTGTGAGAGTGCATTCGTGCATGTGTGTAAGCGTGTGTGCATGCACATGTGTGGGCATGTGTGAGCGTGTGCGTGTGTGCATGCACGTGTGTATATGTGTGCATATGTGTGAATGTGCAGGTGTGTGAGTGCATTCGTGCATGTGTGTAAGCGTGTGTGCATGCACATGTGTGGGCGTGTGTGAGCGTGTGCGTGTGTGCATGCACGTGTGTGTATATGTGTGCATATGTGTGAATGTGCAGGTGTGTGAGTGCATTTGTGCATGTGTGTAAGCGTGTGTGCATGCACATGTGTGGGCGTGTGTGAGCGTGTGAGAGAGAGAGTGCATGTACCAGGAGACAGAAAGCCTCTGTCAGTAAATCCCGAACATCAGTTTTCTAAACCAGGCCATGGTTGCACAGCAGAAATGGGTAGAGAAGTATGGGTGTCTGGTGACAGGGAGCATAAAAGGGCAAGGGACTCAACAGAAAATGTCTAAACTAAATAAAATTTAGAACAAAAACAAGGTACATTCACTGTAGCAGGTGAGGGTGCCTTGAGCACAGCTTATTACCATGAGGACCCCAGCACGGGGTCACCTGAGACCAGACCACCCAGACCTTCTGAATCCCCTGCCGGGGGCCACTGTGTTCGACTCCCTCGCCGGGGAGGGAGGGAGTCCTGACTGTCGCCCCAGCTCAGGAACCACTCCCTGGGGGCCGGGGCCCAGCTGGGAACCAAAAGAGGATGGATGGGGTCCTCTTTCATCAATTCTGGCTTGGTTATCAATTTGACTTCATACGTAAACACGTATTCTTCTGATAAGTCAAATATGAGGTTTTTCAAGAACGATTTTTGGGAAACCCAAGCCATGAGCTACGCTTCCTCTGAAAGTCCAGGCACCTGATATGCAGCAGTCCCTTCACAGCAGAACTGGTGCATCAAGCTGGAACCAGTCTTCCCTGCTCCCGCCTGCAGCTGGCCTGGTAGTTTTACGGTGACGGCACCCTCTCCCCGGCCCTTCTCCCTGCCAGGCAGGCCCCTCGACAGGTGTGCAGCCTCCACGGCAGGGTCCCCCCAGCCCCAGGCCCAGGGTCCCGTCCACCTCCCCCTGTACTGCAGTCACCCTCCATCCCACATCAGTGACCTAATGCTGGAAGCATCTCCTCGGTCAGGCACCCTCCTGTAGGGGCTCTGTACCTCAGGACCAGCCGGACCCACCCTGCTCACTGAGGCCAGCACCCCTCCAGCCCTTGATGGCACCTGCATGTCTGTGTCTCTCTTGCTCTTGAACAGTGCCCACTGCACAGGAGAGAATGAGTCTCTGATGCCAGGTAGGTCACAGGGGCGACACCAGGCTGAAGCTTTGGGAAATACCTCCCCTCTGGCTGCCCAGAAGAACCACAGGGCAGCCCCCTGCCCCACCTCGCAGGCCTCCTGGAGACTCCTGGGAAGCATCTCCACCAGCCCAGCCTTCCATATCAGGTCTTCCCAAAATGACAGATGTGGAGGGTCCTGGCCATCTCTGTCTGAGCCCAGAGCACACCTCACCCTTGACTGTGGGGACAGTGTGCTCTAAGGCCCCCGGTCCTGAACCAGCGTCTCGACTCGCTGGCCCCACACGTGCCCAGGACAGCTGCCGAGCATGGACCCAGTGCCTTCTGTGGGCTTCTCAACGCTTCTCTGCTTCCTGAAGTCTTAGGTCTGTTCTGGAATTCCACAAGGTGCTCAGGAAGATGAAATCCAATCGTATTTGTAAAATTTAAAAAATAATCAAAGATGCAATGCACAATGCCAATGCAAGAATAATTATTAATGAACTATTGATAAGTAGAGAAGATCACAAGTGGAAAATCAGGTGAACATCCCAACAGTGAACTCTACATAATGCAATTAAATCACACAAACTATCATTGAATCCCCACCTGCTACAGCAGTATCTGATGAAGCATCACTACACAAAAGCCTCCATGAGACGTACTAAGAGAAGGGTGTGCACAATTTGCTGGCTGCTTCTCGGTTTGCCAGTGAACTCTCCAACTGATAAGGCCACCTAATCACTTGACCGCCAAGACTGGAGACGTAAGAGCCAGGCCCTGGTCCCCATCTCCTGAGGAATTGGCCTTTGTGAAGCGGGGTTCCCAAGGCCACACACTGGCCTGTGGTGCTTTAAGGAACTTCTTCTCCGTGAAGACAGGCTGGGGTCAGCTGGCAAGGTTCCTTTCTGCCAGGGGCCAGCTCCAGAATTTGGGTAGGGGCCTCGTGTGGCCCACCTAGGCACTCGGTCTACACAGTGAACCACAAAGAGCCACATTCTAATGGGAGCGGCAAGCAGAAGGAGCAGCTAAATCTTGGAGACAGACAAGGCAGAGCGGAAGGATCAGACACGTGAAGGCAGGATGGTGGGTAGGGACAGAGTCAGATGCCAAAGGAAGGACAAGCAAGGTGACATTCGAGGACAGCTCTGCAGAAAGTGAAGAAGCAGCCCAGAAGGTAACCTGGAACAGAGCTTCCCGGTAGAGGTAACAGCAAGTGCAAAGGCCCTGAGGCAGGAGTTTGCCTGCTGCGTTCCAGGAGCAGGGGACAGGCTTCTGTGGCTCAGCAGGGAGAGCAAGGGGATGGGAGCTGGCAGGTGCCAGGGTGGCCCAGGCAGGGCTTGAAGGTGACTATGAGGACCCAGGCTTCTACTTCTGTGGGCTGGGGGGCACAGGACCAGCACAGGCAGAGGGAGGGTGGTCTTTATTTGTTTGCCTTATGCTTTGAGAGCAGACCCTCCGGGTTGAGTGACTGCAGAGGGGCGGCAGGTGGACCAACCAGGAGGCTGCCAGGCAGGCGGTGCGGGTGGGAGCAGGGCTCCACCGGGAGCTGAGCTGAATGTGTAGAGCTTTTGATCCTGTATCCAGAAAGGATGTTCACACTCGTGACAACTTCATCCTTGAGATCTCACTGAGATGCTAAGGGTTTGACTCCAGAGAAGCCGGATGGGCCTTGTGTCGTTTCTGGGTGTATAATCCCCCCACACTGTTATAACCCACTGGGGTGCTGAACTCCAGAATCAAAGTCAGTTGATGAAATTTGCTAGAAGCTGAATACCAAATTATTACACACAGAGGCACGCTCTCCACGGACTCAATGGCCCAGTTTCTTAATTTACTGACACAGTCACATTAACTAGTCTTTGAGATTGGTTTGATTCTTTGGAGATTTTTTCCTGATTCCTTTGGTGGCTGTGGATGGCAGGGATGGGGGTTTCTCTTTCCAGATTTTGGGGGTAATTCTACACGGTATAGGAAGGTCAAATGAGGAGCTCAGAACGAGCTCCCGGGTCAGTTGCATTGAAAGGAAAATATTCTCCAACAGTACCACAGGTTAAGTGAAGACAGGATTGTTTCTCAAAAAACCTTCCACAGCTGGTTTAGGCCCCCACACCCAGGGTCAAGTGTGGGGCCCGATGCAGGGGTGCATGAGCTAGAGGACGCTCACCCATCGCCGCACACCCAGCGCCCCTGCCGACAACGAGGAGGAGCCGGCCTGCCCCTCACATCTGCAGCGGAGAGCGAGGTGAGGGCAGGAGCGGGTCCCAGCCGTACCAGCTGCCACCGCCGCCCCTCCCCCTGAGCCCGGATCCCTGGCCCCGTGGCAGGGGGAGCCAGCTGTTGACATACCCACTTGGGCCACCGGGGGACAGTCAGCTGATGCGGGACGGCTCTGGCTCTCATCTGGCGAGGGAAGCGGAAATCAGCGCCCACGGTGACAACACAGACCACCCCTCGGAACAGATGGCCGGATGCCGGCTTGCTTCTGTTTCTGGGACTGTTTACATCCTTAAGTGACTAACTGTGACACGTCCTACCAGTAATGAAGTTTTTCGGTGTGACCCAGTACCGCGCCACGCAGCCAGGACCGTGTGGGTGGGCTTCGGGGCCAGTGAGGCTTAGACCCTGCAAGCTGCCGTGGAAACGTCCGGGCCTGCGGAGTTATGACCAGCGCGTCACCCAGGATGGGCCGTGTGGGTAAACGTCCTTGCACCCTGTTCACAGCAGCTGAGTTGTTTAATCACAGCCAGAAGTCAAGGTCCTCAGGGTCATCCCTTCACCAGCACACCTGTGTCACCAATCCATAAATATTTGCAATGACAGGAAGTAAATCAAGAAGCAAACCATCCAAGCAGGGCCTGCTGTCACCCAAGACTCCAGAGGGGCAGGGACCCCATCTCAGTGGGTCTCCCTCCATCAACAGGCAGCTGCTGGTGTTGACCATCATTCTGTGTCTGGAGACTGAGCCCCACTGGGCAGGACTGATGGCCACGCAAGGTTTCCCACACGCCACAACTTCTGTGGGCAGAAAGCCTGCTGTGGAGAGAGCATCTCTCCTGCCGTGGCTCTGGGGCTGGATGTAGCTGTGGACACAGCCAAAACACATAAGCAGGCCCAAGAGAACAAATTTCGCCAAGGCCACCAATGACCTGCCATGAACTGTTGGTGTGTGGTTCAGCTTGGGATGTTCTGGGCAGGACCTCCAGTGGCCTCTCAAGTTTCCCAGAGCGGTTGGTGTGCTCTGATTCAGCAGCCTGTAAACCAAAACAGGCTGGAAGACAGGCCACGCCGTCCACCCTCCCACCCTGGCCGGACCCCGTCTGCACAGTCCACCATGGAACAGGCACTCTGTGCAGTGGGGGTGTCCCTGACCACGGAGGATGCCACGGGCAGCCGCCTTCATCCCCGTCTTCAAATCTGCCCTCACATTCAAGCTACTTGCAAGATATAAGAATCAGAAAATCTAAAAAGAGCACCAAAATATGTCTTTTGCAGGTTGAATTAAAGCCAGGTCTAGATTATCTTCCTGTTAACATATGAGCATGTATACTCATAAACACATGTCTGTATATACATGTTAAAATTTGTAGACGGTTGACACTCAAAATATGTCCACACCATACTTAATTATGTAATTCCTCATTAAGTCTAACAGTTCATTAGAATGAGTACTACCGCTCTGTTGTATTTATATTCATTTCAAAAGCCAATAATTCAACTACTCCTATCAAGTCTTTTTTTTTAAAGATTTTATTTATTTATTTGACAGAGAGAGACACAGAGAGGGAACACAAGCAGGGGGAGTGGGAGAGGGAAAAGCAAGCTCTGCGCGGAGCAGGGAGCCCGATGCGGGGCTCGATCCCAGGACCCCGGGACAATGACCTGAGCCGAAGGCAGACATTTAACCGACTGAGCCACCCAGGCGCCCCATATCAAGTCTTAATACACACTGGATTTTGCATATAATTCAATACATTTTTTTTCCTCACCCTAGTGCCAGGAACTGTGCTTAGTACTTCTTTTTTTTTTTAAACTTTTTATTTATTTATTCATGAGGGACAGAGAGAGAGAGAGAGAGAAGCAGAGGGAGAAGCAGGCTCCCAAGGAGCAGGGACCCTGATGCGGGACTCGATTCCAGGACCCTGGATCATGACCTGAGCCGAAGGCAGATGCTCAACCATCTGAGCCACCCAGGCGCCCTGTGCTTAGTACTTCTGCGGACGCACAATAAAGACGTGATCCCTGGTCTGAAGGAACGTGGTGAAATAGAATAACACCCCAGAGAGTAGTGATTCTATAAACAGGGACTAAGACCTGGGGAGATCAGAGTCTCATTTCTTAAGACAACCTGGACGAGCTGTTAACCAAATAATAAAAACAACTCAGATGTAGCACAATCTAGCTAAAATCTTACATAATACAAGACAAAAATCTAACCACTATTTATTTAGACAGATGAATCTGGCAGATTTAATAATGAGCCATTTTTCAAATAAATAACTTATGTCCAAAAATATACAATTAGGGCACAGTGATTATGGGATTCTCCCAGTGCCCATAAGAGAAAGAGTCCACACCTGTTGATACAAACGTGTATCCCATTAAACATGGTTGGGTCAGAAGCACAGATTCCTATCTTCCCCACACTTTGAGTGCACATTCCTAATTATCCATATGTCCCCTGAAGCTGGGTTCAGATTTGTGTGAAAAGAATCTTTGTGTAAATGTACGCTTACAATCCAGTGCTCATGTGAAAAGTCAACCACAAACATTGGGAGACTGAGCTCTGTGCAGACTGAGAAGCTTTTAGTCTAAAAGCGCCCATGTCTGGCGGAAAAATCTCCATGGTAGCGGGTTGAAGCCATTATGCAAATCCGTGTGCACGTCCCTTGTCTGTTGACTTTGCCAACACTGGTGGTCCCATCAGAGCAGGACGCACCTGACGGCGTCTCTCAGAGCTGAGCACAGACCCGGCTTGTGGGAGCTTCTCGATACATATATGGCAAATTTGTTTTAATTGAAGTCTAGTTCACAAACAATATTATATTCGTTTCAGGTGCACAACATGGTGATTCGACGTTTATACACATTGTGAGGTGATCACTGTGGGGAGTCTCGCCACCATCTGTCACCGTACAAAGTCATTGTGGGATTGCTGATCTACTTCCCACACTGCACTTTTCATCCTCATGACTTGGTAATTGTATGGCTGGAGGTCTGTACTTCTTCATCCCCTACACTGGCAAACTAGGTGATTTCGCTCATCCCCTGACCCCTGCGCTTCTGGCAGCCATAGTCCGCAAGTGAGTGAGATCAGGCAGCATCTGTCTTTTTCTGCATGCCCTACTGCATTTCGTAGAATGCTCTCTAGGTCCATCCATGTCACATTTGGGGAGTGTTTGAGAGATTCTTAAAATCATATTGACACATCATGACCGCCTTGTTGCCTACACCAGAGAAGGGAATGCCTGAGGGCTCTGAGTCGGGGAGAGCTTTTTAGAAAGGGGTCCTGGGGACGACTTCATGGCTCTTCTCAAAGCTAGTTCTAGTCATTATTTTAAGGCACTGAGTTACAATTTTTTTTTTCTAACAACACATCGGTGTGTGCCAACGAGGATGGCTTTGATGGACTATGAGTTCCTGGCAGCCTATAACCTATCACCTTCACCATGGGGAGCAGGTGCCTGAAGATATGCACGCACGCCCTGTGGTGAGCCGTGACTCCACCTCCGGGGAGCCCACCCACCAGGGAACACAAAGCCTTTTAGAAAAGCTGTACAACAGTCAAAAGGCGTTTTCACAGCAGCATCCCTAGAAACCCTCAATCTAGGTAAATGGGTGTAAAACGGAAACATAAGACATCAGTGGAGGGGAGCAACAAACGTGTCCACGGTGTTTTCAGGGTGTCCGTGGGGTGTATGGTGTCGGTGGGGTGCACAGTGTCCGTGGAGTGCACCGTGTCAGCAGGGTGCACGGTGTCCACGGGGCACACGGTGTCCACGGGGCGCATGGTGTCCATAGGGTGCACGGTGTCGGTGGGGTGCACGGTGTCTGTGGGGTACACGATGTCCATGGGGTGCATGGTGTTGGCGGGGTGCACGGTGTCCATGGGGTGCATGGTGTCGGTGGGGTGCACGGTGTCTGTGGGGTGCACCATGTTGGTGGGGTGCACGGTGTCCACAGGGATCACAGTGTCCACGGGGTGCACGGTGTCCACGGGGTGCATGGTGTCGGTGGGGTGCATGGTGTCAGTGGGGTGCACGGTGTCCATGGGGTGCACAGCTTTGGTGGGGCACACGGTGTCCATAGGGCACACAGTGTCGGCGGGGCGCACGGTCCCGCAGGGGCACGGTGTCCATGCGGTGCACAGTGTCCACGCTGTCTGAGGGGTGCAGAGGGGGCAGGAACAGGAGAGCACCATGTGCGTTTGCTGGGGGCAAGTCAGAACCCGCCTGGTGCCGCAGGGAAGCCGGGGGAGCATGAGCCCCACCCTTACGGTGAGGAACCAGTGTCTGTGGGAGAGCAAGTGTGAGACCGCGGACCTGAGGACCGCGAGGCGGACTTGGAATGGTGTTGACAGAGGATGAACGCAGCGTGGACACCTGCCATTTGCTCCGACGCTGCGGGGCCTCTCAGCAGGAGGCTGGGAAATTACTGAGAAGCAGTTAAATGAGCCTTTGCGTTTGAAGCAAGGATAAACACCCAGAAGTCCATGCGCTAGCGCCCTCCAGGGACCCGGGCTGGGGCTGGGAGAGACCAGGCCATCTGGGAAGGGTGGAGGCCCACATGCATTTCTGCAGCATGGGTTCGTGGTACGCGTGTCCAACCACAGGAAGCCGTGAGGAGATCGGTATCGGACGATGACAAAGCCTGAGGACTTTCTTTGGATCCTGGCTGCCGAGGGTCACAGTGGACCTCTGTGAGAGAGGAGCTGGTGAAATGACCAGGGCTCATTGCACGGAAGGCGGCTCCTCCCCGAAGTCCTCCTTGCTTGGCGGCTTTTGCTCTGTGCTCCCGGCACAGGTGCCTGGCAGGTAGCAGGTGCTCTAGGAAGGGCTGCTGGACTGACCCAAAAGCCGAGTGATTGATTGGGCTGCATGTGGAGAAGGGTTCTGGACCAAAATCACCCAAGATAATTGTTTTCTGGAGAAACAGAGCCACACGTGATGGGACGTGGCCCGGAGTGAGAAGGGGACGTTTCTGGACTTCTCACACAGGTCTCGTCGAAGAGTGAGGCTTCTGGTCACCCAGTTTGGGAATCCCGCCTGGCTTCTTAGGACGGAGTGACAAAGTGCTGAGGAGCCCCGTTTCTGCCGCTCCCACGTGACTATTTAATCTGCTTTAAAATTTCCCCTCCATTAAGATAGTAATTGCAGCTAATAGACCCTATTCACCGTTGGGCTCTGCCATGAATCTGATTACCGGTGGCCATTAAACCCTCCCTCTGCCAAGCTCTGCAAGCCCTGAGGTGCTTCCACACGGTCACATCCTTGGGACCTTTCCCCTCATCCTGCGGGTAGAAGAAGACCAAGGCCTGGAGAGGACGAACACCCATCCACGGTGGTACAGCCACCTCGGCGTGGGCCGGTCACGCTGCCTGCTGGCCGAAGGTCCCTGTGGGTTGGGTCTGCTTCCACAGCGGCCGAGGCTGATGGGAGTCCAGCAGGAGTTGGGACGGCCAGGCCGAGGTCAGCAGGATGTCCGGAGCCAGCACCAGCACAGACCCAGATTGGGGCAATTGAGCTCCCCCCACATTTTGCCTGGAGCCATGGAGCGCACACCTCACCGATGGGCCGGAACGCCTTTCAGCCCTGGAGTCTGAAGAAAGGAAGAGCCATGATGCTCAGGGTCTCCCCATGAAATGTCAGGAAAATGGTGGAAAGGAACCTTCTTAAGTTATGGGATTAGCGTACGTTCAAAGCTGTGAGAGCATCTGCATACACATCCTCTCTCAAGTGAGCACCATTTGCTTCGTGTGGACGGAGAAAAGGAGCCAGAGAGGCCGCATGACCTGCTGCAACTCAGGGCGCTAGCAGGTGGGGTTTGCAGCGGAGTCACAACTCCAAGTTCTGTCCACCTGCTCTACCTGCCACTTCTGAGAATTGCTCCCCCAAAACCAGAGTGAGACACAGGGAGACGTGGGTTTATTGGCTCACCAACTGGTGAATCCTCATCTCCCATAAAACACTGGGACTGGTGTGTGTTTAAAGATAGAACATGATACCATGGTTGTTTAGCTAAAACGTCTCTTACCTGTGTGGCAACATTAGAAGACCCACCGGCAAAGTACTTCAGTTTTCAGAAAGTTATCTTCGCTTTGGGGTTATTCACCCCTGTTCCCAGGCTCCCCTTGAAATACAGCATCACCCAGAGAGTCACGAGGTAGTCCACATAACCGAGCTGTGACTTGATTAAGCAACGGTAAATTCCACCTTTGGAACCTGCCTTATGAAACAGTTCCAGGACAAATGTGTTTACAAGAGCCCCTGGACAAGGGTTCTGAGCCCTGAGATCTCCAGCCTTTCTCACTGAGTACCTTCCCTGTGCTGAGTCCGTGGGCTTCCGTGGTACCCCCCACCCCTGTCTTCTGTGGGCTCGAGATTAAAGGGGCAGAGCTCCTGGTTAGGGAAGTGTTCAGTGGGTATGTGCTCAGACCGCTCAGACCTGGGGACTCTAGGAACTTTCATGAAAGTAGCTCCTAACCCAGCCGAGTGGTGTTCAAAGTTGCTTAGGTTACTGCAGCGGGCCATCCTCCTTGCAGGAG
Source organism: Callorhinus ursinus (assembly GCF_003265705.2). NCBI lineage: Eukaryota > Metazoa > Chordata > Mammalia > Carnivora > Otariidae > Callorhinus > Callorhinus ursinus. The sequence continues at coordinate 91,869,626 of NW_027397065.1, forward strand.
GTACGGACTTCACTGAAGGTCCAGGGGTAACACTCAGATACGTTAGGAATAGCCAACTGCGGTTTTTAGATTTGTCATTGAGCCGGGGCAACAGTCCGGTAGGTCAGTAACACAGGCCACACCTGGATAAAGCAGCAAAGCCTCCCCTCATGTGGAGGGCGTGGTCTCTGACGGGTCTGCAGGCAATGAGCCAGGAGGCCCGAGGTGTGCCTGGGCACAGCCAGCCCTGCAGACCGTGGTTCAACACCACCTTGTTCAGGGCATAAGTAGGGAAAGATCCAGCACGTACCTTCTTCACGAGGCAAACACGGACTTTTTGCACCATGGACACATTGTTGGAAAAAAAATGTGAGTATTTTCATGTTTCTAATGGCCAGAGTTTTCAGATAAAGATTCCTGACATACTGGGTTAAAAGATGAGGGGCAGGGCACCTGGGGGGCTCAGCCGGTTGAGTGCCTCGCTCTTGGTTTGCGCTCAGCTCATGACTTCAGGGCGGTGAGATCGAGCCCCACGTCAGGCTCCGCGCTCAGTGTGAGTCTGCCTGTCTCTCTCCCTCTGCTCCTCCTGCCACTGGCTCCTTCTCAATCTCTCTCTCAAATAAATAAATCAATCTAAAATACAACAACAACAAAAAATAAGGGGTGATAAGCACGCTTTGGAAGTTAGTGAGACCCCTTGGCCATTCAGAGGCTCATCTCTGCCAGGACATTCTCGTGCACTCTGAGCAGCTAGGAGCCCTGGACGTCCCGGGGAGGGCTTGTTTGCCCTGGAGAGGGAAGGGGTCCCTCCATTTGCAGACAGGCCATGGTGCAGCGCCTCCCACAAGAGCTCTGAGCTCGATACTCGGGGTTCCTCTCCCGCAGGCGGCTTCTGCCCTCACCGTGTCTCCCAGCGGTTGGGCAAAGGAACTTGGCAACACAGATACCCTGTAAGTAAATAATCAGTCTTCTCCTGATCCGGAAACCTCAGTTTGCTGCTGGGATGAAACAAATAATCAGATATTAGAAACTTAACCATACACTGCAGAGCCCAAGGACGATGCAGCCCTGGAAACATTTTGCTCCAGCCACTGAGAGCCACAGGATGGGTTTCTGCCTTCTTCCCCAAAGCTATAGGGCCTTGAGCCCTTCTCCACCAGACAGGGGAACATGGGGTCAGAAACCACGTGTCCATCTCCCTAAAGAAGTGTCCCTGTGGTCCTCGTGGCATTTAGGGGTACAGAGGATGACACTGAGTGTTTGCTGCCCAAGCGAAATGCACTAAGCTAGCTTGGGGGTGGGGAGGCGAGCGGTGAGGCCCTTCTGGCCCGGCCTGGAGTTTAGGGGCACCGGCAGTGGCGGCAGCCTCCCCCGTGGGCTCCGCCCCCTGCCTCCTGAGCGGCTTCGCAAGATGCCAAGGCACCAGAGGCCCACAGCCATGGTGTCGGCATGCCTTCCAGGATACGGCTTCTGGGAGGAGTGGGAGGGCCCAGTGCAGGTGCTGATTTGGTAATTTGTTTTGGGGAGATTTCTTTCCAAAAGGGAAGTATTAGTAAAGTCATTTCAGTCTGAGAAGTTGAGAAGGAAACGTTCGGTTAGTTGTCCAGGGGACGTTCTTGTCCAGAAAAGCATCCAGTCTGCATAGCTCAACCCCGGATGGGGAGCTACGGGAACATTGTCCCATTCCAGGAGCCCCTCACCTGTCCCCGAGGCCATCAGCCGTCTGCTCGGGCTCTCCAGGTGTAGGGACACAAATGTGAGTAGGACAGGAACTGCGTCCCTTGGTCCTCCCGCTCCTCCTCCCCACACGCTGTCCCAGCTCAGAGGGAAGCGCGGGGTGCTCCCTGTGGCCGTGCTAATTAAAATCAGGTGTACCCTCAGACTTAGGAGCAGAAAGACCCACAAAATACAAGGTGCCGAGAGCCGAGGACATGATAAGCAATTAAGGATTGATGGAGTATCGTGTCCAACAGAGTAGACTGAGCATCCAGTGTTCAAAAAAATCTCCCCCAAGAAAACGCCCACATGGAAGGGAGGGTTTTTAATTTTAAGTGTTGGGGTGGCTGCAGAGCGATGGCTTTATCAGCCAAACGGACCTGGTGATGGATGAGCAGACAACACAGATGTTACAGCAGATACGGGACGTCGCGGCGCGTGACGGGGTTGGCTGTGGGACGCGGCAGACAGACAGACAGAGGGAGGCCCGACGGACCCGCCGGCTTCCCTGCCCCAAGCTGCGCCGCGGCCGCCCAGGTTTGGCACACACGTGACAGGGGCGCTGCAGGGCGCAGACGGGGAGAGGGGAGAGTGATGGAGACGAGCGCGCGACCCACTGTGAGCTGGCAGATGCTGCTGGCTTGCGTTCCGTCCAGGCCTGGCTGCATTCTCTGGGCACCTGCCGCGGGGTCCGGAGCCTGCCGCCTCGCTGCGGTGTGGGAGGGCAGGGAACGGCGGGCGCTCGGGAGAGGAGGCTTCAGAGAGAAAACGGAACACAAAGAAAAGCAGGGCCATGTCCTTGGCCTGTGATGCCCGAGCACCACGGCATGCTGGGCTTCACGGCCTCTCACTTTGACATCTGAGCGTGCTGCTGTCAGCTGCGGGGCCGTTGGTGATTGCTCAGCACTGCCTCCGTGTCCCCGCACGCCGTCCGGCACATGTCCTTTCATGACGGGCCCACCAGCAGCCTGCAGAACAATGGATGACGGGATCCATGTGTGCCTGGCGGCCAGATGTTACAGCCCCAGCAACACCTGGAGTAGCGGCAGGGCGGAGAGCAGGTGACCTTCACTCGGGGCTGAGACACCTGCCCGCTGAGCAGTAGGCATCCATCCTCCACAGCGTCCGTGGGTCTCCTCCGACCACGACACCTGCTTGTGGAGGAGACGCCAGCCGCCCTCTCTGGCTGCGGTGGGGGCTCCTGGAGTAATCATCGGTTAGGGGCGCTGAAGGGGGTCCTGCATTGTGTGGGACGTGGTCTCCACCCTTGACCCTCTGCAGCCCCTCACTGGCAGGCCTGCGACTATCAGCTTCTTATCATTGAGCACCAAGGATGGTTAAGAATAGCTATGATAATCTTCATGGAGACCTGGGAGGAGGGTCTCCCCTCCCCTGTCACTGATAGAAGGCAATCGATTCGCCCAACGGCACACAGCTCACGGACCCCAATCAACCTGGGTCTGATGCCAACACCCTGCTTTCTACCCTGTCTCACTGAGAGGTCATGGGGTGGTGCCAAGGATCTGTTATCATGGATCCTGACTCCAGAGCGACAACATCCAATTTTGACATCAGGTCAGGGAGGTCACACGGTAAGAGTTAATATAGTGTGGAAACTAATGTTGGTCCCCTTTTATCCCTGAAAGTCACGCGTTACCATTCTAGGCGTCATTCATTACTCCACAAACCACTCTGGAGACGTCCCCAAAGCTTAGATTCTGGTATTGAGGTTGGTTGGATATCATCAAATGTTTTCAGGGAAAGCCCGCCCTATGAGGCGACCCCTGTGGGCTACTGTCTATAAAATAATGAGTTGTTTTGTTTGTTTGTTTTTAATGCAGAAACACGGCCAGCTATGTTTTCATCAGCCTCCACAGTGTTGTGGGTGGAACCTGGGCTGTGGAGGGAGTCAGATGTGGACCCCAACCCCCATTCCCAGCTGAGGGGCTCCCGCCTTCCCTGAGTCCGTGGGACGGGAACCGTGCACCTCACTCCATTTGCCACGGGGGCCTTGTGCCCAGCCGCTCAGGTGGGAGACGCCCATTCCCAGGCCAGTGTGCAGTTGGCTGCTTACACGTGCATGGGCCCAGAGGACAAGGAGAAGATCCTCCATGTGGCCAGCACATCCTTACCAGTCCTCGACATGAGTGCCTGGACCCCGTGAGCCACCCACTGCTCAGAGGGAGCTGGAAGAGGTGGAGAGCGGGGTCCCATGCTGGGGTAACCTCCCTGAGTTTGTGAAGTGCGATGAGCAGACCGGACAGGACCTGGGTTGCAAACAGTGGTTGATGATTGTCAGCATACACACGGGGCGCACCTCGAGATGGGGTCAGATCTGAGCCCAGGGTGGTGGGAACGCTCCCCCCCACCCACAGTAATGGCGGGTGTGTGGTCCTGGTGCACCCTTTACAGGGGCATTCCTGGCCCCCACTCACACGTGGATGGGCAGGCAGAGCTGAGATGAATTGAAATTGGGCCCGACCACGAAGCAACCACCCTCAAGAGGAGGAAAGAGGAAAGCCAAGCAATGAAGGGCCCCTTCAGGTGGTCAGGGATCGGCCTGGTGGTCCACACACCTCCCCCCTCCCAGAGTCTCTGGGCAGACCAGCCTGGGGGCCTGATGTGACCAGCTGGTTGCAGCAGAGCATGAATGAGCCAGCATGAGCCACAGAGCAGGGTGAGAAGTGGACTTCCGGACTGCACCCCGGGCCTCCTGCCACAGGGGACGTGCAAGGAGGGGCTGCTACCTCGCTGTCCTCATGTGCACCTGAAGAAAGTAGAGTTTCTGTGCGCACTTGCCCCTGCCTGGCGCCTCTGGTCAGAGAGGGGCAAGTTTTACTCCTGAGAAGGACCAGCAGCCCCTACCACCCGCAGACCGACCGATCTGTGCCACGGCTGCCTGATCCCTGGCTACTGGCCACACAACACACAGTCCGAAAACAGGCTTAAAACAGCACACATTTTATTAGTGCTCCTGAGTCTGTGGGTCTCCCCCAGTCGGGGGGGGGTTGGTTCTGGAGCTCTGTGGGCTCCGATGTCTCACTCACGTCTCTGTGGCCTCCGCTGGGAAGGTTGGGAGGCTGGGAGGCCGGGTCTCCCTCCAGGGGGCTGCTATGGACTGAGCCATGTCCTTCCAAGTCCATATGTTGAAGCCCTAACTCCCGATGTGACCGTGTTTGCAGATGAGGCTGTGCAGGAGGTAATAACGTTAATGAGGTCCTAAAAACCATGCCATGACCCTGGAGGACCGGTGTCCTCACCAGTGGAGGAAGACCCACGGGAGCTCTCCGTCACTGTGTGCACGGGGAAGAGGCTGCGGCAGGACACGGGGAGAAGGTGGCCCGTCTACAAGCCGGAAGCATCCCGCCCACACCTGCATCTCAGACTTGCAGCCTCCGAACTGAGAGCATGTAAACGTCTGCTAAGCTGCCTGTGGGGGGAACCGCTCATGAGGCCAGCCTGCGATCTTCACGGAGTGACCTCCGGGAAAGCTGCCAGGCCTCTGGAGACTCGCACCTCCCTTCTGCCACTACTACTGGTCAGGCGGGTTTCAACACCAGCCCGGGGCAGGAGGGAGAGGACTCTACAAAGTCCACGTCTTGGTGGGAGGGGCTGTGAGGAACACATGGCCATTCGCCACCCACTTCCTCATCGGAGGCGGACCCGGCTGGTGCACGCATATGTTTTACCCGAGATACCATTTTTATCGGTAGTTTCACGTTTAAAGAAAAATGAGTGGAAAGAACGGAGAGTGCCCCCATTCCTTTATTTTTAGTGCTATTGCGGTACATCTAGTAATAACAGTAATAACTGATGAGCCGGCGTGACAGGTTAACTGAACCCCACAGCTGTGTTGGGGTCACTCTTGGCACCGTGTGTCCTCGCGGCCGGGATAAATGCCTTGTGACAGGTGTCCACCGCTATTGCGTCACACAAGGTGCTGTCACTGCAGAGCACCCTCTGGGCTTTACTCCCTCACCTGTCCCCCACCCCAGCCCCTGATCTTTCTACTCTCTCCGTGGTCTTGCCTTTTCCAGAATGTCATAGAGCTGGAATCCTACAGCGTGTAGCCTTTTCAGGTTGGCTTCTCTCGCAGAATAATATGCATTTAAGTTTCCTCCCTGTCTTTTCACGGGTTGATAGCTCATTCTTTTAGTGCAGAATAATATTCCATTGTCTGGACAGACCACAGATTATTTATCCATTCACCTCCTGAAGGGCATCTTGGTTGCTTCCAAGTTTTGTTGACTGTGAGTCAAGCTGCTATACACACCCCCGTGCAGGTCTTTGTGTGGACAAACATTTTCAACTCATTTGGGTAAAAACTAAGGCAGGCCGTTGCCAGATCGTATGGCAAGAGTGAGGTTAGCTCTGTAAGGAACAAGCTGGCTTCCCACCTGGCCACACCACGCGGCATTCCCACCAGCGGTGGATGAGGGCACCTGCGGCTGCACGTGGTGATGTCAGTGTTCTGGACTGGGGTCACTTAAATACGTGCCTGGTGCTATCTCGTGGTTACGCTGATTGGTAATCCTCCACTGACATACAACGTGGAGCACCTTCACTCAGGCTTATTGACCGTCTGTACGCCTTGTTTGGTGAGGCGTCCAGATCTTCTGCCCATTTTCCAATTGGGTTATTTGTTTTTATATTATTGAGCTGTAAGTGTTCTTCATATACTTTGAGTACTAAGCTTTTATCAGATATGTCTTTTGCAAATCATTTCATCTCTGAACAGTATCTTTGCAAAAGTTTTTAACTTTAATGAAGTTTAACTTACCCATTCTTTCCATTATGGATCACATGTTTGGTGTTATATCTAAAAGTCACATCAAATCCAAGGTCACCCACATTTCCTCCTTATATCTAAGTCTACGATTATTTATGATTACTTGCATTTAAGTTTATAATTCAATTTGAGTTTATTAGATCCAGGTTTTTTAAGCTCTAAACTTATATAATTTGGGAGGCCTCTCTACAAAGGAAATACAAAATCACAACCACCAAATTAAATCTTATGAAAGGGTCTTTGCAAGAGAAGGGCCTTCAGGGTGAATCTGCCTGTGCTGCTGGGTGGGCGGATGGGGGCGCTGTGGTCCCCATGAGGTCCTAGCAATGACACATGACGGGCAAGTGGGCGATTAGCATGAGGGCCGGAGCAGCGGGCCAAGCGGCACAGCCCTGGACCCAGAAACTCCACGACCGAGCCGGTGCATTGTCACTTGCCCACCATGGGAGGCTCCGCCAAGGTTCCAGGGGCCACCTAGGACCTGGTGGGTCAACACCTTCATCTCCGTTCAGTTCTTCCTGTTCTGGAGTCTTGCAGCTTCCCCAACAACACCTGGGGATGGAGAAATGAGCCCCCATTACTCAGGTGCCCCCATCACCCCATCTGCCCCAAAGAGACAGAAACCCAGGATCTAGCTCCTCAGTGGCTCAGGAGCAACACTGCAAGCTCAGTCATGGAATTTTTCTCTCGAGGTGTGCGGGACTCTTTGGAGGGCTGGTGCTCATGTGTTCTCCAGAGCACCTGAGGCCCCAGGCTCTGCAGGTACGTCACTTCCCTTCCTCCCTACCCTCAGGGCTTCGGAGAACCAAACCCAGGCAAGAGCTCCTGCTCCCCCATCTCAGGCATGGCCCACCCAGGTCCGGCTGCTGGCAGGGTCAGAGGGCACAGCCCTGATTTGGGTGCTGGATGGCATGTGGGGTTTCACCAGCAGCTTTACTTGGGCAGGAGGGAGACTCTGCGGGCTGAGGGAAGGGATGTAATGATAGTAGTCTGGGCCCCTGGCTGTTAGTTCATGGAATCCTGATTCTTCATTTTGGGGTGAACTTGTGATGAGTTGATTTTAGCTGACAGTCCTTTTAACCAGGGAGGAAAAGCCAACCAGGCATCTGCCCTTCCATCCTGGGAATCTGGCCCTTCAGCTGGAGCGTGGAAGGCTGGCAGGACAGTCACTCTGAAGAGGAGTCTGTTTCCTCGCACTTCTCCTGGCTCCCCTCTGCACCTGCCTGCCCTGTCCTCACCTCCTGAGGCAAGAGAGCACACACCACCTGTGCCTCCTCCCTGCTGCATTCAGATCAGCACCTGAGCAAAGTTCCAGGCAGCACGAGGAGCAGCAGAGGAAGGGGACCCTTGGCTTCTGCCCTCCAACCTCAAACCCCACAGACACTTGACCAACATATTTAGGAAAAGGCCAAAAAAACACACCTTAAGTAACATGTCCTTGAATACAAGTTTGTTTGTTGCTGAAGACCACACTTTTAGCAGCCCGGTCCTGGAGGCTCTACCAGCCAGGTGTCCTCAGTAACATTGCCAAGGGTGCTTCTCACCACAAAGACCAGACCAGTATGGCTCTCTCGGCACAAGGGCTGAGGCTGCAGTCAGGGGACCTCCTCCACCCAGACCTGGAGGTGTTAGCATTATTCCCCATTGGCTGAAAAAAAAATGCGCCAAACCATGCTGGGGTCTCATCTCCAACCAGGAGATGGGCAAGGAAGACTTAGTGAGGAAATGTGTGCATCTCCATGTCCGACAAGGTATGTTGAATCAGCTTAGCCCCCTTGTTTCAGAGCCCCATTCAGCTGGTGGGCAGGAGCTCCCACAGGGAGGCTGTTGATAACAAATCTGTCCAAACAGACTATTTTTAGGAGTTATAGCTTGCCTTTTTTTTTTCTTTTAAAAGATAAATTCTGAGAAAAGTGCTGCTCCATCCTATTTCCTTGACAGGGAATGGTGACTTCCAATGGCATGAACTTCATTGTGCCTATAGGTACAACAGTAAGAGTAAACCCCTACTTTGAAGGGTCCTCCAGGGATCTAACAGTGTTGGGTTGATGATGAAGCCAGCAGAGAACCTGATACATGGCGAGGGACAGATAAGTAAGTCCCCGAAGATCAAAGATGGTTTTGTGCTGATGGCCCAAGTTCGGGCACCAACTCTGACCTCTTAAGGACAAGACCCGGTCCCTAAGTACTGGTATTTTCTAGCTTAGTGGCCTCTTTCTGACTGTCCTTCTCGGGATCTGCTGCATTTGTCATCACACTGTCTGTTGCCCACCTCCCCCAGGGAGTTATGTCATAGTCCCCCACCTCCCCCAGGGAGTTCTGCAAAGGGGTCTGCCTCCTGACCATCCACACAGCCCAACAGTCAGGGAGAAGGAAGGCTAGTGGCTGACAGTGGGTGCAGATGGCTACCCCTCAAGCCGGGAGCAAGCACACAACATTGCCCGACCTTGGGAGGGCAGGCAGGCAGTGAAAAATGAGGCTAGGTGGCTGATTCATGAATCGCTGCCTAAGACTGAATATAATGGAGGCAAATTATGCATAAACAAGGTATGGTTTAGATATATGATCATTACAGTTTGGTGCCAGTTTCCCATGTAATTTGCTGCAGAAATAACGCAGGTGGGGTGGCAGTGCAGTCTCCTTTAGAATACCATGAAACAGCCCAACTTGTTGTGTTTATATTTATTCATGCATTTTGAAATATTCTCCCACGTTGTCAGTTTCCTCATAGAGGGGTCACATGGCATGCTGCCTTGGGGACAACAGTGCAACCCAACCTCATAGCAGCAAGGTTGGGGATCACAGGCAACAACAGTAAGCACAAGTGAGAACTTTGACAACACCCCTAGCTCGGGGAAACACACACACACACACACACACACACGAAATACTGTCTGTGGTTTGTTAAGGGGCTGTTGTGGTCACGAAGAAGTACCATCTCTCACTGCCTGGGATGGTAAATGCTCCTCCACGCTCGTGGTGTGGCAGGTAGGTTCCCCTCTGGCCGGTGTTGCTCTGGCGCTCACCTGGTCTTCTGTATTCTTACAAGCAGTGCTGTGGGGTTAATACGCATTACAAAAGGGGGACGGTGAACATGAAATTTTAATTTTAGTGACGTGGGTAAGCAACACATCGTGTGACATTCGTAGGGCACATCGCTTGGTCTTGTGGCCTCCCCAGTGGGTGTTGTCTTCACTTTGCTCGCTGTGGACGCTGATGACTAAGTTCATGGAGATGAACCTGGCAGAGGGAGGGGCTTATCCGGCCTAGAGTTTGGGCCACTCAGCTGAGATTAGCGGAGGGTTTTATCTGAAAGACATGTTCAAGTATAGGTCTTACCTGAGGTCCCAAAGACCAGAAGGATGCGCAACTCCGTCTCTGCTTTCACGGGGGCAGTGTGGGGAATGGATAGGAGCAACACCTACGAGACTCTGGCCACGGGAAAGCAGCGATGGCCGGGATCTGGACAATGTGTCATCTGTGTGCTCAACTTTTACCTAGAGCTTGAAATAAAATATAAAGTTAAGTGCAGAACTTTGCTTTGCTGCAGACCCAGCCCTTCTCCAAATCCCTGAGGTTGAGGAGGCACGAAGTGGACATACAGGGGCCTTGGGATAGAAAAACACAACAACCCAGCTACAGTGAGGTGGGAGCAGGGATCCCTGTGTGCACCGTCTGGCCGCCGCTGCCCCGGCGACTCGACTTGTCCCCACAGGGCTTTGGGCTCCCATCACCCTCCTGGGACGTCCCCAGGGCCCTGGCTCCACCTGTCGGGGGCTGGGTGGAGGGTCGTGGTGGCACAAGCACACGCGTGCTTTTCCGGGAAACCGTGAGAGTGAGGCTGCCATGTGAGGACCCTGGCAGGGAGACCGACCCCACGGGACAGTGGGACCGTGTGCCTCTGTGGCAGGAGGTCGGGGAAGGGAACCTGCTAGGCTGGCCCTGGCAGGGAGACCGACCCCACGGGACAGTGGGACCGTGTGCCTCTGTGGCAGGAGGTCGGGGAAGGGAACCTGCTAGGCTGGATGGAAAAGGTAGGGACTTGTTGCCCAGAAAGAAGTTTTCTCTCCGCTTTGGGTTGTTAGCGGGGACAAGGGTTGATCTCTGGTGCTAGAAGGAGCCATTGAACACCTCCAGTGAGCGGGTGGGCGGTGTGAGATGGAGCTTTTCACCCCAGAATCACCGGACGGCATCTAGCGCCCACCCCCAAGGCCAGCAGCCAGCGGCCCCAGGACCTGCACTGGGGTGTCTCCCCCACTCTCCCTCCCGGCTTCCTCCGTCCCTCCTCCATCAGGTCTGCGCACTTGCTCACCCAGCAAACGTTGCTGAAAACCGAGGCTGGACCTTATAAGGCAAAGCGGTCAGAGATGTGAGCCCACCTGACATGGGTCAAGTTCATCAAGTTTCTTTCCTGCACTTTACGGCACCTAGTCCATGCAGGGCCCTGAACCCAAGGTTCGCAAGAAATAAGCTCTCTCCGACCATCAAGCCTGCAGCATGTACACAGGTGATCACAGCGTGACGTGATAAGGTCGCAGGCCCCACAGGTGGGACAAAAGTTCTCTCGCGCGGACACCTGCGGGGTGAAGCAGGAAGGGACTCACGGTGAAATCTCAAAAGTGGCTCAGGGACAGATCGGGGACTTTGCAAGGACATAAAGACTGGTGCTTCATGGAGACAGGGAGTCTAATTTGGACTCCATATGTTCGGGGAACAGAGGAGTAGATTGTGGAAGGGTGTCCCAGGCAGGATCTAGAGGGCAGTCTGGGATGGTAGCCTGGAGGAGGAGCCTGTGAGCAAGCTGCGCCAAAGTCCTTGAGCAGGAGGGTCAGGCAGCGGACAGGGAGAAAGGACTCACGGGTGACACGTCGGGACCTGGTTTTGATCGGATGGGGGCCAGGGAGGAGGGATGACAGGAATGTGGGTCCCAGGTGAAGGTCAGAGAAGATATTCTACGGTCATGGGCCTCCGACCCCAGGGAAAGCAGGGCGAGGTGTAGCCTTGGACTCTACCTGAGGCCATCCCAGTGGACGAGATGGAGTCTGTGAGGGCACAGGAGAGCTCCCCTGCAGGTGATGGGGTCGCTGACCTGGACAGCCCCCACTCCCACCCGCTGTCCTGCCACCATCGCTGTCCCCTTTACTCCCACAGCCTTCCGTGCGGGCAGCAGGCTCGCTCCTCCTTGATGGCCAGACGCATCCTCGGGCAGTGGCCATTAGGAAGGACAGACAGGGTGGGCAGGAGACCGGTCAGCCCTGCCAAGCAGTGGGCCAACGGGGAGGCAGTCACGCAGGAGGCCCCCCGGCCAGGCCCTCGGTCCCTGCGCCGCACTCTGGGGCAGAGGCGGGGGCCATCGTTGCTGGCTAGCGAGGTTCCGAGTGCGGGCGAGGCCCCGGGCTCTGCTGGGATGGAGAAGGTTCCAGGTGCACTGGTCCAGGCTGGGTGAAGGCCTCTCACCCCACGACGTCCGGGGAGAAGCCAAGAAGCTGGAGTGACACGGCCCAGACCATGAAACCATCAGGGAGGAAGCTACAGCCAGAAAGACGGCCCGGGGCATTTCTGCGAGCCCCACTGGCCCCCAGGAGCCACGCAGCATGCCCTGGGCTCTGTGGCCCTGAGAGACCGGCATGGGGCCCCGAGTCCTCATGTTACTCTCACGCGGCTTTAGCATATCCTGCGGGGAAACTGACCCCTCTTCACAGGCCTCTGCCTCGTCCTGGACACTCTGTGTGTGTAACCTCATGAACCCTCTAATGACCTAGGAGGTCCGTGCTGTTAGGACCACCGCACCGATCCAAACTGAGGCACCGATCTGGGAGCTGCCATTTGCTCAAGGTAGCAGGACGAGACAGAGGGCCCTGAGCGTTCTCTCAGGCTGCTCCGGCCCGGGGTCCATTTTCACTCTCCCAAGCTAGCTGCCCTGTCTGTCCGTGTGCACCTGTCCCGGGAGGGGCACAAGGAGGGGCCCAGAGCCCGTCTGCCCCACAGGGACCTGCCTGGCCTCTACCCAGACGGCGTCTGCACAGCTGCCAGGGCCTGGGCTCAGCCGGATGAGGGAGGGTGGGCCGCGCCAGGAGCCACCCACATCATCCCTGTGCGTTCCGACAAGAACCAGCTGCTGACCCCCTAGGACGGCTGGCTCTCGGAGGTCACACACCCGCGGTGCAGCTCACAGCACCTCCTGCCAGCCTGGTGAGGCCATTGGCAGCCACGGGCCATTTACTGTGACTGGTCGTGTGCTTGCTCTGGGGAGGCTGAAGACAGACAGTGGGCACAGCCAGCAGAGGCCTTCAGAGAGCCAGGGGACATGCAGGACCCCACACCCCGGGGCCTCACTTCCACTCAGGACCTTCTGACATGTCCCCTCAAGTGAGCTCTTGGTTTGTGGAAGTTGTGCTAAGAGTCGAGTCCCTCCCGAGAACACCCAGGACACCTGAGTCAAGACTGGACGGTGCGAGATCTGTCTTTGCCCGAACTGTCAGCTAGTCTTCAACACGTCCGGAAACGCAGATTCTGAACACTAATGATAGTAAAGGTGTGTTCCATCTGGAGGTCTTAACTCCATTAAACCACTTCCAAAATGTGATAATAAAAAGGAAAGGCAGCAAACAGAGGCTTTAGGGAAGCTGAATGCCTCTCACCCGAAACTCCCCAGGAAGGACGCGCAGATCACGCCCCGGCAGGCGGGCCGTCCGGGTCCCGGGCGCGTGCTGCGCCCTCCTCCGTGGCTCATTCATCACAGCCTGTTACTGTAATTTTAATGAATCTTTATCTTATTTTCTTTGTGTGATCCAATTACTTTTGTTTTCTTAGCCAGCGTCAGGGATCTCTTGGTTTCCGGAAGTCTGCCAGTCAGTCCACTTTCCATGAGAACAATTCAATTCATTATCATTAAGCGCCTACTTTAATGCCACGTTGGGGAGAATTCCGTGAAAGGAGAGCTGCCCTGCCCAGGCCGGGCACAGCGCAGGGGAGAGGCGATCTGTTCTGAGCCCCTGAGCAGTCCCACGCCACCGTCCTCTGAGCCCCCTAATGACATTCTGAGCTGCCAGCTCATTAACAACCCCATGGTCTGGCAGCCCCGCTTGGTGGGGGAGAAATTGGCAGTTGGGTTTGAAGGCTGTGAGGATGTGCCGTCGCGCGGGTCATGTAGGCGGTCTGTTACCGCTGATGCTGAGCTCGGCCGGAGAGTCAGCGGCCGGGACGGACTTTGTGTCCCCCGTGTGTGCATGTGGGTGCACCTGCGCTCGTCACAGAGGCCATGCCATTCCGAGGATCCCATCACGCTCTTGTGACCACGCCGGCTGGAGCGGCCACACCAGGATAGCTGCTGGCACAGGGCGACCGTGTTCCTGTTCATGCGTCAGGCAGCAGGATGAGTGAAACCCTCTCTTCCCGACACACCGGGGCTGCTGTAAGCCTGTTTCTTTTTTCTCTCCCAGCACAAGTGCTCTGAACGGAGAACCAGGAACCGTGTCCGGCATTCCTCACTGTCTCCCCGCCAGCCCCCATCTCTGTCCCTCTGCATCGTGCCGGGAGGGAGGTGCATCACCTGCTTCTCCACGGAGCCTCCCTGCCAGGCTTCTCTTCCCGGGATGGAGGTAAGCGCTTGGTGGCAGGGTGGAGGGATTCCGTGGGCGATTGAAAGCACATCTCGGAGGCCGTCGTGCAGAACCGAAGTCCCTCAGATGCTGGAAAGACAATTAAGAATAACCTGAGGCCTGGAAGGAGGGAGGCAGAAACAGGGAAACAAAATATCCTCTAAATGCCAAGTAATCTTGTTCAAGCAGCAGCAGAAGGACTTGACAACCTCGATTAACCCGCGGTGGTCAGCAAGTTGCCTGGAAGGTTAAGGTACAGGATCGACAAGGTAATGGCTCACCAGAGGAGAAGCATCAGGGCACAGCGCGGCTGCACTCTGGATGGCTGGGTGAGGAGGAAGACGATCAGAGATGCAGTTCATCTACACATGTCTAGTTTGAGAACAGCCTGGCATTCAAAGTTCATGAGGAAAGTGCACAAAGATTAAGGGTTTCACTAGGCCATCAGTGCAAAATTATGGGACATTCCTAGCAAGTAGCCATTTGAAAGAACCAGTTCTCCCTCACTACGGTCACGTCCGGTGGCGCACTGACAATGTGTGTGTTTCCCGTGACAGTCGATGGGGTGACCACCGACCTGACTGTCCAATAAGACCTCTAATCCACTGTCACTGACCCGGGCTTGACCCGGCCACTTCTGTCTGTACACAAACGGGGAACAAAGACCTTCCACAAAGGACCCTCCGTTGTAAATGAATCCTGAGCCGTAGTCAGAGCTTCTTGCTGGAATTTTGAACATGCCACTTCCTCTGGCACAAGGATGAGCCACCTTTCCCCAAATACCCCTGATACATAGGATAATAAAGTACGCATTGCTTAAACTCCAAAGCGCTAAAAAAATGCAAGGAACGCTTTATTATAAAAGCGCCTTGTGTATTTAATGGTATGTTTTTAATATAAAATAGAAAAGAAGGCCTGAAGTGGTTGAGGGCAAACACATCCATGGAAACTCTGATGTGCAGACAGGTCACAGGAGGCGTGTTGAGATGGCGATTCTGCTTCGGTGGGTGCGCGTGGGGCGTGTCTAACCAGCTCTCAGGTGATGCTCGAGCTGCTGGTGCTGTTGGCCTTGGACCAGAGCTGGGGTTGCAAAGGTTAGAGAGCCAGGCTCGACCCAGTGGCCCGGGTTCTTCCCTCCACATGTGACATCGACCGCCTGGAGCACGCCTGGCGTCACACCTGACACACGGACAGTCAGTGGTAAATATCAGCTCTCATGAATACTGTTGAGTTTTTTTACTCAATCATCGGGTGGTGCTAGATACATACTAACATCTTGATCTTGGTGAAAATATTATTTATTTCATAAACCTCAATCGCTCTCTTGTTTTCAATGATATATATAAATTAAAACTTAATTTTCAATGACCTGAAACATATTATTTGATATTAAAATGTTAAAGAAATAGACTGTGGTATTTTATTTCTACTGTTTTGAAGCATTCTTTATACTTAATCAGATTAATCGTCCCCAAAGCAGTTTTTCCGATGTCTTTATCTATAAAAATAATACCACTTAATTACAGAATAAAATAAGCCATCACTCTATTATTTGATTTCTCCACTCCCAAGCGTATTGCAGACTGTCAAATATCACTGCATCCAACATAAGAGTTATCTCTATGGGTGGTTGCTCCTCCTTTGTAAAATTGATACGGTTCCGATTTGAAGTCCTTTAAAGCTACTGTCTATATGTGCTTCGTGGTTGTGCATACCTTCAGGATAAAAGTTGGAATTTGGGGGTTAGGGGTGTACAAGTGGAACTGTATGGATTTGGGCGACACCCTTTTTTTAAGAAAAGATCTATTTATTTATTTGAGAGCAAGTGTGAGCGGGGCAGGGACGGGGGAAAGGGAGAGAATCCCAAGCAGACTCTGCACCAGCATGGAACCCGATGTGGGGCTGGATCCCACATCCCTGAGATCATGACCTGGGCTGGAATCAAGAAGGGGCCACTTAACTGACTGAGCCACCCGGGTGCCCTGGATGACATCCTTTTGCCATGAATATCCAACTCTGCCTCTCAGCACTTGCTGCTCAATAGAATACTTGGGGAATTCGTAAAAATGCCAATTCCTGGTCCCCACCCAAGACCCCGACCTAACTGGTTGGGAGTGAGGCCCAACATGAGTGCAGTTCCTGATGGGATCCAGAGTTTAGGATCATGGCTACAGCGGAATCCTCTGCTGGGCTTTTGTTTCTCTCCATGTTGTGTATGGCTGGGACGGCCGTTATCATCAGGTGCCCTGGGCCAAACCAGTGTTTTGCCACATTCCATTTTCCGATTGTGTAGATGAGTGTGTGCAGAATCTGTCTACTCACTGTGTACATTTGGTGTAATAAAAAAAAAAATGCCAGAATATTTTGCTGCTGCCTTTAAAGGGCTGAGAGAGCAAAGAGAAAAAATTCTATAAACACTAAGGATTCTCCCACCTCAGGGATTTAGTCTCTTGTAAGCGCCTACACTTTGGGAACTTTCCCGGGCGTGGGGAGCCTTTGGTTAGAGAGAAAGTGTGTTCAGAGACGCTCCGGATCTGCAGGAACCCGGGCCCGGGCAGCTCATCCGCCACCGGAACACGAGCCAAATGGGGGGACACACAGGAGAGCAAGTGAAGTGTAATATGCCTTCACAGATAAGAACGAATTCCGTCCCAGAACCATAGATTAAGGATGCATCTTATTATAACAACAAAGACAGACAAAAAATATACCAAGAAGAATAAAAGGAAAACATGGTTCTTCCCACGTGGCATGATGCTGCTCTTTGCCCATCGGGTTCCATGCTGGGTGCAGAGTCTGTAGGAGAATGCTGAACGGGGCTCTCAGAACTAGACATTGCAGAATGGCTTCCAAACGTGCAAATCCGCTCTGATAACTCTGGTTCTACTGGAAGGAAGGAAGCCCCTGAACTCCTGTTCAGGGTTTGATTTTGGTCTCTATTCCTCTCTTTGGCCAACAGCACTATCATGACCTTATTACTTCCAACCTCAGTGACATGCTGTGGACTCTGTCACCGACATCTCAATGGGGATAGCCTATTCCTGGAGCTACTCACTGTGCCTATCAGCTGACGAGCCCCCCTGTGTCCAGTGAAGCACCAAGATCTCGTGGGATGTCTCTCTTCCTCCTGGGACCACCTTCCCCCATCAGCTGGCTACAGCCAGAACCACTAAGTCATCCCTGAACAAATCCTGAAACCTACTCTTCATCTTCTGAGTTAAAGAAATACTACCCAATACACACACTAAAAACGTTATCTTTAATTATGTCTTATGTTTGCACAAAGTTTACACATTTGTTTTATCTTTTCATCTGGGGTGTATTTGCTTCAGTGTTATCTCTTTTAAATTATAAACTAGAAGGCAGGGAAGCATTTTTAAATAATGTTTGCACAGTACTTAGTCTAAATCTCAACAAGATGAACAAGGTCAAATCAAGTCATCTATGAGAGTTCAAGCACGAGCATTTTTCCAAATCAACATTCAGAATGGTTATTAGGATGTATCTCTTGTCCATGCAGGTATCAGCAGCTAACATTTTTTTAGTGTTTACTACGTGTGTGCCTTTTTAAAGTGCATTTGTTCCTCACAGCATAATCAAGGCAGGTACTGTTACTGCCTACACCTGACAGATGAAGGAGTTCCTTGAACCACCAAGCATGGCACTAATTTGTCCAAACTCTGGCGGCTAGCAAGGGGCAGAGAAGGACGTGAACCTAGATCCTGGACGCTAGACCTTGTTCCCCGACACTCTTCAGGGACCCATAATCACTTTCTCTGCTGTGTAACAGTTACTGCAAACTCAGGGGCTCAAAACAACGCCTGTTTATCATCTCACAACTTCTGTGGGTCATAAGTGTGAGTGTGGTTTATCCAAAGTCTAGTTCCTGATCTCACCCAGCTGCAATCCAGATGTTGACCATTGTGCAGGCTCACAAGAGACCCAACTGGAGAAGGATGTGCATCCAAGCTCAGTCAAGTTGTTAGTAGATCATTTTCTTGCAGTTGTGGGGCTGATGTGTTCCTTCTCTTGCTGACTGTCAGCTGGGAGCCATTCAGCTCCGAGAGCCCACCAGAAGTGTCTCGCCATATGGCTGGCTGCATCTTTGAAGCCATGCAAATCTCTCTCCTGCCGGTCTGCTAAGGGGGAGTCTTCTGCAATGTAATCTAACCATGGAAGTGACATCCCTCCCTTCTTGTCTCATGCAGTGGGTTAAAAGCAAGTTGAGGATTTCATCCGTACTCAAGGAAAGAGATTGTGCAAAGGCATCACTCATTAGGGATTCCCCTAAGGTGAGCCTTCCATATTTTTATTAAGGAAACAATGTCAGAAAAAAAGAAAAAAGGAAACAATGTCAGAATCAATGCCAGAATCTCACAGACTTGGGGGCATGAGGATGGATTTAAGCTCCATTAAATGTCAACTTCTTTCTTTGAAAGTCCAGGGATACACTCTGGGAAAGACTGCTGTCCAGTAGGAGACCTGGGCTCTCTCACCGCTCTGTCACTGACACCCCTGGTGAGCACAGAGAGACCAATGTCGATGGGAAAACTGAGGCACAGTCGGGTCCATGAGTTGGGGTCAGACTGGAGAGCTTGGAGGAAGTTCCAGGACAAGGGATGGTCCAGGGGGGTGATGAAAAGCATCAGTGCCAAAGAGGAGCGAGGTGAGACAAGCAGGGGCGCTTACACAGGGGACACCGGAAGGATGGAGGTGGATGAGAGCAAGGGGCAGATGCGGTCAGGAAGGAGGGCAGGGGTCTGGGGGTTGAGGATGGAAAAGAGACATCTGTGCCCAAGGACTGGGGTGCTCACTTAGCATGAGACTCACTAGAAACAAGCTCTCTATTGCTGCTTTCGTGACCTTAGTGATTTTATTTTCTTATTAAAAACCACCCAATATCACTGTCAGTAAACCTGACTTTGATTGTGTGTATGGGCCAACATTTTAGGTGACTCCCCAGGTGTTTTCAGTCACAAGTGCCCACACTTGCAAGGAGTGGATTGTACGCCCCGCCGATAGACCTAATATCTGCCCCCTGCCTTGAAGCTAATTCCTATCTGTCTGTGAGGTCATGGCTTTTGAATGATCACAGCACTGCTTACAAGGCTTTTCAAGGAGTGCTGGAGACAAATGCAAGCTGTCTCAGGTGTCCTGTGCCGCTCAGCCTTGTCCATCTTGTTCTCTTTCCTACACTAGCACAGGAGGGATTTGTGGGTCATTACAGCATCCTTAACGTTCTTACAGTCCCTTAGTACACTATATAAAAATCTTTAACTACGTCAATAAAGAAGAGGCACGTATTATCGGCGGTACAACTTGGTTCCTCTTCTTCAAGTCCCTCCCTGGGGCCCTATAATTGCTTTAGCCAACCATTAACCCAAAGCAAGGAACTAATAGAGAGTATATTATTGTTTAAATAATGCACTTGCTTTGAATATACAATTATGGCGCATGGATAGGGAGCCATGAGAGGAATATAATTTAGCCCGGACCTTCAGCAAGCAAGTTTCTTCAGCGTTCTCCTTCCAGATGGCTCTGAAAATAATCTGTCCGTTTTCTCAACCCCATCTTAAATAAGCTTGTGTCTGACCATGAACGGGGCCAGGAATTCATGAACTTGAGTCATTTCGCATATCCCAATATCCCACAAAAGCCCCTTACTCTTATTGATTAACCAGTGACCTGAAACAGTGACTAACAAATTGGGGTAAATGACCACGTGGATGCATCGCCCCAGAAGAAACATGTTTGCCTTTGTCGAGCAGCCAGGTTTCAATTGCATTTAGCAGATATTTATTGAGAGCCTGTTGTGAGCTAGACACTGTGGGATTATAAAGATGAATAAACTGGAGACATTGACCTTGAGTATTGATAGTCTAGTCGGGGGGAGAGATAAAACGCTCCAGAATACCATCGTGCATAGTTTGAGAGCTGTGGCCAGTTGAGTACCCCGCGTGGCAGCCTCGGACCAGTGAGGAGCCCCCTCCCTACATGGACCATCGAGCTAAGCCTTGACAGATGGGCAGTGTGTTGGTGGACGGAGACCTGGGAAGCTGCCGCACGATCCCGGTTCAGGGAGTTCCCAACAGGAGACAGGCACCGGCAGAGCCCCCGCAGCTCCCGGGAGCTCAGTTCTGCGGACAGCTAGAGCAGAGAGAGGAATCCAGGAGCTCTGCTACGGAGGTCTTCCACATGACGGGTAGGGGGGCTGGTGGGCAATGGGGGACAGTCAAGGTTTTCACGGGAGGAAATTCCATCCTCAGAGTTGCACTGGAGATGCTGAGCTTGGAAGAAGCCAGATTAGTTCAGACATTGCGACAGAGTCCAGACGGGAAGAGAGGGGAAGGAAAGGCACAATGATCTCACCCATAACATTGGGATTCTTATAAATAACT
Source organism: Callorhinus ursinus (assembly GCF_003265705.2). Classification (NCBI taxonomy): domain Eukaryota; kingdom Metazoa; phylum Chordata; class Mammalia; order Carnivora; family Otariidae; genus Callorhinus; species Callorhinus ursinus. The sequence goes on from NW_027397065.1 coordinate 91,890,109, forward strand.
GGCATTTGAAATTATTATCTCTTCTCCTGCCATTAAGAACACTGAGCGCCGATGGGTCGCCATCAGCCGAGATCGTGCAGGTGTATGGTAAGGTTTGAACTGAGGCAGCATTTCCTAATCGGAAGGAGAGGTCAGCAGAGCCCTCTGGCAGGCCACGGGGCGGGAAGCAGAGTCTGGGAAGGCCTGCCAGAGAAGGTGTACTGCGGTCCACCTTGGCCGGGCCACACCGGCTGGGGAAAGGCAAATGGACACAACCAAGAGGCTTACAAGGCAGAGAAGGTGGGGGTTTCAGTTCAGTTCAGCCAAGGTTTACAGGAAGTCCCTCCTGCTCAGCCGGGCGTGTCCCCTTGCATGATGACACGGAGGCGGGCCCTGTCTTGGAGCTTCCACAGAGACTCCCAGTGAGGAAGAGCCTGGGCAGGAGGTGACGGCGTCCGTGGACGGCAGTGGTAGGCAAGCCACGTCACACTAGGGCAGATGGCTAATCCAAGGACTCCACAGTGGCACGGAAACGGGGATGTCCTGGTCACACTGCCATCTTAACCCTAGCGAATAGGCAGTCCCATCAACTTCCCAGCCCAGAGCCGGTGCTGGTGACAAACATCACTTTAGACCCCAACGGGACCCAGCTGGGAAATCCCGGCGTCCCTCTCACCTGCCACATTGAGAAGCCTCAGACCTGCCAGGGCTGGGAAGGTCTTGGCCAGTCCACCAGCTTATTTTAGAGTTTGTTGTTTTTTTAAGAAGCAAGGTGCTGCAGGAGTAGGGAACATTACCTGTCTAGCCTAACAGTCAAGACAGAACCCAGTTGTTGAGTCGAACACACAAATGAAAGGTCTGCTTCTCTTTCTCTCCACTTTGCTTTAAGACTGTGTGTTGATTTTAATCCCCAAACTGCCCTGTTGGCTTCTCAAAATAATGGAAAAGAAAATAATTAACAGCTGTACTAGCAGTGGGGAGCAAACCACCCAAGGCTGTGTTTCTGGTGAAGATTTCTGACTGTAGACTTAAAAGCAGTATTAACTCGAAGTACATTTGAACATGCAAATGAATATTTCCAGCTTCTCAAGAGTTGTTGCCCACAATCCTGTGTCAGAGACAGCATCACCACCCTTGCCCAGTGCTTAGTTCTGTGCATGAAATCACCCACCTGAAGTCGGAGGGATTGACTGAGACCTGCTCTGTACTGGTGGGGAGTGGGCTGCCCACACCAGAGAGGCATTGACATCTTTGCCTCCTGTTCATGCCACATTGCAGAGCCTGAGAGGCGATGGAAATCTACGAATGGACTGTTGGACTAATGCCAATGACTGTCCGGTGACACAGGGTGTAGACAGACAGAGGTGTGTGTGTGTGTTTCTTCTTGCTACGGACTCCAGCAGAATGAACCACGTGCTCAGGGTCACACTGCCCAGTGATGGCGGCTGCATCTACACACAAGGACCACATGTCAGTCCTCTTAAAGAATGTTTGCTCAAGGGGTCGATGGCATTTCAGACTTTCTTAGTCAGCACTCTCCAGAGCACACAAAGGATGGATGGATAGATAGATTTACAGCCAGGAATGTCTCACACTCTGTGGATCCTTCTGGAGACCCAGGAAAGCCGTCAGTGTAGTCTTTGAGTCTGAACGCCTGAGAGCCAGGAGGGCCAATGGTGGAAGTTCCAACCTGAATCCATGCCCAGAGGCAGGGGAAGACCAATGTCCCAGCTCTATGACAGTCAGAGAAGGGTGGAGGAAGGGAGACAGGTGGGTGAAGGGTCGGAGAAAAGGAGAGGGAAAGAATTCTCTCTTACTCAGCCTTTTTATTTTAGTTAAGCCTTCACCAGATTGAGTGAGGCCTGCCCACACTGGGGAGGACCATCTGCCTTACTCAGTCTCCAGTTCAAATGTTAATCTCATCCAGAAACACCCAGAATAATGCTTAAATATCTGGGCACCCCATGGCCCAATTGACACATAAAACTAACCACCACACAGAGATTTAAATTCAAGCATACATAGTAAATACATACTGTGTCGATGTGAAGTGTTGGGTGAGGGCCACACAGCGATGGGATGAAGAACAACCGAAACACCTATTAGTTACCCATTCATCTTCTTTGATGAAACATCTATTTTTCCTATTTTTTATTTGGCTTGTTTTTCCTACTGTTGGAGTAGAGGCATCCTTTTTATACTCTGGATTCAAGTACTTTATCGGACATGCAGTCGGCAAACATTTCCCCCCACTTTGTGGTTTGTCTTTCTGTGTATCTAATGATGCTTTCTGAGGAGCAGAGACATTCCATCTTATGAAGACCTGTTCTCATTTACGGATCACACCTTTCATATGGTATCTAAGAAGTATTTGCAAATTCCAAGGTCCCAAAACTTCTCTTGTAGAAGTTCTGTAATTTAAGGTCGGTTGTTTGGGCTGGGATTGATCATGCTGCCTCGACTCCCTTAGCTTCATAGTAAGTTCTGCAATCAGGCAGTGTAAGCCTCCCACTTGGTGATTCTTTTTCAAAGTTGTTCTGGATATTTGCATTTCTGACTTTAGCTGGCTTCTTAATTTCAACAAAAGCATCCTGCTGAGATTCAACAGGAATTGTGTTTTGCTGCAGGGCACATCACGGAGAATGGCCATCTCAGCAATACTGACTTTTCCAATCCGTGAAAATTGGCTCTCTCTCCATTTATGTGAGACTTCTTTCATTTCTCTATGCAGAACGCTGCAGTTTTTAGTATACAGGTCCAGAACTTTATATTGCTGTTGTTTTAAAATGTATTGCAATGTGTTTTACTCTTTGTGGAACTATTGTGAATGGAATTGTTTTCTTTATCTCATGTTTGGCGTGTTCGCTGTTGGTATATAGAAATACAACGGATTTTTACATATTACCCTTGTATAAGGCAACCTCTCTAAACCCGTTTAGTTTTCTAGCTGTTTGCTTGTCTTGTACATTTCTTAGAATTGTCTTCATACAACATCATGTTATCCATGAATAAAGGCACACAAATTTCATCCTTTCCAACTCTATGCCTTTAATTTGTTTTTATTACCTTATTGTAGTGACCAGAATAACTAACACAATATTGAATGGAAGTGATGGCAATAGACATCTTTGCATTTTTTTTTCTGATCTTAGTGGGAAAACCTTTGGTTCACAACCATGAATGATGTTAGCTGGACAGGTTTCATAGCTGCCTCTCTCAAGCTTATCCCTCCTACTAGTAAACTAGTAAATTTTTGATTATGTTCAGTTAGCCAACATATAGTACACCATTAGTGTTGATGTAGTGTTCAGTGATTCATTAGTTACGTGTAACACCCAGTGCTCATCCGCACACATGCCCTGCTTAGTACCCATCACCCTGTTACCACACCCTCCCACCCCCTCCCTCTGTAACCCCAGTTTATTTCCCCGAGTCCAGTCTCTTATGGTTTGTCTCCTTCTCTTATTTCTTCCCATTCAGTTTCCCACCTTTCTGATGGCTGAGTAATCTTCCATTGTATATATGGACCACATCTTCTTCATTCATTCGTCTGTTGAAGGACATGTCTACTCCTTCCACAGTTTGGCTCTTGTGGACATCGCTGCTATGAACATAGCACATAGCACAATGTGGTGTTTTGATTAAGTATCTCTTGTGTAATAATTAACACAACCAAGCTCATTAATGTATCCTTCACCTCACATAATTACCTTTGTGTGTGTGTTGAGAACACTTAAGATGATGTTTGGATTTAAACCAACTGAGAATTCCTAGGATAATTCCCACTTGGACTATGTTGTTGGATTTAACCTGATAATACTATGTTAAGAATTGTTGAATCTATAGACATTTGGGATATTGGTCTACAGTTTGTTTTTTGCCATGTGTTGGTATGATTTTAGTATATGGTAAACACTGATTCATGAGGGTGAGTGTTCTATCCTTTCTCTGAAAGCATTTGAACAGAATTCATTTCTTCTTTCAATATTTTATAAAATTGATGCATAAATTCATTTGGGCTTTCACTTTTTTAATCAAAATATTGTATTTTATGGTTAATTTAACTTCTCTCGTTGTTAGAGATCTGTCCAAATTGTCTATTTCTTTGAGTCAGTTTTAGTAATTTCTGTCATTCTGGGAATTTTCTACTTTCATCTAAGCTGTCTAGACTATTAATGTAAAATGTTCATAATATTCTCCTGTATGCTTTAAATTCTTTTTTGAAAGATTTTGTTTATTTATTTATTTGAGATTTTATTTATTTATGTGAGAGAGAGAGCACAAGCAGGGGTAGTGGCAGAGAGAGGGAGAAGTAGACTCCCTGCTGAGCCGGGATCCCACTGCAGGACTCGATCCCAGAGCCCTGGGGTCATGACCTGGGCTGCTGGCAGATGCTTAACCAACTGAGCCATCCAGGCGCCCCTGTTTATTTATTTATTTGAGAGAGAGAGTCAGGGGGAGGAGCAGAGGGAGAGGGACAAGCAGACTCCACACTGAGCACAGAGCCCGACACGGGGATCCCACGGCCCTCAGATCGTGACCTGAGACTAAATCAAGAGTCTGACGCTTAACTGACCGAGCCACCCAGGTGCCCCCTTTTCAGTTCTAAAAGGAGAGATGAACCATGAGAGACGATGGACTCTGAGAAACAAACAGGGTTTTGGAGGGAAGGGGGGATGGGTTAGCCTGGTGATGGGTATTAAGGAGGGCACGTACTGCATGGAGCACTGGGTGTTATATGCAAACAATGAATCATGGAACACTACATCCCAAACTAATGATGTAATGTATGGAGATTAACATAACATAATAAAATTTAAAAATGAAAATAAAAAAATAAAATGCAAAAAAAAATAAGTAAAAGTCAGTAGAAATGTCCCCTTTTTATTCCTGAATTTGGTAATTTGTGTCTTCTCTGTCTTTTCTTGCTTCATCCAGCTAAACTTCTGTCAACTTAGTTGATCTGTTAGAAAGCCAACTTTGGATTCATTGTTTTCTTTTGTCTTTGGATTTTTTAAAAAAATCCTGTTATTGGTCTTCAAGATTCTACTATTTTCCTAGTACATCTCGGTGGTTAGAATTCTGTTTTATTTATCTTATTGGGCTTTTGCTGTAAAGAGAGTAAATATTTTATCAACTCTGGAAAATTTTATTTTTTTATTATGTTATGTTAGTCATCCTACAGTATATAATTAGTTTTTGATGTACTGTTCCATGATTCATTGTTTGCATATAACACCCAGGGCTCCATGCAGTACGTGCCCTCCTTAATACCCATCACCGGGCTAACCAATCCCCGCCCCCTCTGAACCCCTGTTTGTTACAAAAATGAGTTTCATGATGCAGGCCACTTACTGCTTCTTCCAGCAGATCCTGAGGGCAGGACAGAGGAGGTGCCATTCTGCTTGGGGTGAAACAAGGAGCTAGGGACCCCTCTCTGAGAGCAGGGGAAGGGGGGGGCTCAGATGGAGGGCACAGCCCCGGGAAGAGTAAGGGAAGAAGGACAGGTGGGCACAGGGGCAGGGCCAGCCTGGGGGATCTCAGGAGTTGTGGGGGGACTGTGCACTTCCTTCCAAGCACTTGTGAGGGACAGTGGTGACAGCCAGGGAAAACAGAGCCATCGGGCTGGAGCCAGGACGGCCAGTCTTTCCTAGTCAGGTGATGAACTGAAAACATGGGGGTCCCCAGACTGCAGCCCCCCTCCTTATCATGTAAACTCCGGAAAATATTTTGTCAATATCATTCTGTCCTGCTTTCTGTCACCTTCTGGAAGTCCAAGCAGTTGTGTTAGACCCACTCATGTCACATTCATGTCTTCTGTTAGGTTTTCTATCGCTTTCTCTCTTGGGCAATGTCTTTCACAACTGCCTTCCAGGTGCCTACTTCACCTTCAGCTGTGTCTAATTCTGTGAGCATCCACTAAATTTATTTTTTTTTTCACTTCAATGGTAACATTATTTTTAGTTCCAGTAGGGGTCTTTTGGGTACTTTTCCAAATAGGTTCTTGTTTTTTCTTCCTTTTAAAAAGTGATTACTTCTCTAAACATTTGTAAAATAGCTGTTTTATATTATCTATATGAATATTCAAACCTATGAAGTCCTTTACTATTTTTTCTGCTGATTTTTGTTCATGTTGAATTTGTGTGTGTGTTATATTTTTAAATTGTAACTTGTACTGATTTAACTCTTTTTTAAAAGATTTTATTTGTTTATTTGAGAGAGAGAGAGAGCATGAGTGGGGAAAGGGACAGAGGGAGAGAGACAAGCAGACTCCCCGCGGAGCAGGGGCCCAACCTGGCGCTCGAGCCCAGGACCCTGGGATCAGGACCTGAGCCAAAGGCAGCTGCTTAACCGACCGAGCCCCCCAGGTGCCCCATGTACTGATTTATCTTAATCTAGAGAATTCTGAAGTGCTTGGGTTGCAAGTACCTTTTCCTAAAGAGATTTTTATTTGCTTCTGTCATTTGCCTAGGATGAATATCAACCTAGTATCTCTTTAATTCAATATATTGGTTTGGATTTCTTATACATTACAAACAGTTCGGATTTGAAATGTCACTCTGGAAAGTACAATAAGGGTACATATTCTTAACTTACATTATTTTCCCTCCTAGACTTATGATTTCATTCTCATCCCCCCTGTGGCAGATACTAGTATTTGCCCATTCAATGTTGATTTTCTCTTCTTCCCTACTTAAAGAATTTAATCCTGGGCATGTATTAACACATAACTAAAAAATGACATTTCCTGGCTCCTTTTCAAATAAGGATGGTTAATGCGACAAACTTCTGGCCAATGACATATGCATAGGATTCTACCTCATAGAAACTCCTGGGAAGCTGTCATTTCCTTGACCCAGAGAGATAGGCTTATCTTGTGAGCATATGTAGAGAGAAATGATGTCCAAGTCTTCCACGGAATAGTCTAGAAACCCTCCCGGCTCTGGACCGATGACCGCTATACTTGTTGTTACAAGACAGAAGCAAGCCTTATCCACATAAACCTCAGTGGTGTGGTTCCTGTTTTGTGAAGCCAAACACGACCTCTGAGTTCTGCAGCCTCCCACGGACAGACTCGGCTGGACATGGAGCCTTAGTCTACTCTCCACTGCTCAAACCAGACCTTGGCCATGCGGAAAAACTCCTGTCTTCTGATTCCTGGAGTCAGCAAAGATCCTTAGGTCAGCCTGGACTCCTTTTGTTTTGACTCCTTCTCCTCAGCTTTTGGATATTCTCCTTGGGGACTTAGTCTCTTTGCATCTGTTTCTTGCATAAGTGGAGTTAATGGTAGCACCTGCCTCGCAGAATGGCTGTGGGCGTTAAATGCGTTAGTCCATGTAGAGAGCAGAAGCATTCCCTACTCACGGGGAGTCCGTGTAGTCATGTGCTAATAGGGGCTGTGGGCTCACACAGGGCATGCAAGTGGTGCTGCAGTTTCGACCTCAAGCTAGTCTGTAGATGGTGCTTCTTCCTAAGCAGATCCTTGTTCTTGGTGACTGACTCACAGTGCAGTAAGCATGAGGACCAGCAGACCAGCTTGATGCAAGGGACGAGGGTGCTGGCAGAGAAAAGGTAGGGGAGATGTCATGAAGAGGACAGGAAAATGAGAAGCCAAGGACAGAAGATGGAGAAAAGACAATCAGGAAGTATGTTTTCAGCAAAATATTAATGCATTAAGGCAATGTAAGGATAACTGATATTTAAACTCCTTGCAAGCAGCAAAGCATTAAATCAAGAATTACTGATGTGCTATATACACATAAAAAATAAGATGGGAAGTGTGAGAAATTCGTGAAAACTCAGACCAAAAAAAGTGATACCCAGAAAAATCATGTTTCAGGCATGGGTCACCCGGATCATCACTTGGGTTAAATTAACTGGGAATATAATTATGCACCAGTCTGCAAAGGGTGACCTCTCCTCTCAGGCAAAGCTCTCCTCTGTGGCTGGGACTTGGAAAAGAAGAATAAATACATTAAAATACTTCTCTGGGTGCTTGGAGAATTTGCAGGATAATGTCTGTAATGAACTCTAAGCTTATTAAAAAATAATCCTTGCAAAATCACACAGGGAGGTTCATTATAACGGTGTCCTCAGGAGTAGTTGGGCCAGGTGAGTCGTATGTGGCGTTATAATGATGTCCTAGTGGTATGTAGAGAAGCAGACCCCCGTGGACGCAGCTCAAGCAGCTCTTCTCTTGCACAGAAGCCCAGGAAGGTCATCTGGCACCCCGACGGAGTGTGACTCTCTTTTTCGCCCAGCATCTGTGCTGTGGACTTTGTATACAGGTATCTCTACAACTTCCTTCCTTTGTGTATTTAACAAACTCTTGGTGAACTCCTTTGTGCAACGTTATGAAAAAAGCAGTCCTTGTCTTCAGTTCCTTTACAGCATCTCAAGGTAATGTTCATAAACATGAGCATAAATAAATACACAAGCAAACAAATCAGCCAATGACCAGAACAGACTAGTGTGTGTGTGTGTGTGTGTCAAAAGGGCTCCAGAGCTCTTGGAGAGGCAGAGACCTGGGAATAAATGTGGTGTCCCTGAGGTCGTGCTTATGAACCCCAGAGAAATAGGATGCGCTGTCCCCACTGTATCCAAGAGTGGGTGTCTCCAGAGTCACATCCTCAAACGGTTTCCATTTTGAGGCAGGAAGGTGACTGGCAGGTTTTCTAATACACTTGTGATTAAATGATCTGACTATACATGCACCTTGACTTCGCTGCCTCGTTTTCCCTGTCTGTGAAGTGGACAGATTGCTGTGGTTATTCAGCACTCCAGCAAATGCCGTGTTCCATGTTTGGTGCCACATTATTACTCATCCTGCATTTCTGCTTCTCTCCGTTTTCTAAGACTGCAGGTGGAGGAGTGAGCGAGGGAGCGTGGATGTGTTGGTCAGGCCAACCTTGAGCCAGCTCCTGCCTCCACTCACGATGCTGCGGGGCAGTCATTCTGTGACACACTCAGCATCTCTGTCAGATCTCACTGAGTTCACGCCGGTTCTGACGGACTTGCAGAGCAGGTGAGCTGGCCTGATGCTCCCCGGACTCGGCTGCCGATTCCCAGCACTCCCACCACGGCTCCAGTCTGCGTAGGTGACCGGCTAGGAAAGCCTAGAAGAGCGCACCATTGCCAGATTCTAACAGTTATCTGGAAAAACCTCAAAGGCGCCGTAACCTTTTTAAATGCTATTTTCAATGGGAAACACGTTTTCTTTAATTTAAATAAACTCTTGTACACCTAGACGTCTTTGTTTAAACCCTGCACCACCCGACAGATCCAGGCAGGATGATATCAGATTTGAGGTGGGGCTGCTTTAATTTTTCTTTTCCTTTTCGTCTGCATGTGTTCTCCCAAACCCGTCTCCACTGTGTCGGGAGCGGTCAGTTAGCTGAGATTCACTAATTAGCTGAGCTTCAGGGTAAAGTCAGGTGGTTACAGGAGTTCCTCCCTCCCTATGCTTCTTCACTCAGTAATAATTAAAAACCAGGGGCCAGATAGTTATACCATTTTGCAGAGACCACAGTACATAGTTTCCCTGGAAATGTCAGAGTGCGTAAGGTGTGATTCTTCAAAGCATCTCTGGAAAGTTTGCAGGCTCAGGATGTGGCTTCAAGAATTTAAATGAGTTCTGTATTCAAATGACCAAGTGAGAGGAATTTATGCACGTCAAGGGGAAATGCATGGGTCACAGCCACCACAAGAACCTGATCTACACTTAAAATGCATCACTTAAGGAGAGACAAATTTTTTTTCTTAATATCCAAGTGAATAATTTGTAATAAGAGCTACAGAAGAAAATTATAAAATTAAGCTAGATCCATGCCGACTTCAGCAGTTTCATCTTATTAAAGTGAATTCTAAAAACATTTTCTCAGGCACACATACAACATTTTGCTCCCAGAAATAATTGAGCAGAAGTGTGCTTTCTGCAGAATAAATTGTATCTTGTATCTTGGAGTTATGAAAATTGATACCTATCTTAGGTGTCTACAAACTTTTAAAACTGAACTATTTGGGTTTATGTTTGAAGTATATATAATATCACATATACAGTTTACTGGTGAATATCTTGACTTTATTCTTGGAAATCAACAGCAATGAACTTGTGTCGACATATTTAAAATGTGCCTGTGAATCGAGCAGCGTGTGTGTCCCCCAGCAGGGTCTCCGGTGGGGTCCCTGCACCTGCAACATCAGCCTCACCTGGAACCTGAGGGAGGTGCAAATTCTCGGTCCCACCTGTGGGTTACAGACCCTGAAGACAGAAGCTGGTGCCCAGCACTCCGTGTTTAACAACCCCTGTGGGCAAGCCTGATGCCCTGTAGCAGCTAGAACCACAAAACAACATCTGACTGTAAGAACGTTGGCCGATCCTGAAAATACAATCTCATCCTCTGACCACACATGTGGTGAGACATATTGCTGGAATGCATTTTTCTAGAGGTGTCCATTACATGATTGGGTCACTTGCTTCATCCTTGCAAGATTAAGAGTCGTTTTAAAGACAAAAATGAACTGATCCCCGTTAGGAAGACAAAGAATACAGAGACCCCATTTGGTCTTCATTCACCTGCATCCTAAGCAAGGTTTTTTACATTATTATTATGATTATGTATAGTGTAGTTACATTTATAGTACTATTTTTATATTTAGTATTATATTAATAATGGCTTTCATGGTGTAGACCCTGGTTCTTGGAACTATCAAATATCCTATGTTTGGAGATACAGTAATTTCTTTGATTTGTACCAAATTCTAGGAAATGTTTTTCTCCTGGAAACAAACCTTCAAGAATGGACAGTAGCTTCCAGCAAGGTCTACAAGGCAGTGTGGACAGCCAAGCCTCCGCAGTACCTGCCCAGGGCTTCTGCCTTTGAGAACACTGACCCCTTCTCTTACACGATAGGCTGACCTGGGCATTGGTCCTTCCCCGGGCGACTTTTCTACCTGCAAACTGACCAGTGCTTCTCCCCAGATCATGAGAGGTATGGTCACCTGAGTGTGCAACCCTGGGCGGATGTCCTCAGTGGACCTGCTGTGTGCCAGACCCTTGTTGGGTGCTTGGGGCTGGGGGCTGAAGGCCCAGTCCTGCCCTCACAGACCATAACACTCATGAAGAGCAGAGCACTGAGGGTGAGGAAGGGGCGCACTAGGTGTCGTGGGGTATGGGGGTAGAACCTACTCAGATGATGCGCAAAAACTCACAGAAGCCAAGGTCCAAATTCCAGAAATCTGGGAAACTGGTTTTGAAAACAGCCATTATTAAAGATTAAATGATATTGATGTATAGCTAAGGGGATTAGATTCCATATATTGATAGTAAACATTCAAAACCCACCACTTCCTAATTATCTTACTGCCTTTCTTTGAGGTTACTGGTGTCTCTCTCATCCACACGATGGAAATACAGAGGAATGGGGGCTGTGTGCGTCTAATTCCAGGCTCGGTGATGTCTCATCAGCTTGAAACTTGCTGTGCTGGGAGTATTCACACCTCTCCAGTTGGGGAATATGCTACAACTCAGGCTGGATTTGTTGTTTTGTGCATCATCTACTTTTAAGGAAGTAATGGGGAAATGTGAACACAGATCAAAATCCCAGCTGCCAGAGAACCCGCTAGTGTCTGAGCAGTTGAAAACCTGACCTTCTGAAGTGCCACAGGGATTGCAGGGAAATATGTCACTTATTTTCAACAGTCTTTCTGTTGGAGACATTCGGTGGAGTCCAGGGGCGTGGGCTGGTGGAGAGACACCACCGAGATGGAGAACCGCCCCTTTCTTGGGGATACCCAGCATCTCAGGGTCACGGAGCCCAGCCTCTGGTCCTGGGTGTGCGAGTCCTGCCTCTGTTTGTGGACAGTGCCAACAGCTACATCACAGCTAGGAGTCTTCTATCCAGCTCAGTGCTTTGCAAACTTCCCCATGTTCTGAGCTAAATTGTGTCCCTCAAAATGCATACATTGAAGTCCTAACCCCCAGGACCTCAGAATGTCACTGTGTTTGCAGAGAGGCCTTTTAAGAGGAGATGAAGGTAAAACGAGGCTGTTAGGGGTGGCCCTGATCCAGTAGGACTGGTGTCCTCATAGCAAGGGTACATCAGGACACAGACACGCATGGGGATGGCCACAGGCAAGGAGATGAGCCTCAGCAGAAACCAGCCCTGCACGCACCTAGATCGCTGATGCCCATCCCCCAGGTCTGCAAGAGAATGAATGCTGCTGGAGCCGCCCGTCTGTGGCGCCGAGCAGATTAACACACCCATCAAACGTCCCTGACCGCACTTGCATTCCAGGGGCCTGGGTTTTTGCTACATCTCATGGAACGTCCCCCGAAGCCCCGTGTTGTACTGCCTGCGGAACTTTGAAGTGTGCGTCCTGGGCTGCATCGCATCCCGTAGTTACAGCAACACCTCTTCATTCTCCCAAAACGACTGATGCAATGAGCCCTGTTGGGCGGAGCTGCCCGCTTCGCCTGGAGGAGCTCTGTGCGCCCGCAGACTAGGGGCCAAGGGGAGCAGAGGGGCCGGGATGCGAGCAACGTTCTGTGGACTCTTCCGGTGGCCAGGCACCTCTAGAAAGGACCTTATCCTGTGTATTGTTCGCACACAGTAGGTTTGGATATTAAAAATGAAGAGGATCTGGGCACAAAGAGTCGGCTGCTTTTCCTTGCTTCGGGTCTCGTCCCACACAGGCATTGACAACCAGACCGCGGACCAAGGTGTGGGCCCCGTGGCGGGTGCGCCCTATCAGGGGGCACGACGAAGTGGCGTCAGACAACGCGTCCCTGTGCGGCGGGCTGATCTTCCCGTAACTGTGGATGCCGGACAAGCAGCCCGCAGGCGCGGGCGGGGGCCTCCCCTGCACTTTACAAAATGAGCCCCCTTTAAAGTGAAACTGCATTATTGATGAAAGCGTGGGGTGGCTCTGTACATGAAGAAGGAACAGCTGGTGCCCCCCCCCCACGCCCCCCGCACGCTCTGGCAAGAGACAACCCCCTTGTTAGAAACGGGTGCGATTGCATTCCAGGCCCGAACAGCAAAATTAATGAAGAGCTTGCAGTGAAGTTCCAGTGTGGACCCGGGCCCTGCGATACGGCGCGCTCCCTCGTGTTGATTCTGCGGCTGAGCAGCAGGCCCGGCCAGCTGGTATTTGACGCACAGACAGGGAAGTTGCCCGAGCCCTGCACACCGCCGCCGCTTCAAAGTCACGGCCCCACTGGCTTGGTTTCCACCTGAGCCAATTAGCCCTGGAGATCAGAAGAGGTCTGGAAACCGAGCAGAGCCCTGAGTCCTGGGCTGGGGAAAAGTCACTTGATCCCAGGTAAGACGATACAGAGAGAACAATGGCAGATGAAGCCAAGGAGGGAAGGGGGGCGCGGGGTGGCCGGCCGTGGAGCGCCCCATAAGGAGCAGGAAATAAAGAAACCCAGTGCTGGTCCAAGCGCCGTGGGCCTGGCCCGCACTCAGGGTGTTTGTCCGGCTTTTGTTGGCAACAAAGGGGCTAATTGAAATGAAACAGTCTGCAGTCTGTTTGTTGGCACATCAAATATGCTGTAAGATATGCTGATTCTTGCTCCTCCTGAATTATTGAGCATCATGGCTTCCAGAAATGAGGCAGGCAGATGAGAGGGCGGGCGGGCGGGGTGGGGGGCCCTTGTAAATGTGACACTGCTTTGCCGAAGGTCTGTTTGCACTGACTGTGTTGCCAAGGAGGTAGAAAATATGTCAGTGGCAAGGGGAGAATTTAGGGGCTCCATCCGGCCTCCCAGGAAGCTCTGGAGTTGCAGAGTCCCAGTGCCCTTCGGTGAGCAAGGAACGTGGCCGCTGTCTGGCTCCCTCTGTCAACACTTCCAAGTGCCTTCTGCAGATAGGAGCTGCCCACCTGGGACAGAGTGGGGGCCTCTGCACCTGCCAGCAGCCCGAAGCATGCGGTCTCCTGGGCTTGGCCAGAGTCCGTGCCTTCCATAACATTCTGAGCAGGAGACGCAAGGTGAACGAGGCAGGGCTCTTGGTGTGGCTGGGCTTCCACATGGCAGGGAAGGGAGGACCCAGGAGCACATGTGTGGATCACAGGGTCCCTGTGGAACTGGACGTGGACGGAGTTCTCCGTGAAGAACAGCAGAACGTGCACATGAAGAACGGGCGTGTGCCTGTGGTGTGTGCACACATGGAAGGTGCATGCATGTGCCTTTGTGTGAGGTGTGACTGCTGCTTGCTAGGTAAAGTGGCCGCGAGCGGGACATGACTTAGGGACCTGAATATGGTGCCAAAACAATTCATTTATTTAAATTCCGAAGTCACGTCCTGATGAAACTTATTAATAGCTGAAGATATGCTTTTATTACTGCAGAAAGTTAGAATTACAGTCTTTCTGAGTTTGGCAATAAGACAAAATTTCAGGCATTTCTGTTTTCCATCACGATTCCAGGTGACTCCATCTCAGGAATGTATCCATGACTCTTCCTCTCCTGGAATCAGAGCTTGTGCTCTAATTAAAGAGCTGTCTCTGGGCAGCTCGCCGGGATTTTAGCCAAGATGTGCGTAATTATTTTTCCAATGAAGGGAGAGTGACGTCCCTGGCTTTCAGCGTGTGGTGGCAACCACAGCCCCTGGAGACAGGATGGGGAGATGCTGTGCATGAGGACCTGGACCCCACTTCCCAGGTGCGAGCGGGTGTGTTGAGAGGCGGCCCCTTTGATGCGTCGATGCCACCTCCGTGTCCCCAGCCACATTCTCTCATTCTGTCTGCACGTGTGTCGTCCCCTCCCCAGCTCATGCTGGACATGGTACGTTTGGTTTGGATCTTTGGAGAGTTCATGAAAGGAGACGGTGGCAAACGCACTGTTCCAGATCTTGTGTCTGAGATGTGCTCCAGCATCCGAGGAAGCGACTGAATGTGGACTGTTGTCAGTGAGGTGTTCTTTCTCCCTATTGCCGTCCTGCTATCTCGCTCCCAACACCACCACTGACATCCCCATACATTACACACGTGCGCACACCCGCACTGTGCACCCGCACTGTGCACCCGCACGTGTGCCCACACCCGCACTGTGCACCCGCACTGTGCACCCACACTGTGCACCCACACGTGTGCCCACACCCGCACTGTGCACCCACACTGTGCACCCACACTGTGCACCCGCACGTGTGCCCACACCCGCACTGTGCACCCGCACTGTGCACCCACACGTGTGCCCACACCCACACTGTGCGCCCACACGTGTGCCCACACCCACACTGTGCAACGCACATGTGCGCGGACCCACACTGCACACACCCACACAGGCACACACGCTTTACCTTCCTTTGCCCAGGACTGGCTGACTGCCCTGGTTGGCTGTGTTGGCACTTGCTGTGCATTGGGAAGTTCCTCCCACTCTCCCCACATCTCAATACCACCTATTCTTCCCCAACCAGCCGCATGGCCACCTTCTCCAGAGGGCACCCCTTGATCCTCTCCACTGGCTCAAAATGCCCACAGTGCTTCTAGCACTTCCTTAGCACTTAGCGTCTTCTCTTTGGTAAAGTAGCTATTTGAATGGATTGCTTACCTCCCTGCTGGTCTCCAAATTCCCTAACAGGAGGATTCATTCATTCACTTACTATTCATTCATTCATTCATTCATTCATTCATTCATTCATTCAGGAAACATGTATTCAACATCTACCACATACCAAAGCCTGGACTGGACCCTGATTAAGAGAAATGAAAGAAGTGGGCCATTTCTGCAAGAGACAGAAAGCTTGACACAGGCAAGAAGGGCGTGGAATGTGCTGGGCCAATGAGGGGCAGTGATCCATGCCACAGGACATCCCCCTTTTCCTCATCACTCTTCAGGGAATCCCGGTAGTAACACACACATAAAAATTGTGAGTAACCATGATTTGCAACAACTGTCACTTTGTTTTAATTTTGGTGAACCTGTGTTATTTAAAATTACCAAATATTCCCTAGTTAGGGTATGGGAGACAGGGTGGGGCTGATCTGCAGGGCTAGGAATGAGATTTTTAAATTTAGCGCTCAAATAACCAACATGTTCATACTAAGCTATCCTTTCCTTCTGAAAACTTTTGATTTTACTTGTACTGTTGAGACCTATATGCAAGAATACTTTAAACAAATAATTCTAAAGGCAAAATCGTTGAGTTTTTTGAGTTGCTGATGTGTGTTTTCCAAGCCTGTTGGACATTTTAGCCCATGGCCCTCCCCTTTGCCAATCCGCTATGGATGGCATTCTGTACCAAGGCACACATGGGGGCAGCTGCTACACAGGTCCTTGTATTTGGTGACACCAGTGCTACATAGGTGTGCCATACCACATTCCTAAGTTAAAGGACAGGTGCAGGGTACCACATTCCCAAGTTAAAGGAAGAGGCCACAGCAATTTTAGGAGGCAACTTCCTCATCTTTCTAGGGTCTGCTGTCTGCTTGAAGGCCAAGGTTATTCATTTTAAATACATAAATCAGGCCCATTGGCATGTTGACTAGTTAGTGCTGCGATTCATGGTGAGCTGAAGGATGTCAAGCCAGCGCCCTGAGCCCCTGTACCAGTCTCCAAATTGGTGGCTGAATGCACCTCTGCTGGGTCCAAAGGGTGCCCAGAGCTGCAAAGGGGGTTGTCAGCATGCACACATTCCTTTACCACCAGCCTTTGGCTCCAGATGCTTCTGTAGGACCCCACAACTATGGTGAGCTGTGCATCTCAGGAATGTATCCATGACTCTTCCTCTTCCTCTTCCAGCCTCAGCCCTTAGATTTCAATCAGAGCTGATAGGGCAGGTGATGGAGGGCCAAGCCCAGGACTTGGGGCCCTTGTCACAAAGGTATCAGCGAGCAGCGCATCCCTCGATATGAGGTCTCACCCACCTTTCCTAAAGCAGCCCCTGGCCCTTGGAGGCCTGAACCTTGATTAGCAGCCCCTTATCACTAGGGTGGGACTGGGGCTTCAACCCTAGCTCTCACTGTGCGACCATGAGAATGTGAGCAAGCCTCTGTTTATCTGCAAAATGGAAATACTAGATGCTCCTTCCTTGTACAGTTCCTGTGGAGATGAAATTGGGTGGGGCACGGTGGGGGGCACATTTTAAGTGCTCCCTACATGCTAGTTTCAGTATTTTATTTCATCTCCAGTCTCTTAGGCCACTCTTCTTGTCCACTCTGCTCCAAGTTCTTTTCTATCTTAGGCAATTTTGTATGTTCTAATATTTCCCTGGAATGTTTTTCCTCCCTGTCTTTTCTCTTGCTAAATTGTAGTCTTGTCCATGTATCACCTAATGTTTTGCTTCCTCATTTTACCTGCAGTAATTAACTCTAAGCAGATGGTATTAACTTAAAATGCATATTGTAATCTCTAAAGCAATGACTAAAAATGAATGCAAAGAGATACAGTGAGGAAGCCGGTAAAGGAATTGAAATACGATGTTCTATTAGTTTGATTCCTCCAAGAAGCAAACACCAAGATGGGATTAGACATCTCAGAGAGTTTTGGGAGAAAATGCCTGGGAAGGAATATGGGGCTGGGAGAGTTGCCAGACCATGATGCAGAAGAGAGGGGGAAGGAAGAAAGGATAAGTAAAAAGTCTTATTCTGTAACGTAAACCTAGTAAAATTGTGACAAGAACAATGGGGAGTCCTCAGGCAAAAGTCACAGAGCAGAGAAGTCCTTTGTTTGGCAGGAGTGGGCTAGCCACACTTGCTGATTGGGAACCAGCTGTCAGAAGCATGGCCCAGGCACAGACACAATGATGGACTCATGTTCACCAACTGGAGCAGTTAGTCTATTACCTCTCTAAACTTAGAGACCGGAGGGCTATATTTTCATGGCCACCACTGAAACTAAAAAATATTTGCTTAACACTAACGAAGGGTAGAAAAAAGGGACAGAGGGACAAAGACAGATGAGACAAATAAAAAAAAACAAATAACAAAATGGCAGGCCTAAATGGAGCCATATCCACAATTACATTAAATATAAATGAACTAAACCCTTCAATAAAGGCAGAGATTGTCAGTCTGAAAATAAAGCAAAGCCAAATATACTGTATCAGAGATGTGCTTTAAGTACTAGGACATAAGCAGACTAAAGCAAAAAATTAGAAAAAAGAAAAAAAACAAACATGTCAACTTTTAGCACAAGAAAGCCAGACTGTCTCTACTAATATCAGACAAAAGGGACTTCTGTCCAAGAGCATCATTAGAAACACTGAGGCTCCTTTTCTCATGATAAAAGGGCCAATATTCCAAGAGAATTTAATAATTATAAACCTATATGCACCTAACAACAGGTATGTGGTGCAATATATAAGGCAAAAACTGATCCCTAGGGACACCTGGGTGGCTCAGTCAGTTAAGTGTCTGCCTTTGGCTCAGGTCATGATCCCAGGGTCCTGGGATTAGTCCCACATCGGGTTCCTTGCTCAGTGGGATCCTGCTTCTCCCTCTGCCTGCCCCCCACCCCGCTTGTGCCCTCTCTTTCTCTCTCTGACAAATAAATAAAATCTTAGGAAAAAAAAAAAAACCTAATCCCCAACTTTGCCTGTCAAGATTGTTGGGAGCTCTACCCATCTTTCCTGATTCTGAGCCCAGGCCACGTTGGAATCTGCAAATGTCTTGAGGAAAAGTCATGCTCAATGCCAGTCTCACTTCATGTTGTGTTCCTCTTGTCAAGGGCCTCTGCCCCTGTAAACCTAGCTTTCCTGGTAGCTTCCAAAACCTTTATTCAGCCTGGTTTTTGATGTTGTTGTTGTTGTTGTTGTTGTTTTTGTTGTTGTTGGTTGGATTTTTATCCAGCTTTTTCAGTCATTTGCAGAAGGAAAGGTGGGCTAACATAACTACTAAGTCCTCATAAATGCAGAACAGAGAAGCATTTTTCTGAAACCTCTTTTCCCAGACAATAATGTATCTACTTGCTGCATATTCTCCTAGGAGCCTACAAACTTTCCTCATGGATATTACCATATTATAACCACACACAACATTTTATTCTTATAATTGTGTTTAGTACTTTTTTATTAGAATTTAAGCCCCATGAGAAATTTAAGCCCCATGTTTCCTTTGTTCATCCCTCTATCTCCCTCACCAAGCCAACCCAAATAAAGATAGATTATGATAGATAGATATAGATAGATAGATAGATAGATAGATAGATGATAGATAGATAGATAGATAGATAGATAGATAGATAGATAGATAGATGATAGATAGATAGATAATATAAAATACAGGTATAGATGGCAAGGGGGAGATAGGTAGATAGAAAAATAGATACCAGATGATAATGATGATGATGATAGACAGATAGATAATACAGAGATATAAAAATTTAAAAAAATAAAAATTACATAGATATAAAGAAAATAAGTGAATAAATAAATGAATATACTTCAAACATGTATTTCTGTGTTTCCCCTACATACAGCTCATATACACTTCCCCAGCTTTTGGAAGACATCTTTAGGGAGAAGTAGGCAGATCAAGCAAGAATAATTTCAGGAAAGCATTGAGTACTTAAAATTTGTAGCTCTTTTTAAAGGATTCCTGAGAAGGGATCTTGGCTAGGCATTTGGAACTGCCCTCACGTCTTAAAGTCAGACTGGGAGGTTAAAAAGGAGAGTTCTCATATTTGAATCCTAACCCCAACACTTACAATGTTTATCATCTGATCACGTTACTTATGCACTCCCAGATTCTCACCTATAAAATTGGGATTCTAATATTATCTGCTTTATGGAGTTGTTGCAAGGATTCAGCAAGATGAATATAAAACATTAAGAGCATTGCTTGGCATATATTAAAATGAGCAATTAAAACTATCAGTGTCAATAGTACAGTATGCAATGGCACAGAATTATAATCCAGATAGCAATATTTTGCAAAGGATAATCTTCGGAATGATCCCCTCAGTTTATTCCTTATAGATCTCAGTCTTACTCTGAAGAAAATTCATATCAATTGAATCAAATACGTTTTCAGATAAGGACTCAATCACCTTTATACTAATCCCATTATAGCAGGGTTTGACATCTGTAACTACGCAATCTTCTTTGTTCCTTATTTTCCTACTCTTGTATTCCAACGATTAACTTAGGAAAACGCTCTTTAGAAGTTGGGTAAGTGAAGAACGTTTCTGGGAAAGACTGATGTGTCCTTGGTTGTACGCCATTTTTAAACATGTGTAGCCCCCTAAGGAGAAGACGTTTTAGCTTAGGAACACTTTCATTTTTCTCACTACAACAAAATAACTAGTTTCCTTTCAGTAAGAGTTTCTGTGAAAATAAGTGTTTCATCAATGAACAAAGATAGCAAGGGCCAGCTGATTCAACCGCTTCTTTCTCAAGATAAGCAGAGAACACCATTGGAATCTTTGTGTCTGTATTGTGTATCTGCCCTGATTCACCAGCCGCACTTCAACCTGAGTTAATCTGGACATTGTTGAGCAATTGGCCTGTGGGCCCCCCCCCGAGGTTACTGCCCACACTTCTTTGTATCTTTCCTGCATACCAAACCCAAAGTTCCTGGACAGTTTCCCATCCCACTTTCTTCAAAAAGGCCAAGAACTTGTTAAATCTGCTCACCGTTACTGATCACATTGAACTTAGGCTCCAGAGAAGCAACAACTCACTTTTTATCCAAATTCATGCTTTATCTTTTAAACAACATTTGGCAAGTTTTGTTATTATGATGGCATGATCAGGTATGACAGACAACTCTAGGAAATCCTATAGCACGGCTGACTGGAAGACACAGAGCACCCATGGTTCCAGCTGTTCATCGGATGTGGAAAGTAGATGTCTCTGGGCATCTTGGCAGCTGGTCACACAAGGTGCCTAAGACAGCACAGCAGCTCTGTCATTTCCCCTTTGTCCATGAGCCTTTACATTCATACAGACCCCCTAAACTGGAAACCACCAACTCCATCCATAGAGCTCTTTCCCTTCTTTTGGGTCTTGTTGGCAACAAATTTCATTCACTCCTCTGCTGTATCTTGCTGACAAAGCACCAGGAGATCACCGGATAAATGATGGACACTGTTTTCCATCCACCCAGGGGTCTAGGTAGTTAGAAGACATCAGTCATTGGTTCATCACAGAAGCAGCGAGGGCACTGCATTTAGAAAGCAGATAGCAGGGCCGCCTGCCATGCAGTTGCCATGCTGCTGGGTGTGTATGGGTGTGGAGACGGAATCCGGGGGAACAGCACCCGCCACCAGCCACCCCACCACGGCTCATCTCCTGCTGACTTAAAATCAAGTTAATGCATGCAGTTTCAAATGTCAGATTATGCTGCAAGGTGAACTTTGCAAACATTCTTCTGCCCAACCCACCTCTACCCCGAACCCCAACTCCTGTTACATTGGGTAAAAGAATCAGCTCTTGATTCTTTTAACTATTTCCCCTAGCATTCAACTTTATGTTTTTTAAATATTGCACTTATACCACTGCTTTCTGATTCTTTAGAACTAGAAACTGTGTTGACTTTCTCTCTCTTGTGAAAGATAAGGGCTTAGTACACTTGTCCCCCAACCCAGCACATGCACACACATTGACGTCACACAAAGTACTCTGTGGTTTCCTTTCTTTGTACAGACTTTTAGGGTTTTGTTTGTTTGTTTGTTTGTTTGTTTGTTTGTTTTCATCCTGGGCTCCATAATTTTCTTCTACTTATCACTTACCTGTGCCCAAACTTTAGTTGGAGCTAGAGAAGTCCTCTTGGTGGAGGGGCACATCAGGCTATGGGCAGTCCTGTTTACAGAAGAGAAGGCTCCATCCTGCCACTGCTGTCTGGGGGGGCATCCCCCAGCCAGGTCTATCCCCAAGGAGTTCTCCGCATTGCCCACCACACCCTGTACTCCCCTACTTTCTCTAGGTCAGATGCTCTGTTCTGGATCCACATCTCATCCTCTTGTCAGAAACACATCAGGAGCTTCAGGAGGAAAAAGTGAGCAAGGTGCTACCAGGACCGAATACTTGAAAACATTTTTAAAGTTTGCTTTCACATTTGAAACTTGGGGATGACTTGGAAATAATTGAATTAATATGTCTGTAAGTTATTGTTCCAGCTGAAAGAAATGCAGTCTGAGAACCATGAGGAGCGCAGCATTCCCTGCTTGGGTTGGTCACTTTCCCAATCTCTATCAGTATGCTTGGAGCCTGGAGAAGGGGTTGGGACACCTCCCAAGTGGCTCTTGTTTTCCAAAAGACCCCTCACCACATCCTCAGTGGTGCAAGTGTCCCAGGGACCACAGCCCTTCCTGGTGACCCCTCCACGGAGTGGGGCTCCCTGTTCCTGCCAGTCTGTGTGTTTGGGGGCAGGGCAGGCCCTTCTCTGTGGGGAGCAGGAGAGCATCTGATCACCTTCCCTTGTAAAGTCTAAGGATTCCCAGCCTTCTCCCTAACTTTACCTCTGAGTTCGACTCTTCTTGGAGGCTCGGTCTCCTTCTGCAGTTGGCAGGCCATTCGGCTTTGCTTCCCAGGCTTTGCGGCCATGCTTTCTGTCCTGCTAGGTCGGTCCCATGTCCCATCTCCCAAAACTGGCTTGACTTCCCTGGTGAGGTGTCATGCCCTTTTGATCCTTCTGTCTCATAATCTCATGTCTATTTTATTTTCCAACTTTATCAGAGCTCCAAGAAAGAACGGATGTAAATACGTCTCTGCAAAGAAATCTGATGGGCTGAAAACGTTGATTTACACTGGAAAACAAAAGAAATGTATGCTTAAATTAATTGTGCCACTTTTTCATTGTGTTCTGACAAAACAAATTTTGTCTACACACGGAGACTCTGGACAGACGTAGAAAGACAGTCCTGTTCCACTGTGGCTGTTTGCTCTCCTGTGTCACTTCTGGTTTCCACATTGGCTCTCCCTCTCTGATTTCAGATGGGGCTGCCCAAACCAGCAACCACACACACACACACACACACACAGGTGTGCACACTCATGCATAGACATGCACACACATGTCTCTGATGGAACCTTGAAAAGCTAGCATTTCTCCTGTGATATGTCCAGCGAGTGACGTCAACTTCCTTCTAATACTCACCCAACTTCCTTCTAATACTCACCACGGGTTGGTCTGTCTTTAGTCCCCTTCAGTGAAGGTCTGTGTATCTTAATTTCTTCCAGGAAGCTTTTCACTGTCTTTCTCTGATTTTTCTTTGGTCTTTGTCCCTTGCACTCTACTTTTCTCCACACTTGATACTGGGGTCTGCTGGGGTCTCCATTTGGGGGTCACTTATGTGCCCTGCTCTGCCAGCCCCCGCAGCAGGGACAGCACTGTTACAGAGTTCTGCACACCCTTCCATAGTCTCTGGCTCCCCCCGTAGACAGGCTCTGCTCCATGCGCGGCAATGGTGCAGGCTCAGCCCCACGCAGCCCCTGACGGGAGCCCAGGACGGAGTCTGCTCCCAGCCACTCCCAATGCACACGCCCTCCTCACATGCTTCACGTGACCCAGACCACCTCGGACAGTTTTTGTTCAGACTTTAAAATGAAATATATGTCCTTCCTTTGATACTATGAAGATTTAGAATTATTTAATTTTTATGGATTTATTAAAAGAAGTTAATTTTCAAATACCCAAATGAAAAATACCCTAATTCTTACATGTTTAATGGACATTTTTACATATATGTCAAGTATCATGCAAATATCACATTAAATATTAATTCATAAGTGATATGTGGTACTGCATGGTCGTCCAATGCACCTCATAACTACTGAATTCTATTATATTTATATATAAATATATTACACGCACAGTTTTTTCCCTTTAGAATGTGAAGAAATTCACCCCGATATTTAAGAGTTCTGTAACATTGAATTTTCAAATTTCCAATTAACTTCTAATTACTTTAACCGATATTTCCAGCCCTCTTTTTTCCCCTCAAATAATCTGTCTACTTAAGACACCTTTAGAAAAGACAAACAGGCCCATGTGTCCTTCTGGTGGACCATCCCCTTTGGGGGCCAAGAAAGGTGATGGCAGTTTTGCAGCCCCTGGGCCCTCTTCCCCAGGGTCTGGTCTAAGGTTTGGTGCAGTGAGCTTGCTCACATCCAGCAGTGACCACCTGCCAGTTGTCGGTTCCCCAGCCCAGAATTTTAAAGACATGGAAAACAGAAAACCACATTCTTTGTAAAACTACACTGTGACTGTTTTCAGTGCTGTACCATTTACTTAATCACAGCCTGTTTATTGGCTCATGTTTTAATTAATCATTGGTGTGAATGAGGTCTGTAATGGAGCAACAAATATTTTCTGGGATACCAATTTCCTAATGTGGGCAAATTTGTTACTGTAGTAGACGCTATAAAGATCAACATTAAATAATAGTTTTTAAAAGAGGAGACTATGAAATATAATTTGGGGCTTTTTAAAAAATAAGTTTCATTGCCCCCAAATATTTTTAAAAAGATTTTATTTATTTATATGAGAGAGAGAGAGAGCATGAGCAAGGGGAGGGGCAGAGGCAGAGGGAAAAGCAGACTCCACACTGAGCAGGGAGCCTGGCTGGGAGCTTCATCCCAGGACCCTGAGATCATGACCTGAGCCGAAATCAAGAGTCAGACGCTTAACTGACAGAACCACCCAGGCACCCCAACCCCCAAATATTTTTAAAAACTACATTTCTTTCATTGAATCCTAATAAAACAAAAATGAGCCAACGCATGAGACATTTAAATCAAATATAAAAAAGGAAGTTGCCAGTGTTAGGAGATATTTGTTATTTGAGTAGGTTACCAAGGGAGGGTGTGAAATTTCTGAAGCTTTATTAAGGGGACAAACAATGACACCAGTTCTGCTTGCTGCCTACATCCCACGGGGGGAATTGTGCTGGAGGCCAAAGCTGGCACTCCCAGTGGGCGGGGCGTTTGCTTCTGCAAAATCAGGGAAAGTGCAAAGAGTAAGTACTAAGCTAAAGTCCGAAGCTGTCTGAAGGAGACGGCCGGTATCCTCGCGGTTCTACCTGCACAGCTTGGCGCTGGGTCTGTTCATCCCCTCCCTCCCACCACTCAATCTCCCTCTCTAGGGTATTTATTTATCTATGACTCCAGAAAGGCTACACTGAAGCAAATATAAAGAAACTTTCTGACGGATTGCGGAGCAGTGGAGAATGAGCTGGGCCCCGGGGAGCGGACACAAGGTGTCCAGAGACAGGACACTCAGGAGTGCGGCCGGCCCCATCCTCGAGCCCCGTCCCACACAGCGACCCACGTGCCTGGACCCAGAGCACGTTCCAGCCTACAGCAGGGGCTTGGACAGGAATGAGCTGAAGTTTTTCTTTGTATCGTCCGTGCCTAAGGAGGAATTCGAACACGGCATGTCAGGGGAAGTTATAGGAAGATCATCTGGATGACCAATAAAGAGCCGGCTAGAGGGAACAGTATGAATCTGCATCTAAACTGCCCCTCTCCCTTTGTGGAGATTTCTGATGGCGTCTGGCTTGGAACCTAAGTCACCAATATACAAACATTGGCGCAGGCAGCGTTTGGCACAGTTTACAATGGTCTTGATTTTTCAGATGAGGCAATTAGCCCCCATTTTCTTTTTTCCCTGATGCTCAGCTACTGCTAGTGAACATTTGGGCTGCCCTTACCACAGAAAACCCTATTGCAGCAGCTCTGCGTGACTGCAGGAAAGCATGACCCTCATTGCTAAGCCACCTCCCTCCTGCCTCTGAGCTTCTTGGACAAGTCCCCTTCTGCACCTACACTGCACCCTCATCACCTACACTGTGCAAGTCCTGTGTCACAACCCTGGACAGCCCTGGCCCTTCCAGGAGAGATCTCGCCGTGGTTAAAGCCAGCTGTGGGCACACACAGTAGTCCATAGTGCTGACCTCTTTCAACCCATCCTGGGTGTCATTTCCAACCAGGGCCCATGGATCCAGCACAGGATGCGCAATGCCAGGGCTGGTGTCTTCTCTGTCTTACCTGGTGCCCTGGGTTCTGCACCCTTTTGGTCTCTGGGTCTCTTTAGAGAGTGAAACAAGGCTAACATAGCAACTGATGCATTTGACTTTTTAATTCCCCTCTAGAGCATCTTTTTCTTCAACAGATGTTTTCAAAATAATTAAGTGATGGAGAGCATGCATTATTGAAAATGCTGGCTGCCTCCCTAATGCTCTCCACATTTGTATATCTGTCAGCGCAGAATGAAGTACTCAGAAATGTTGTGCTATTTATTTTGCAAATTACCAAACATTCACTCTAGCCAAGGAGGAGAGGAACGGAAAAGTCAGCCCAATAACCTCTCTGATTCCTGCAAATGCTCCACCCTCTGTGTCTGCAGGAATCATGGAGTCTCATATGGCTTGTGAGCAGAGAACCTTTTTAAAAAGTATCCAGCTGATCACCCATCCATAATACAATTCCTGGAATTGGGGCCATTTCTTTACTTAATTTTAAAATTTCAGAAATTTCACATTTTATATTAATAACCTTCGTCCAAAATTAAATAATTATTGGAATGGGAAATTGCCTTTTATATTTAGTTATTTTTTTTAAATATCTAGATCTACTCTGTCCTTAGCATGCTCCAGTCTGGTTGACCTACACACTTATTCCAGCTTTCAAGTTGCTTGGGAGCAAATGCTGCATTCCTGAGCTGCGTGGTCTTGCTTCTGACCAATATCTAAGTGTTGTGCAGGAAGGAGTCTCAGTATATGCCCACATCTTCAAAATGACAGGCCTGGAAACAATTCTAAGAAATGTATGGGTCTCAGCTGTGGAAATAAATTTGTAATTTTCATGGGACTATAGATCATTATCTCCTTTTAAGAGTATGTTTTGGGGTGTAATTGGAATTCATTCTTGGAAAACTTTTGAATTTGGTGGTTCCACTTTGGGCTGATGGCCTGGACTCTTCACTTGATATCTCAGACCTGTTTGTGAAAGCTTGTTGGGTCCCATTGTGAGACCACAAGTGACTAGAAGTGTCACTGAGGAAAAGTTGTTTGCATCAAGGTAAGCAGAGTCTCAGGTCCATAAGTGCTATTCATTTTTTTAAATTTAGTTTAATTTTATTGTGTTATGTTAGTCACCACACAGTACATCATTAGTTTTTGATGTAGTGATCCATGATTCATTGTTTGCTATTAACACCCAGTGCTCCACGCAGTACGTGCCCTCCTTCATGCCCATCCCCTGGCTCGCCCATCCCCCCACCCCCTCCCCTCGAGAACCCTCAGCTTGTTTCTCAGAGTCTCTCATGGTCCATCTCTCCCTCCGATTCCCCCCCTTCAGTTTTCCCTTCCACTATGGTCCTCCTTGCTATTCCTTATGTGCCACAAATAAGTGAAACCATATGATAATTGACTTTCTCTGCTTGACTTATTTCCCTGAGCATAATCTCCTCCAGTCCCATCCATGCTGATGTAAAAGTTGGGTATTCATCCTTCCTGATGGCTGAGTAATATTCCATTCTGTATATGGACCACATCTTCTTTATCCATTCATCTGCTGAAGGGCATCTCAGCTCCTTCCACAGTTTGGCTATTGTGGACATTGCTGCTATGAACGTTGGGGTGCATATGGCCCTTTTTTCACTACATCTGTGTCTTTGAGGTAAATACCCAGGAGTGCAATTGCTGGGTCATAAGGTAGCTCTATTTTTAATTTTTGAGGCACCTCCATACTGTTTTCCAAAGTGGCTGTACCAACTTGCATTCCCACCAAGAGTGTAGGAGGGTTCCCCTTTCTCCACAACCTCACCAACATTTGTTGTTTCTTGCCTTGTCAATTTTTGCCATTCTGACTGGTGTAAGGTGGGATCTCAGTGTGGTTTTGATTTGAATTCCCTTGATGGCTAATGATAATGAACATTTTTTTCATGTGTCTGTTAGGCATTTATATGTCTTCTTTTGAGAAGTGTCTGTTCATGTCCTCTGCCCATTTTTTGACTTGATTATTTGTTTTTTGGGTGTTGAGTTTGAGAAGTTCTTTATAGATCTTTGCTATCAGCCCTTTGTCTGTAATGTCATTTGCAAATATCTTCTCCCATTCGGTGGGTTGCCTCTTTGTTTTGTTGACAGTTTCCTTCATTGTGCAGAAGCTTTTTATCTTGATGAAGTCCCAAAAGTTCATTTTCGCTTTTGTTTCCCTTGCCTTTGGAGATGTATCTTGAAAAATGTTGCTGTGACTGATGTCGAAGAGGTTACTGCCTGTGTTCTCCTCTAGGATTTAATGGATTCCTGTCTCACATTGAGTCTTTCGTCCATTTTGAGTTTATCTGTGTGTATGGTGTTAGAGAATGATCGAGTTTCATTCTTTTGTATATAGCTGCCCAATTTTCCCAGCACCATTTATTGAAGAGACCCTCAACTCTATGGTCAAATAATCTTTGACAAAGCAGGAAAAAAAATATGCAGTGGAAAAAAGACAGTCTCTTCATAAGTGCTGTTCAGATTCAAGAACATTTTTCTAAAAGAAAATGCACTGTTGCAGAATGCTTTGGTCTTGAAGGTAAAATAAAAACCTCATTTATTCATTTTTTCCAAAGAATGGAGCACTTACCTGGTTCCAAGTGCTGTGGGTAAAGCCATAAATGTGATAAAGGAGCCTCCAGCTTTCATAGAACTTAATGGATGGAGACAAAGAGACACAAAGTATAATTCAGGTCCTGATTAAAGCACTTAATGGTCTCCTCACAACTTGGCAAATGCTGATTTGTCATTCCCTAATGATCACATTTCAATTCCTCCATGCCTGGTTGGTTGTCCACCCTGGCTTCTGGAGTTCATGAGGTGTTGGGGAAGGTCATAGTCTAAGCTCTGCTCAGGGCTGCTGGCTTAGTTAGGTACAACACTCTGCACATAAGACAAGGTGGGTATGAAAGCACCTTCCCTGGCCACCTTCTCTGCTCACAGTGTTTCTGCAGAGTGTGGAAGGACCAGCCCTGTGGTCATGGAGGGCTGTACAGCTCCTGGCCACATTGCATTAGTTAGTGTCCACTAGTTTGGGTGGGATATGAAAAAGGGAGAATTTAAAATGCAAAAGAAAGAAGAGTAGTATGCATTTCAATATTAAATGGTATTTTTGTACTACAGGAATTTTTGACAAATGATGAAAAATCCACTGTCTAATACTATGTGCCTTTAAGAGATTTGGGATATTAAAAATAAGGAACATTTTTATACTGGACCAGGCTGTCATGTCACAAAAGTGGCATAGTCCATCAATATTCTTTCAAATAGGAAGTAAAAACTGATTTTTAAGATGCTGATATCCCCAAGAATCATAAAAGAAATCTTTTGGAAAAAAAAATGAATAACTGCAGATCTGCTTCTGGGAAGACAGAATACATGCACTTTTCCTGTCACCAAACTCTCTGGGCATTATATGTGAAACAAATACACAAAGACTCTGAAAGGCAGAAATAGGAGAGACTGGCTAGGGACCTGGGGACCCAAGGCATGACCCGGTGGTGAGTTAGCTGGGTTTCCTTCTGCCTCATGTATCCAGACTTGAAGCTGAAGAAACCAGCAAACCAGGACTGCCAACAGGGGCAGAAAAAGTCCAATAAAAGTCTGCTGTCTCTAGCCAGATGCCTAGGAAAGGAGCGGCCCAGTAGGGTAGTCTACCTGAGACAGCAGCCAGATTTCATATAAAAGCTGTGGCCCTGCCTGACCCACACTACAGAGGGCCAGTGGGGAGCCTGGACTTCTACCCTAGGAGGCTGTAATGAGATTCCCCAAACCCCTGCCAGGTACTGTCAGAGAAAGCCAAGATGAGAGACAGAGAGATTATCACGGCTGTTGGCGGTAACTGGGGCATGTGGCTCCCCTTTGTGCTGGGGTATCAGAGGACGCCTAGGGGACGGTCAGGGCTTTCACTGCCCAGCAGTAATGAGGCCACCCTACCATGGTGGCAGTGGAGGCCACATGGCAGCCAGAATGCCCACCCCACCCAGCAGTAATGAGGACGCTCCCTTAGATGTCTGTGAGGAGACTGGACTTCTAAGTCCTCACCATCCTCTGCAGCACTGGTGCCAGAAAAAGCCAGCTAAGTCTGTAAATAAGGTCCATAGTCTCATAACATGACATGAAAATATGGAGATTTCAGTTAAAAATCACTTCTTACACCACCTACCAGGAACATCTCAAACTGAATGGGAAAAAGGGTGATCAGTAGATGCCAGTGCTGGGGTGATACAGGTATTTGTATCACTTGACAAGATATTAAAGCAGCCTTGATCAAAGTGCTTCAGTAAACAATATGAACACAGTCAAAAAAAAAAAAAAGAAGAAAATGGAAGAAAATAAGAAAAAAATATAAAGAAGGGCCAAATGGAAATCTTAGAACTAAATATACAATGATTTTAATGAAAAAAAAAATCAATCGCTGCACTTGACACCAACTTGGAGGGAACAAATTTCGAAAACTTGAAGATAGAATACTAGAAATTACACAAATTGAATAACGGAGAGAAAATAGAACAACGGCTACCAGACCGTGGGACCTGTGGGGCCTTCAAGCCACTGCGGGTCTCAGAAAGGTGGTGGCCAGAAAGCACCCCAAGAGATAACAGCTGAATATTTCCCAAATATGGCAAAGGCATAAACCTAAATTTTCAAGAAGCTGAGGAACACTTCCTCAGAATAAAACATCCATCAGAATAAAATCCTCCAAATTTATCCAAAACACATCATTGTCAAACTTCTGACAACTAAAGGCAGTGGAAAGTTTTGAAAAAGATGAGATTTTCCCTATTAGGGAAAAAATGATACAGATGACAGCAGATTTCTGGATAGGAAGTGTGGAGGCCAGAGCAGCTGATAAGACCTCTGATCACTGAAAGGAAGGAGTTCTCAGCCCAGAGTCCCAGCCAAGCAAGAATGTCCTTGAGGAATGAAGGGTGTATGAAGACACTCTCAAATAAAGGAAAAATAAGAAATTTTTCTGCTGGCTGATATACCCTGGAGGAATGGCTAAAGATATTTCTTTAAACAGAAAGAAAAGGATAAAAGAAAAAACCTTAGAATATCAGAAATAAAGAAAGAATATCAAAAAGAGTAAAATTATGGCAAACACATTTTTATTCTTCTCTTAAGTTTTCCTAATTATACTTGATGATTGAAACAAAACTTTTAACACTTTATTTTATTATAGATCTGTGTAGAGGAGATACTTAAAACTATTATATTACAGACAAGGGGCGTAAAGTGACATAAAGAGAGGTAAGGTTCCATGCTTCACCTGAACTGATAAACACCACAAATAGATTCTGATAAATTATGTATGTAATGTAACACCCAGAGCATCCACAATGAAGCCTAAACAAAGAGATATACTAAATAACACTGTAAATATAGCAAAACTGAATTCTAAAAATATTGTTTAAGTAACCCATAGAAAAGCAGAAAAAAGAAAAAGAGAAATGAGAAGCAGAGAGAACAAATAGAGAACAAAAAGGCAGAATGAATTCCTAACACGACAACAAATACATTAAACATAGATGATCTAAATAAATCAGATGAAAGGCAGAGATTGGCAGAGTGGGCTTTAAAAAAGAAAGCTAGGACTCAACTTTATGCTGAGCACAAGAAACTCAGTTCACACATAACAATGGAGGCAGATTGAAAGTAAAGAGATGGATTAATGCCTGTCAGAGTCTTAGCAAGTCTTTTGTAGATACAGATAATAGTATTCAAAAATTATATGGAAGACATCCAAATGGCCAAGAGACACATGAAAAAGTGCTCAACATCGCTCGGCATCAGGGAAATCCAAATCAAAACCTCAATGAGATACCACCTCACACCAGTCAGAATAGCGAAAATTAACAAGTCAGGAAACGACAGATGTTGTCGGGGATGCGGAGAAAGGGGAACCCTCCTACACTGTTGGTGGGAATGCAAGCTGGTACAACCACTCTGGAAAACAGTATGGAGGTTCCTCAACAGTTGAAAATAGAGCTACTCTATGATCCAGCAATTGCACTACTGGGCATTTACCACAAAGATATAAATGTAGGGATCTGAAGGGGTACGTGCACCCCGATGTTTATAGCAGCAATGTCCACAATAGCCAAACTGTGGAAAGAACCAAGATGTCCATCGACAGATGAGTGGATAAAGAAGAAGTGGTATATATACACAATGGAATATTTTGCAGCCATCAAAAGGAATGAGATCTTGCCATTTGCAACGATGTGGATGGAACTGGAGGGTGTTATGCTGAGTGAAATAAGTCAATCAGAGAAAGACATGTATCACATGACCTCACTGATATGAGGAATTCTTAATCTCAGGAAACAAACTGAGTGTTACTGGAGTGGTTGGGGGTGGGAGGGATGGGGTGGCTGGGTGATAGACATTGGGGAGGGTATGTGCTACGGTGAGCGCTGTGAATTGTGCAAGACTGTTGAATCACAGATCTGTACTTCTGAAACAAATAACGCAACATATTTTAAGAAAAAAGGAAAAGAAGAAGATAACAGGAGAGGAAGAAAAGGGGAGTATGTCAGAGGGGGAGACGAACCATGAGAGATGATGGACTCTGAAAAACTGAGGGTTCTAGAGGGTAGGGGGGTGGGGGGATGGGTTATCCTGGTGATGGGTATTGAGGAGGGCACGTTTTGCATGGTGCACTGGGTGTTATGAACAAACAATGAATCATGGAACACTGCATCAAAAACTAATGATGTAATATATGGTGATTAACATAACAATAAAAAAATTAAAAAAAAAAAAGAATCAGCTGTGGACGCGTGTGCATACACGCGCCTGTACACGGGCAGACATGCACGCCGATATCTACAAATGGGCATTTTTTAAAACCTCGGCTGATTTAAACGCTAAGATCTGAAGAGTACAGAATAAGTAGCAAAACTACTCAAAGTGGACCATGCCTAGAACCACAGGGATTCAGAATTTAAAGTGGGAAAACATGTTCACTCCATTCTTTCCTTTTTCTTGTGCAAGCCCGTTAGAAACGTGGTGACTTCTGTTAAGGCAGGGTTCTCCACCCCGGCTGCCCCTTAGCCCTGCTAAAGTCCTTTTAGCAAGATCTCCACTGGCCTCAGGCCACTGTCCTGGCCAGGACCCAGGCTCCTCCAGCTGTGGGTCCTCCCAATGCACCCTCCTGATTATTCCACATTTTTATGTTAATGAGCCGCCAGGACTGAGACCTGGTGGTGAATTATCATAAACAGGGAACACCATGAATGTGTTTGCTTTGGGCCACGTGGAGATTACTTTGTAGTATTAAGGGCCCCATTCATAAAGAACTCCAGGATGGACCCGGTCACCAAGGCGGCCATCCCCTTGCTTCTTTGGGCTCAAAGCCCTGAAATTCGAGAAGCCCTGGCTATTCCCATGAAGAGCACAATCAGCATGGAAAGGGTCCCCCGTGGGGACTTCTCCTCTGGAGGGTGTTGCAGGGGTGGAGGTGGGAGAAGGGTCTGGGCAGCCTGCAGAGGCTCACAGCTCTCCTGGGGGCCTGACTTTCAGCTCTAAAACCCACGCAGACCCAGGCAAACGAGGTTCCTGGGGTCAGCCCTACGCCTGCAGGACTTGGCCAGGCTTGTGTGAACCTGTTTCAGGCCTTCACACTGAGTTTTGGCATTTGGGAGCCACGGGCTTGTGCAGGATGGGGATTCTGTTGGCGGCCTGACTGTGCCACTGGATGTGGTGATTGAACTGGCGGTGGAGAAAGTTTCACCAAAAATGAAGACCTAGAATTGACAGCATCTAGTGATCGGCTATTGCTCTAGTCGAACCGAAATAAACAAACTCTGATAGACCCTGACCGTACGTAGGAGGGAGCACCAAGCATTTCGGGGTCGTCTAAATTGTTAAATTAATTACCTTTTAACTAATCTGGTGCTCATTAAATTTGACTTCTCAGTGGCTAATATGGGGTCTGCCATATAGCATGTGTTCAATAAATGTTTGTTGCATAAATAACCCTGAAGTCTTCATTGAATGTTTAAGGAGAAGTAGACACAGGAGGTGGGCAGACATGCTCTGCAAAATGAATCAGTGGTAGAAGAGAATTATTGCAAAAATAAACCAATTTCCAACAAAGCCACCCCTGTGGGACCAAGACTGGTGCTCCAGCCTCCAGCCACACCCCAGCTGACCACGCCCCAGCTGACCACGCCGGCCATGTGAGAGGCTCCTGCTCAGTGCTCACCAAAAACGTTTATGAACTTAGAAATATATTCCTGACATTTGAAAATTAAGTTGGAAATATTGGCCTTGGAGCTTTGGGTTACACGCTCTCCTGCGTGTTCCGGTGTGTGGCAGCGTGGAGCTTCTGAGGGCTTCTGTATTATTGTTAATTGAATTAATGCCCTGAGCGTTAAAATACCTGTATGTTGCGTGGCTCTGGAGGCCAGTGCAGGAATCAGAGCAGCCAGAAGATTCATAAATAACTAAAAGCAGTGGAAAGATTGGACCTAACTGAGAATGCAGCCCTTTCGATGAATTCGATGGGCTAGCCCTGTGATCACCCTCTGTCACTCCCTGCGCTGAGTTTCATGCTCCTCGGCCTCTTCTCTGGTTGTGTTTAAGTACTATAGCCTATAATTTAGCTTTTCTGAAAAATCCAAGTCTAAATTAATTATGGTTCTGCTAAAGGGGGAGTAAAAGATATTAGATGCCTGAGCTAAAATAGAATGAAATCAACTTTTTTCTT
This sequence comes from Callorhinus ursinus, assembly GCF_003265705.2. Classification (NCBI taxonomy): domain Eukaryota; kingdom Metazoa; phylum Chordata; class Mammalia; order Carnivora; family Otariidae; genus Callorhinus; species Callorhinus ursinus. The sequence continues at coordinate 91,924,725 of NW_027397065.1, forward strand.
TATTAGATTTTAATGGTATTATTATAATAATTAAGCTTTTCATTAATTTTTTCACGCTTATTGAGTCACGGTTCCCTGCAGACTTGAATCATATTTAATGTCTGATCGTGGCGGTCCATTCTTGGAAGGAAGTTTGAAGGTGGAGAAGAGACCTCACCCACACTTCTTAAATTCAAATGAGCAGCACAGGGACCACTCACTCTGTTTTTAAATATATTTTTTAAGGTTTTGTTTATTTATTTGAGAGAAAGCGAGCATGATTGGGGGTGAGGAGCAGAGGCAGAGGGAGAAGCAGGCTTCCCGCGGAACAGGGAGCCCGCCACGGGGCTCCATCCAGGACCCTGAGATCATGACCTGAGCCAGAGGCAGACACTTCACCGACCGAGCCCCCCAGGCGTCCCAGGACCACTCACTCTTTGTTGACGAACCCAGAGAGGCTTCCACAAAGCTTCCCCCTGCTTCCCAGGCACATCTGGGACGGGACACCTGGGGCCCTGGGGATCATGTCCAGCCTGGGGGACGGATGGGGTTGTTAATTCCAGCTTCGATGTACTGTGTTGTGATCCAGGTCTGCTATGGAGCTAAGGAGAAGAATGAATCAGACACGCCCACGTGTGTGACTCACCGTCATTTGCTCTGGGCGTCGGGAGTTTCCAGGTGAAATGGAGAAGACAGGCGTGCGTGGGGACCCCTGTTTGTGCACTAGTTACTCGGCCTGAAGGCGTCCACAGTCATCCTCCATTACAGACCACTTACACATAAGGACAACAAAGTCCATGCACAGAAACAACTTGGTTAAAATTTTGATCTATTTACTTATTTTTCAGTAGGAATGAAAACAATTCGCCAGCTTTGGGAAGATTGGTTGCCACAGAGTAATCTCACAAGGGACTCTTGGATCCCGTGTGATGGCCAGTTATGGGAAAGAGGCGGGCAGCAGGGCAGGGGGAGAGAGGGAGGGGCAGCCCGGGCGAGCCAGGGGCAGAGAAATTGGGCTCCCTGCTCTCAGAGTTTTCCCACACATACGGAAAGTTCCAGAATCTGATCCTAGGGGCTCTTCCATGGCTGGAAGGAGATGAGGCGAGCACTCAGGAAAGCCCGGAGCAGGGGCAGAAGGTGGGTAGGACAGAAAAGAGAAGAGAAAGGAAGCGGAAGGAAGGGCAAGGGAGGGCCGTGGAAGGAAGGAGAAGACAGGAGGTTAGGGGAGGGCTGGGAAGGGGAAAGGAAGGGAGAGCAGGGCAGAGGAGGGGAAGGAAGGGCAGGGGGAGGAGAGGGGAGGGCTGGGAGGGGAGGGGAGGGCAGGGCAGTGATGAGGAGGGGAGGGGAGCGGAGGGAAGTAAAACAGGAGGAGACAGGGAGGTCTGGAGACACACTGGACGGACGTGGCCTGGTTTCCAAGTAAACAGGTGGCTGTGGCACACAAAACCGCATCGCCTCGGGCCAGCTCCTCATGCCCTGCAGGCTGATTTCCCACTCGGGCCTGTTGAGGGATGACCAGAGCAGAAAGCGCCGGAACACGCCGAGCTCCGTGCTGGGGTGTGGGTGGCAGCGAGACAGGCCGCGGCAGAATGTATACCACGTTCCACCTTGTGAAGCCGCTCACGCAGGGGAGGACAGAAACCTCTCTACCTATAAACAAAGAAGCGGGAACGTGCCCCTATTTTCAAAAACCTCAAAACTTACATATTTGTATGCTTTTGCATTTAGTCATACCTCCAGGTGTAGATCACAATGTCTGTCTCTGTTTACATAGGCTTATCTTCCTCTCTGTTCTGACCAAAGCTTAGATTCCTTTCTCTTTACAAATTATGCACCTAAAATTTCCAGCATCTGGCTGCTAGTTGATCAAATGGAAATCGACATTGTGTCACCTGCATTAACTCTGCACACAGGCATGCGGTCCACGGAGCTGTCCTGCGGGACCCGTAGGCCCTCCTGCCCGGAGTGACCGCTGCCGGCCATCCTGGGGGAGGGGAGTCCCACCTGTGGACAGGTGTCTGTGGAGTCCACAGCTCTGAGAGTGAAGGGGGGTTGTTGATAAAATTGTGGGATGATCAGCCTTAGAAAGTCAAGTCTCCTGTGTGTGATGCGCACACCGTGACCCATGTGGCGAGGCCCCCATCAAACCTCAGTGGGAGACCAGTGCCCATGTCAGCCATAACCCTCGAGGCCACGGTACTGAGAGCCTGTCCTTGCTGGGTGCCCAGGACCCGGTCAGCCCCTCTCCCTCCACCGGGGTGTGCGTGTCGGGTGTACGTCTCCGCCGGTCCCTGGCTGACTCTGCCTCTGTTGCAGGAGCCTGGCTGTGGCGACCAAGCCTGAGGATAGTTTCTTTTAGAGGAACGGCTCGTGAAGCTCTGGCGCTCCCCAGCGGGCCACTGACTAGCCAGAGGCCGCCTTTGTCAGGACTTGGGGAGAAGGCAGGGGGCTTCCAGGGCCCGGGATCCTGGTCGGGGAGCATGCCACAGTCCCCCGACACAGGTGCCCCACCCAAGTCCGGGTGGCACGCAGAAGATGTCCAGAATCCTGCAGTGGCCGCTGACTGGCCCTGGCTGCAGGGAGCAGCAAGCTTGCCCCTCCGGGGCGGCGAGCAGAGGCTGCACAGACCGCCGGCCCTTGAACGCACAGCGGAAGCCTTTGCTGGGAGCGCGACCTCCTCTTGGGTCTTATCTTGCTGTCACTATCAGTTTGGTAAGTTCAAGGCAAAACTCTGGTCTTGCAATGTGCCTCAAGTCTGCTTTGTCATTTTGCGGAGTTTGCGCAGTGGGCAGCCGCAGAATATTCCAGTGACTGCCAGCCGGGGAAGGCGCCAAGGCAGCTCGGCGGTGAAACCACTGATCGGGAAGTAGTGTGGTCGCTGTGGCTGGAAAGGGTGGTGGCAGAGAGGTGCAAGCTGGTCCATATTACCATGCACAGGAAACTGCATCTGAGTTAGTACAACGTAGAATGCCTTTCCCCGAAGAACGGCTTGTAATTCTTCCATCTGTCGAATCTTCAGCTGGATATCTAAGTACCGAATCCGGGGAAGTTACGTGGTATACCCAAGCACAGACACGTGTGCTGGGCAGGTATGGGGCTTCCTACTCTGAGTATAAAATGCTCACAGCGGAGGCTTCGAGAGTGTAGACCCTGCCCCTCCATGAGCAGAGACAGAAGTCCTTCCTGAGTCCTCACCCCTCGCCCTCCACCCCGCAGATATTCTCCAAGGCCACGGGGCTGCATGGCGAAGGGTCCTGGGCTCTGGCAGGATGCTGCTCAGCGGGTCTGAGGAGTAAACACAAATGGATATTGCTCATGACATGTGTGGAACTTGTCTCTCTCTTGTATCTGGAGAGAACACGGGGCCTTTGGGCCTCTTTGTGCTGTCCTTCATTTTTAATGACTGTCCCCAGAAAGCAGGGGGAGCAAGATGTGGTCACCTCTGCAGATCTCATCCCTGATCAAACACTGGCTGGCAGCCGTCCTGAGCTCGTGGGCAGCTCCGGACACCGGCTGAGGTTCCGGGGCAGAGGAGGCGGGCCTGCTCTCCTGCCTGCCCCAGCCCCTGCGTCTTCAGGGGACAAAGAGCCAGCCCACAGGTCTGCCTTCTGTCCACCTGTCACTGGGAAGGAGGGGAGGTTTGCATTTTAGAAGGAAATTTCCCAGTGTATAGATGCGTGTTTCAGGCCTGCGGTCGTAGACCCATTTATACACCCATCCGTCACATTGCATTCCTAACTCCTAGGCCGATGACTACAAGGGCCTCCGAAGTCACCTGTCCCCTGTGGCACTGACTCACAGCTGTCCCAGACATGAGGGTACCTGCCCCCAAACCACAAAGAGCACAGGAGAGACCTCTTCTAGAGGCTTTCAAATTAGGCTTTTAAAACCCTGTCGAGAAACTTCAGAGGTGGGGGTGCCCATGGGGTAGCCCAGGGCCACAGTGCACCTGGCCTGCTCTCTATCCCAAAGACTGATGTGAATGATCACAGGGCAGGCGCGTGGGGGCATTGCAGGGCCCCCCCAGGGCCCCCCCAGTGGAACCCTCACCCCCCTCTGCCCAAGGGCACGGGACGCCCAGACACCCGGGTGGACTGTCCTGAGCACGGGGTGGATGGAGGGGAGGGAGTGGCCATGCACGCACAACAGGGTCTGAAACGGGGTCTCCGTTTTTCACCCTCAATGGAGAAAATTGATGGAAAGTGAACAATGCGGGAGGTAAGGGTGCAGAGGGGCCCACCACCATGTCTGTAGTCCTAGCCGGCGCTCTGAGGATGACCCTGCACTTGTAGCCACTGCAGCCTCCACTCCATACCTGTGGGCGCTCCCCTTGGCCTGGGAAGCCCCTCCCGTGCGCTCCATCTCCAGTCCCTGCACTCCGGGCCCTCCTCGCCCTCCCCCTGCTGGGCCTGCTGGCGAGGCCTCCGCCCTGGATGGCAGGCCCATGTGGAGCCAGGTCAAAGGGCACTCTGGCCTCGTCTCCCACAGATCTGCAGAAGGCGTGCTCTGTCCCTCGGGGTTGATGATTCCATCCCCCCCTGGGCCAGGCTCCATGGGTTGGGCTCACCAGGCACGGACACCTGCCTCTGGGCCACCTGGGCCCCACTGCCTCTTGGAGCCCCAGGCCGGCCCCACCTTGACTTTGTGCCCACCTGCCTGAGTTGGGAGCCCAGGTCCCCCGCTTCTGCTCCCAGGCCCCTCTCTCGATGGGGAGAACTGCATCTTGAGCTCCATCCTGGTCTCTGGGCACTGCTCACAGGAGACTGGCTGGGCTTCCTGATGGCTGATACGTGGGCTGTGCTTCCTGGACACCCCCGCTCTGCCCTCCTTCCCTGGGGTCCTCGGATCTTCAGAGTCTGCCTTGGACAGAAGCTGCCGGCATCTGTCCTGAGGCAGGAGCGTCCGGAGGCAGGAGCGTCCTGCTGGCAGGCCCTCCAGCCCTCAGCTCTGCCCCCGTCCCAGGCCCACCCCTGGTGGCACAGGGTGGTCTCTAGGAGAGTAAGTCACTGACGAGTGGTCTCTTACACAGTCTGAGGCTCATGTGGCAGAGAGGCAGGCATGGGGCCCCCCGAGGAGCAGGTCAGGCAGGTATGAGTGTGGCTTTATTCTGTCTTGGCCTACCGACCTTCTCAAGCTCTGTGCGATCTGTGCCCTAACCCCTCAACAAACAGAACATTATCTCGTCATCCAGGGTCATGTCCTGGAATAAACAGCCACCGTCCAGGTGAGTGCAGAGGAGAGGTTTCTTCCGGGGACCTGGCATCGGGCCTCCCTCCCCAGAGTCAAGGTGGGAGCAGGGAAACCAGTTCTTCCTCCCTCCTGACACACTCCGTTTCCACTCTGTCTCTTCGACTTAGAGGTAAAAGCAAAACAAAAGAAGCAAAAGGCTGAAGGTGTCAGGGATTGTGCCAGCCGAGCCCATGCTCTGGGACTGTGTGGCCCTCCGTGACACGAAGAGGCGTCCTCAGCCCCAAGTCCTCATAGGGGGAAGGAGGCTTCGGAGCCCTGGAAGCCAGACAGAGCAGATTCCGGGAAATGAGCTTTGAAGACAGAGGAAAAGTCCTTCTCCCACGTGGCTGAGAAGGAACACAGAAGACAAATACATCGGGGGCTGGGAACCAGTGGGCAGACACGGTCCTCAGAGCTGTTTCCTTCATTCTAACACTCAAGGGCGTCCATGAGAGGCTGGCCAGGCCTTGGACCCGGGTTTGCAGAGAGCACACCTTCCACGCAGGAACAGACATGCTCACCCATCAGCCTGCCATCTGTCCCCATCCAACGGACCTGCTCCACAGCACCCACGGAGGGCGGGCGCCACTCTGCAGCCTTCCGTCCTCACCAGCTCTGCTCTTAGCCACCTGCCAACCCGGAGCCCACATCTCCAGTTTAAGAGATGAGTCCACCAGGGCCCTCCTAGCCTTCAACCCCACTCAGCCCAGGACCCCTCAGGGAGCGCAGCCAAGCCAGGCAGGCCCTGGACACCCCACACCCATGCACAGCCCACGGCCACCCCATATACACTTCCATTCACACCCCACACCCACCCCCCACACACAGCCCCATACACCCCACACATGCACCCCTGCTCTGCACAGAGTGGGAGGGGTCTACCCTCACCACAATACACAACACACATTCCCAAACACCTTAATTTTCAAGTCATCTTTTCTTTTCCAAGGAAGAAGGTGTGTTGCTCAGAGACAAGAGCCCATGGCACCTCATAGAGGAATGAATGCAATACCTTGCAAGGACCTGGGGCCTTTCCCTGGTCCTGGAGGAAGAGGAGAGGGGACCAGAGGCACCATGGTGGCTGCCAGGGAGCGGGAGGTGGGAGAGGTGTCACGGGGGGAGTCCACCATCGACTCCAAGACAAGGGATGGGCACGCCTGCCCATAGAGAGCTCTTGGCTCCCGTAGTTTTAGATTCTGTAGTGTATGCAGCAGGTGTCATTTACTGCTGTTTACTTTATGTTCTACTGTCCCATAAAACATACTCATCCATACAATGGTTAGAATCTGAATCAAAACCAGATATTTTCCTAAAATTACATTTTAATTGGTTACTTAATCTGAGGGGGTCTGTTTCTCCCTTTTCTTAAGTGAGGAAAAAACTCATGGACATGGGTGGATGATGCTCCTCACCCTCACTGACATCCCCATCTGTCTTGGCTCTCTCATAGCTGAGCATCTGTCCAGGGTTAATGATGTCTTGTACAAGGTGATGGAAGTGAGACCCACCAGAGGAGCAAGACCCATCCACCCACCATCCAATCACTTGACCCACTCACTCATTTATCATCTGCCCATCCACTCATTCACCTATCAAATCACCAGTCCTTCCATGCACCCACCCATCCACCATCCATTCACTGTCCCACCAAACTAGCCATTCAACCATCTATTCATCTACTCACTCATCCATCCTTCCATGTACCCACTCACCCACCATCTATGGATCCACCCATCATCCATCCACCATCCACCCGCCATCCACCCATCATCCATCCATCCATCCCATCCAACCATCCCATCCAACCATCCATGCATCATCCATCCACCATCCACTCATCACCCATCCTCCATCCATCCATCCACCATCCATCCACCATCCATCCATCCATCCACCATCCATCCACCATCCATCCATTCATCCACCATCCATCCACCATCCATCCACCATCCATCCATTCATCCATCCATCATCCATCCATTCATCCACCCAGCTTTCATTCATCCATACACACACCCACCATCCTTCCATCCATCATCCATCCATCTACTCACCCACTTAGGAATTTTCACCAAAGAACAGAATTGTTGGTCTACCTACCACATTCCCACACCTGTTATTTTTTCCAGGTGACTGTATGGGTGCCTTCTAATAAGCAGAGAATACTGTCCACAATGTGGAAAGGACAGGAACAAAGGTGGAAATGGTTCCCCACTTTATCCCTCAAGGGATGTTAAGGAGTCCGCTCTTCTGGGTGCTGCAGGCATCCGTTCCTCTTGTGCGGAAGGAATCAGAATCAGGGTGGATGTTTCCATCGTATAACACAAAGAAGTTCTTGGTGGTAAACCTGGCACAGTACTCAGCCAGGACCTCGGGGGTCTGCCTGCTGACCCTCAATGAACACTCAGAGTCCCCACTTTCGTAATAGACCCAGTGGCTTTGTGTCTAATTAGATTCCTGTGAGAATTGACATAACCTTTGACATCCAAATAATGAATGCAATGATGCTCCCTGTGATTTCTACCCATGAGGTTCAATGTCGTTTTCAAAGTAAATAAATAAGTCGCCTACAGTTCAGGTCAGTGATCTCCATGGACCTATTGAGCTGTGGGAGAACTCGGCTTCTGACATCAGAGCAGGAAGCAATCATCTGAGAGCTTGGAGTTGATGACAGATGCTGGACTGGGGACTTCGGAGGTCCCACCACGAGCAGCGGGCCCAAGCAGGCACTATCCCCTACCTGGTGTCAGACCCCACCCCTCAGTGCGTCTGCGCTGAACGCAGCATCTGGTCACTTCTGGGGACGGTGGCAGGAGGAAGGGCCGGCGCATAATTTAATTGCTTTTCCTTCCTCCCTCAGGTCTGCATATTATATTATATTGAAAAGTAATTATGCAGCGAAAGTAAAATGTCACCCAGGCACTGTCTGGGAACGGCGGCCCAGATGTGAATTATTCTCTCCGCACCTCTCTTCGGTCACACGCCACGGCGAGTGCTCTTGTGCGGGTGGATTTATGCACAGGAGATGAGATTTGCCGGGTTTTGTTTTTTTCCTTTCCCCTTGCAGCATCTAGATCCCAAGCTGAGTTGCCTTGTTGGCAATGATTGATTACCCAATATCTAATTAAACCTGATCCAATCACTTATTATGCAGAGTGGAACAAACACACTGAAGGCACCTGTCAGCGTGGTGATTGATGACGCGGCCAGCCCGGCTTCTGTGGCTCCTAATGTCCCGACGCTTGTTACAACCAGGCAAAGCCGCGCCGGACCAAGTGCCTGTCACTCTGCCGGCCCGCAACCCCGCCACCCTCCCCTTCTTCCAAGTGAACTTTCAATGAAGAAGTAAATGGGGATGAAGGGGCACTGGCGGTATTGAGGCCTGATGAGATTCTGTTTGGGTTAGTTACATAATGAGATCAAAGTCCTGCCCAAACAGCATCCTTAAGTGGCAGCGCCTGGAGGGGCCACAGGAGACTCGCGTGTGCGGGAGGACGCAGACAGACTCGGAGCCCATGAGCTGCTGCTGTGACGTCTGTCCCTGCGGTGTGTGCGCTTTGCTCTCGGACTGTGTCCGGGCTCGGTGCTGTGTGTCTGCGTGTGTGCGCCACGGGCCGCACGGGGTCCCGGCCGTGGCAGAGAGGTGCCTCGGGGAGAGTGACAGATAGAACATTAAGGCAAACGGAGCAGGGTAATAATTTCCTTTCTATTGTCTGCCAAGCAGGATTCCTCTTAGCAGCTCTCATTTATAAATTTTTCAGTTTTAATGTTTTAATTATTTAAAATGCAAATAGGTTCAAGAAGAAAGAAGCAGAAAATACAAATTTCCTAAACAAATTCCCCTTTGAAGGGGCTTCCAGGCTGGGCAGAGCATCTCCCGAAGGCTGGGGCTCTGTCCGGCTGCGGGGTCGTGTCCCCGGCGGTGCTCAGACGGGAGGGGTGAGGACGTCTGACTCCCAAACACAGAGGCTCCCACAGTGGGGTAAATAAAAATGAAGATATTCAGTGTTAACCATGTTTTGAAATATGCCCCTGACCCGTCTCTGAGAGATCTCTTGCACCCTCACGCTCACGAAGAGCAGAGGAGCACGGGTTGGACCCACCTCAGTGAACCCTGGCTATCGCCACTCCGGTCAGATGAGGTGCACAGGGAGCCCATCCCTCCACTCTCAAGCAGCTGGTCTGCCTTTACAAGGTGTGACGGGCCTCGCTCTCCACACCCCTGGGAGGAAGGACCACGTGCTCAGCCCCAGGGCCCCGCCAGGATCTGGGGCTGGGTGACCCCAAGTCTGTGCAGCTCCCACTGCTCACCATCTGTGCTCGAGGCATCTGGATGCCTGGAGAAGTGGTGGGCATGGCCCAGGCCCTTGAACACGGGGCAGGGAAGGTCCCCCCATGTCCTCTGCCCCCGTGTGAGTGTAGCGCCAGGCCGCAGGGTACAGGCGCCCTGTGGACATGCTTCAGGGGCCCCGTCTCCCCCGGCACGGTCCTCGTGCAGCGTGGAAGCAGGTGGTGGGGTGTGAGATTCTGGGGAGGAGGTCCACATTGCCACCACATATGATGGTGAAGTTAAGAAGTGTCAGGAGCCAAGTCTTCACGTCAGAGCATCGTCCTGGGTTCCAGCTCATTCTTGTCCACTTCCCAAACTGGGGAAATTCAGTAGATCTTCCCTAGTCAACGTTCTTCATCTGTGAAATGGTAAGTTTTACCCAACACCCAGCAAAAAGACGACCGTGTGAGGTGGGCGCTCGTAAACTGGGGGTGCGTGGGTCCACGGTGGGATGGTGGAGTGCAGGGCTTGGGCTCCCCGCTCAGCCTCCCGCCGTCTTGTCCACAGCACCAGATGCTCATGTGGGGCCCACGGGGGGCTGGCAACATCTCAAAAGACCCAGAACAACTTCTAAACTCTTCCTCGTGTTAGAAGTCAACCTCATGTAACACACGTGAAATGCCCTCTTTTTGTGGTTTTTCTGTACTTCTCCCTAAGCTGCTTGTGATGTAAATTCCCTCACGTTCAGCACCACGGATTCAGATGCTTCCTATCCATCCACCTTCTGCCGAGCCCTGCTCCCCGAAGCCGGATTTCCCAGGTTTGAGCTCACACTGCAAACCTGGGTTCAACACTGGCTGATCAGGGTACAAGCTCTCACTTCTCAGAACGTGCTCAGGGCTGAGCTAACCTGATGTGCGAATTTGTCAGAACCGCAAGTCCAGTTTGCCCTAGCCAGCCGTGGGCCACTGACCTCTCCTGGAGGACCACAGCGGGCATTGTCGACGGCCCCGGCCGGCGTCACATGGGCGAGGCTCCCTCCACGCTGCGTCCTCACCGCACTTGCTCTGACAGGCGCTGTTCGCTTGCTCTTAGCCCCAAGTCCCTGGAAGCCATGGCCACGGGCCCAGGGGGAGGCAGAGGGTGGGTGGGGTCCCTGGGACCCCTGTGAAGGGCTTAGAGCTGGAGCTGCTCAGACCCCCAGTCAGGGGTCGGGGGTTCTAATAAACAGTTTACTCAGCCCTGAAGAAGAAATCTCACCGTTCACAACAGCACGGATGGACCTAGACGGTGTTATGCCAAATGAAATAAGTCAGAGAAAGACAAATACCCTATGATTTCACATATATGAGAAATGTAAAAAAACAAAGCAGATGAACAAGCAAAACAGAAACAGACCCATAAACACAGACAACCAACTGGTGGTCGCCCGAGGGTGGGAGAGGGTGAGCTAGGCGAAGGGAATCAAGAGCCCCAAAGTTCCAGGTATCAGACAAGTAAGTCACGGGGATGAAAAGTTCAGCGTGGGGGTTGCGGCCAATAATACCGTTCCAACCCTGCACATGACAGGTGGGCCTGGCCTTACGCCTCGGATCATTCTATAAGGCATGTGGGTGCTGAGCCGGTCTGATGCACCCAGAAACTGAGAGCATGTCCTGTGTCCGCTGTAGCTCAACGAACAAGAATGAGGAAAACCGGCCTTTGTGAGCCGAGTGCGCAGGGTTTATAAAGTGAGGTCAAGGATACCATCCTAGCTTGCCTTGGATTCAGAGCTCTGGGACATGTGAATTTATAGAGAAGATGAAGAACAGTCTCGTGAAGTGATCCGCAACAGTAAACGGAGATCAAGAAGAGCAGGCTCTGGACCTTGGCGTGAGCAGTGTGCCAGGCGGTCTGAGCCCAGCTCAGACTCACGACTACACGTCCACCTTTGCGGCCCACCCATTCCTCTTGACCAGTGAGACAGCAGCAACCAGTATTTAAATAAATTCGGGAGGGAGCTGGAATCCAATCGTGGTTTTCCGCGGCGCTGGAACCAGTCTTAGGTCAGGACAGGGCGAGGCCCACAGCCCGGCCCCAGCTAGACGGAGCCCGAGAAAGGGTATCGCACACAGGCACTATGGTGCTTTTCTCTACATTTTCTCTTCAATTAATCTCGGGAAATTTGGTGTCTGATCCCCGTGACAGTAGCCTCTGGCTTCTTCAGAGTGACTGCCAAGGAAAAATTATCTGACACGTATCAAACAAGCAAGGAACGGCACTGGACAGCATTAATCAAAACTTTCTCATTTCCCGAAGAATTAAGCATTAAATAATTAATCCCAGCACTACAGGCCTCCTGCCTCCCTGCTGGTAGGAATTTGTCCTTGTCTAAAAGACTAGATTGATATATTTATTATTTATCAGATTAATCATGGCCAGGAACACTATGGATTGGCAGCCAGGCCCGGCCGGCGAGGGCGTCTGGCCCTTCTCTGAGCGGAGGCTTCCACGGCCGCGCACACAGGGCTGTCCTCGGGCTTCCGTGGTTGAAGAGAGAGGTGTGCAAACATTATCTTTCAAAAGCCCAGAAAGCAAGCAGAGGAAGAAGAGAGATGAGGGAGTTGCCATCAACATGGAGCAGGGGGGGGGGGGGGGGTGCAGGGAGGGTGCAGGGAGGGCTCAGGCCCTGGAGACCTCGGCTGCACCAGGCACCACCTGACCAGAAACCACTGTCGCGAGCCGTAATCCCCGCCCCAGCAGATGGGCATGAAAATCAACACTCCCTTCTGGGGCCGGGGGCCTTGGAGGACCCCGCTCTCCAGCCTGGCCCAGGACCGCTCCCGGAAGGCAGCCCCCACCCACCTTGAGAAGGGTGGGTCAGCAAACCGCCCGAGAGTGTGGAGAGGTGGAACGCACCCAACCTAGGACAGAGCAGGAGGTTGGGAGAGAAATTGCTAGACTTTATAGCATATGATTTAGTGGTGGTTCTACATCTGCCGAAAGGATCCTATTTCGTAGGAACAAGAGCTTTCTGAGCAAGCCGATCCAGACATTCAGCCGTCTCCACTGCCAAGGCGGTCCGCCGAGACAGGAGATGGATTTGTTACTATGAACACCAAGCAGAGAGGAGCATTAACATTTGACTTTCATGGTTATTCGCAGGTATTTTAGGGAAGAAAGGGGTCACTTTGTTCAATAAATTTGGAAACTGGGTAAATCAGTTTAAATAGGCTGCTCTTCCACGGGACTGCTCAGAGCCTTTATAGGGCAAGGAAGCTTTCTGGGGCTCTGGATGGAGCTGTCCCAGCTGGAGCCCTGCACAGGCTTTCAGAGTCCCCCTGGGAGATGTTAATCCCCGTAAATGCATCTCTCAGGCTTTGTGTCTGGCAGCCCCTGGCCAAGGGGAGCTGGGGTGAATCCCTCCACCCCTCCGTCCATTTCAAGATGGCTTGTCCTTACTGAAAGGCAATTAGCCTTAGAGATGAGGAAGCCACTCCTGGTCAAGTTAAAGGACACACCTGTGGGCTGAGGGAGGGTAGTCCTTCTGGCCCCCTTCAACCCCGCCCTGCTGCTAGGGACGCCGTGACATCTGAGGGTTCTGCCCAGCAAAGTTGGAGCTGCCATATTGGGATGTCTACTCGCTCCCTTCATTTTCTAAGTAAAACTTCCTGTAGGATGTTATTAGCACATATAAATATACTTATGAAGTAAATTACTGTACGTGCTTATTGAAAATAATCATGTAAATAAGTCATGCAGGATAAACTTTATTCTCTCAGAATAAAATCCAGTCATCTAGAATTACTCAAATAATTATTTCGGATCCTACTTTCGTTTGCCCTGAGAGTGGGGATCTGATCAGCTTCTAAGAGCTCATTTACACTGAACGCTGTCCTGTGGATGCTGGTCTGTCCGTGTGTGTCAGTGACAACAGGCATAAGCCAGTCACTGCCCTGGACCCATGCACCACCCCTTCCTACGGATGGTCACCTCTGGGCCAAACAGCAGATGACCCCAGGCCCCCGTGCCAGGGTCAGCGGCACACTGATTTTGTAGACACACGGGCTGCAGTTTTGGAGAAGGCTCCCTGTGAGAGCCCACGCACCCAGGATGGGGGACCCGTCAGGTCCTCACCTACGCCCAGAAAGACTTGGGGCTTTCTCCCTGGGTTTTCATAAACATCGCTGATTTCTTTAGTCATGTTTGGCTCACCCACATAAAATAAAATATTCTGTGTTACAGATGGGAAAAGCTAAGATACTGACAGCTCAGTGGGACTTCTCCACTGCTATACCCCATCTATACTTAACTTAGGTACAATGTCACTGCAAATCTGGTGGGGGCGCAGCTGGAGAGCCTCCAGGAGGTTGTGAAGGGTTACTGCAAATTATAAGGACACAGGACAGTTCGAAAACATCAGCACAATTTACAATCCTCTAGTAAATAAGTGACCAAAGTTAACTCAAGATGAAGGAACTTGGAGGTGATAAATTAATGACAAGTGTAACTTAAAATATCAGTTTTTCTATAACAGTTTCTACAACAAGGTGGATTTATTAACTAATTCTATCAAAATTTCAAGGAGCATTTTATTCCAATACCATACAAATTCTAAGAAAGTTGAAAGAAAACACAGAAAACTCAGTCCAATTGACAAAAGTAACAAAAATGTGGGTATGAAAACCCAACAGTGGAGGGAAACATAGCTCGGGGTCCTGTGTGAGTCACACGCCAGCCAGGAGAGCTAACCGCTCAGTTGTCAGGGGTCTTGCAAGCCCACTATGAAAAATGGCCATTATTAAAAATTAAGTGTATAAACTTAAATAAATTATATTTCAGAGGAAATCCTAAAACCTGCTCACTGTCTAACCATTTTGCTTCCGTAATGGCTAAGCCTCTCGTGCCTGCCTGGTACAAGTACTGCAGAATGGCGTCTCGTCCCAGACCACACCCCGCCAGGTCACGGTGGCAGCTTGAATCGGCCGCCACCGTGGGAACATGTACCCAGCCGACAGTGGCACCTGCTACATGGGAGGCTTTGGCTAGTTGTTTGGTTTTGTTGACTGTCTACACTTACAGAAGTTTAAAAATGCATAGTAAACTTAAGCACGTGTCACTTATGAGCCATTTTACAACTAGCACGACACACTGAGGCAAAAATTCTGCCAGTATTTCAGTACATGGAAACTGTTATCCGATTCAGCAAAGACGTTGCCCACATCATGGGCAGAACGGTGACGTTCCAACACAGTGTTGATCAGCATTCATCCCATTTGTGGTGAAACCGAGGGTCAGTTGCAGCCATAGATTGGCTACAGAGTCAAGAGTTTAACAAATCCAACAAAATATTCCAAGAATCAATTGATGGCACTTCCAATAAAGAGTGTTGCATATTTTATTATTATTTATTGATTATGTACTATATATCCTTAAATTTGTTTAAAAAGTTATGTATGTATATCCATGTGTATAATTTTTCAGAGAGCTAGATATTTCATCAGCACACCACTGGGTAAAATGCTAATAAGTTGAATTCAACAATCTACCAAATCAAAATTGATTTATCAAAAAAATAAGATGACTTAATTAACAATAAATCTTTTAATACATGATATCACATGAAAAGGTTAAGTATTAGGAGCCATATAGTTTCATAAACAGATATTCAAATGGCAAACTCATTTACATGTTCATTTATTACATATAGTAATAATATTAGCATAGGATATATTATATATAACATAATATGTTAATATTGTCAATTAGCGATATTCGATTGGTTCATGTCATTAATTTTAAAACTTTACAGAGTATTTTAATTTAAAAACTCTAAGGAGTGTGCATTTATTCCAGTGAGGAATATTTGCCTCAACCCAACAATCAATACAATTAACAGCAAAACTCTGGAGAATCTCTATAAAATCCAAGGAAGGACAGATGCCTTCCCACCCTCTGCCACTGCTCCTGGGCTCTGGTAACCTCCAGGTGCTCCCACCCCAGGTCAGCTGGAGTCTGAACTCCACCTCTGCCACCAATCAGCCCTGGTATCGGGGTGCATTGTTGTTTGTTAGTTTCTTTTGGGAGAATCTGAAGATTAAATTATATAATACATGTGAAGCCCTCCATGTGGTGTCTTACCTATTTGGAGATAAATAAATACATTATGGCTTATGCCACGCTATGAATCAGAAATGACAGGCAAAGGGACTGAAAGGTAGGGAGTCAAATGGTCTTCATTTGCTGATCTCGTGACTTTTGCTCATGTGACCATGCCAAAGAATCAACCAAAAATGATAGGATTACATGGAACAGCAGAGCACTGTGTGGAGACATATGCAGACAATGTTACCAGATCAATGGCTTTTGTGTCAAACTGGAATGATCACTTAGAATATGGGGGTGGGGAGAGTTCGATTTCTCAAACCAAACAAACACATGTAGATGTCTATCTATAAAGAAACGAGTGGAACCCATGTAAAGAAAAGTATTTTTATAAATTGAAGGATACAGAAGTAATTGGGTCAAGGAAGAAATAGAAAATATGTAGTTTTAATTTAACAAACTAGCATGGGAACTATGTTGAAAGTAAATGTGACACAATGTTTCCAAAATGTATGTGAAATAACTAAGTAACCACAAATATTTTTTCTCTCTTTTTCTCCTCTTTCTCTCCTCCCTCCCTTTCCCTCCCTCTCTCTCTCTGTGAAGGAAGTTCATGTAATCTAGAAGATTGTAAGATATATTTTAAGGTTATAATTATTATTAAAGTTTGGCTTTGATGCCAAAATATACAAATGAAGAAAACAGACACACCTACCAGGATATGAATATTAGCATTTAATATATGATGATTAGGTCTTACAAATAAGTGGGGCATTAGTAATTATAATAACAAGATAGTTTAAAAGCTAAACATAAAAACATGCAAACACATGCATACTAGAAAGAAATGGGGACACCAATCTCTTGATGAAAAAGGAATTTGCAAAGATATAAGATTTTGCAGAAATATGCAAATACTTATTGATACATTTGTCCATATAAACAATTAACCCATTTACACATTTAAAAAATAGTACTAAGTGACAGACACACTGAGAAAATATTGAAACAGATATGATAAAAAATTCTCTTATAAATTAGGAAGACAAATACTGAGTAAAAGGCAAAATACTCAGCAGAGGAGAGGGTCAGGTTGTACGCAGCACAGAGAGAGCCGAGCAAACGCAGGGTCACAACTAATCAAGCTAATAAAATTAATCGATTGGGAAATAGCATTTTTTATTACTAAATGTGTGCATTTTTTAAAAATGAAAATACCGCAGAGCCCATAGGGCACTGAGGTGGTCCCCTCATTCTGAGATCATGTAACATTTCCTAATATGTATTAAGATTCATGATTTTTCAGATTATGGAATAAACCTAAATTCATTGTAGAAATTTCATTGGGAAAAGGTAAAAAGAGAAACATAAAAATAAATCATAGGTCAGGTGCCTGGGTGACTCAGTTAAGGGTTTGACTCTTGATTTCGGCTCAGGTCATGATTCCAAGGTCCTGGGATCGAGTCCAGCGTCGGGATCCCTGCTCAGCGGGGAGTCTGCTTCTCCCTCTCCCCTGCCCCTCCTCCCCACGCTTGTGCTCTGTCACCCTCCAATAAATAAATAAAAATCTTTAATAAAAAAAAGATTTTCTCACTCCCTCTGCCCCGCCTCCCTTCCTTCTCGTAAAAATCAATCAATCAATCAGTCATTCACAGGGGAACTGTTTATATTTACTTTTCCTACCAGCCATTTTAGGGTATGAGGGAGTGTGTGTTCACATTTATATTTATGCTCATATAGCATACATATACTTACGTGTTCGTATATATTCTGTGTACACACAGAGCGATAGGTCTTTAGTAAATAGAGATACTAGTGGATAGATTGCTTTTACCTTGCCTTTTTTACTTAGCACTGTATAATTGTCAAATTTGCATTTTTTAAAAAATCCTCAAAAACATGTCTTTGCTGGCTTCATGCCATCTATGTAGTGAACGCGTTTTAATCACTCCTCCAGTGCTGTCCACTCAGATTCTTTCAGAGATTTCACTGTGGCAGACTATTTTGCAGTAAATGACTCGGCACATCTCAGACCACTTCTGCCAGCTCCAGAGCCCAACTCCGTTACCTGGGCCAAGAGGCCAAGTCGCTAAGCCCTCTGCATCATCATGCACGACACTGACGTGCAAATGGCCGCCTAGCTGACCTGCTTCACCTGCCTTTCATACGCCTACTGTGTGCCCAAGGTCCTACAAGAGGACAAGACTTTGCAAATAATGAAGGATTTTTCATCCTTCTCTAAATGAATCACCTCCAGGGTGATGCAATGGTCAGTTTCATTTTCCTGAAGGGTGTCACCTGCAAAGTGACAAATAGATTGTGATATGCATAATAGATACGCATTTCACATTGTGAAAGACGCGCCCTCCTTTAAGCCTCCGCTAGTCCGAGAGGTGTCCTTGCGATCTAGAAATTGTTCTGGCCTGAAAATTATTGGATCCACTAAATGTCCCACTTGAATATTTGGTACCATAGATTTCACTTCATAGTGAAATCCCGAGGCTTTCTTATTGCTACTTATTTAACTTTAAAAAGAATAAAATAGACAAGAAACATAGCTGTACAAATTAAGATAATAAAATTAGCATTTCCATCCACATGAAGAGTCGGCATTTGTAATCATTGCTATGCTTTGATAATAAGTTAAGAGTCTAATCTTATTTTAGTTTTAAGAAATAGGACATTCATCTTATTAAAAATAAATATTTTATACATGTTTCCATAATTTCCTTCGTAACAGATTGCTGTTGGAATTGTTCGTGTGCTTCTGTCTTTTTCCGTTTGGGTCTGGTTACAGAGCTTGATTATTTCTTCATTGAAGTTGATTCATCCCACTGAGCATTAATACTTTGAATTTGTGTCATTAATTTCATACCTGACCCTGAGCTATATTTTTATTACATTAAAGAGTTCTGGAGTAGATTGTGTTCATTTAGAAATAAGCATTAGAAAAAAAAAATCCAACCGGGAGTATGTTGAAGGTTTTTCTACTTTATCGATACATACTCCTCTTTAAATCATAGTTGTCAAAGGTCTGGCGGAAGTGCGTTCCATGAGGAGGCTGGGGAATGCCCGTCTCCTGACCAGCTGCTGGCTGGCCGCCGTGGGCCCCCGAGCTCTGCTAGACCCTGCCTGCCTTCTTGTTTGTCCTGGGACTTGGGTCAGTGGGATGCCCTGGAGGGAGCCTCACTCAGACACCCCACCAGCCAATGCTCACCCTTCTTACAGCGGCTGTGGCCGCCACACCTTTGCACGAAGCTTCCCAGTTTTGCAGGTTCTGGAGGCTTCCCTATGGGCTTCAGCGGCTCTGCTCTGTGCACGGCAGAGAAGCAGGGGGAGAGAACCCATCCTGGAGGGAAGAAGCTGGGGAAGATTTTGCTGAGCACCTACTCTGCCTGGCAGTGCCCAAGAAGATTTCTGGTTTGGGGTTTTTTTTGCTTTTTTTTTAAACTGTCATTTCTACTTCACAGCTGACCCTGTGTTCACCTGAGCAACTCAACGGTCTGGTCTCAACTGCACGCTGACCTCAAATGGTCCCTTTCGGAAACCCTACGGTTTGAGCAGGAACGGATGGAGCTCCCTGGCCACGTGCCCCAGGGAGACCAGCACTCACACCTTGGCAGGGCTTTGGGTGAGGGGGAACAGTTTTCTTTCTGCCACTTGGCATGCTCGTTTCAAATGTCCTCTGGGCTCCAGAGAAGCTGGAGCCAGGATATAAGATTGCACTTCTGTTGTCACCTATCGCTGGCCGACACAGCCACACACTCACATGCACACACCCTCCTGTCTTTCCCACTTCTCCACTGAGCCTTTCCTGATCATTGTGCACAAGGAACCAAGTGTGCAGACCTGCTGGGTGGCCCCGAGTGCTGACGGTCCCTTTGCGGGAGGATGAGCTCAATGTGGCCCTGGCAGCCCCATGCTCTTCTCTCAGCTTCCAGCCAAACAAGACCACGGCAGACGGTTCTACAGAACCCAAGGCTCAGTGCACCACGTGGCCTGCGGTTTCTCTCCACTTGAGCCCCTGAGCACCAGGATCCTAATCTGACCTTATTTCTTATGTCAGTGTAGTCTGCAAGCTCCAAGACCACCACCCCATGTGGGACCCCTACTGCTCCCTGAAACCAGTCTGGGAACATAGTGTGTCTGCAGGCGAGCCCCGGGCCTCGTGGCCAGGACTGCAGGACCCTGGAACGAGGCTTGCTCTTCCAGGAGCCTCGGCCTCATTCCATGAATTATCGAGATTAAGACCCGAGCTCGGGGTCTTGCTCAGGGAGGTGATGATTGACAATTTCACGGCTTCAAAGCCGTGAACATGTCGGATGTTTTACCTGTGAAATGGCTACTTGATAATTCGTTAAGCAAATATCAAAGATATGCATACAGGCACCAGAGGGAGTGCTTTTGGGTGTTCTATTTACAAATTTTTAATTACATTTTCTGTTTGAATTGGTTCTCCAAAGAATTAAAAATAGCAGCCTTGCTTTGGTACCGCTCCTCGTGCTCCCCGGTGGCCTCACTCCGAGCGCACGCCTGCAATCGCCTGAGTGGGTATTGCATTTGTTAATTAGGTTGAGCGTGGTGCGTGGGACCAGCGGCCCGAGTGTGGGGCCCCCGCGGGCAGGGTCACTGCGACACTGTCTCCTCACTCGCTGCCCTGTCACCCACACATGAGCTTCTGGGAGCAAGGGGCTATGTTTACCGTTCTAAAACTTGGTGGGGTATGCCACTAATTATTTTTCCCTCGGATATAATCCTTTAATGCTGTATTTAGTAGCGTTCCATCCGCGCTGCAGCAAAATAAACCGTTAAGAAAATTGGTTGGGAGTCCTCGGTGACTTCTGAGGTTCTTGCTCCTCTGCGTAACTTCTACTTTGGGACGTCCGTGGAGCGGTGTGTGGCTCTGACCCGGCCGTATGACATTCACGCCCAAAGTTCCCGGTCCCTACTTGCAGGGCCTCCACACCTTGCTTGGAACAGCTGCTCCCCGTTGGAGAAAAGGCGTGGCCCAGCTTGGCTTCAGGTCCCTGCCAAGCTCATCTCCCTGTGCCTCTGAGAACAAATGGAGGAGTGACACTGGCCATGGTGAGAGGACACCATGCTGCCTCCAGGAACATCCGGAAAAGCACAGAATCCCATGAACACTGGACCTCCTGAGCCTCAAGAACAAAGTACTGAGAGTCCCAGGCCATGATGAGACTGCATCAGGAAACACATACCCCAAATTTCCCCACAGTGACCTTGAGGAAGGTCTTTCTGCAAAACTATGTGTGAGTCTAGACTCAAGAAGCAGACTTTATCCCTCCTCCCTTTCTGTCTGAGAATTGAGCATGGGGTCGAGGCTGAGTCAAGGGTGTGCAGAGGGGTTGGGATGTGTGTCTGATCCACACAGGGCACCCCCGGAGCAGGGCACATCGTCCAAACCTGAGGACCCAGAGGCTCACGATGTTGGGCCAGCTCTGGGCTCTCAAGGTGGAGCCCCCTGGTCACTGGGGTCCCTGCCTCCTGGGTGTAGGTCAAGGAAGGTGCCACATGAGCTGCCCCCGGGGTGCCCCTGCCTCCACTATCCTTCTGGGAGGTGTTGGGGGCGGATGGTAACTGGACCTTGGCTTCTTGGGCGGTGTTCTTTGCTCAGGGGTCCAGTGGTCAGGGAGGCCCTTTGTCCAGCTAGGTTTGCATCATCTGTCCACTTATTCTCACAGCTGAGCCCCTGCCGGGGTCAGACTCAGGCTGATAATGCAGAAATGCAAGAGAGAGAGGAGGCCAGAAGGCCTCAGTGGGCAGGGGTTCTCCTGCGTGGGGGGGGGGGGGTCAGCAAGCAGAAAGGAGACTAGAAGATGCATACTTAATTTAGATAACCACCAGCTCTGTCAGGAAAGTAAGGGGTGGGCAGGGAGGGGGCCCAGCAGCAGGGAGGATGGTGAGGGAGGACCTCTGAGAGGGTGAGGAGGGTCCATGTGAATGCCTGACCAGGTACAGCAGACCTAAGAGCAGGTATAGACCCAGCCTTTTCTGCAGGGTTATGCATGCCACGGGGGCTGCCCCACCTGCAAGGACTGGGTGGTGGGTGTCCCCTTGGGGCTTGGCTCCTGGCCTGTCCCACACTAGCCCCATGTTTCCTGAAAGTGGAACAGATCCCCGGATGAGACAGCACTCAGGTGCCTCTCACATGGCTTTTCTACTAACGACTGCAAAGAAAAACAAGAAATGGGTCCTTGTGAGTGGCAACCTCAGGTCTCATTCCGCCTCCATCACAGTGACAGGAGCCCTAAGCACAACAGAGAAAGGGGCTAGCCACCCCCTTTGCCCTGTGGCTGCCCATCAAGAGGGAATCAGGCCCAGAAGAGGACCTGGGGGGGAGGTGAGTTGCAGCCTCCTGCCCCATGTCCGCAGTCATGTACATGATGTACCCACGTACACTGATGTACACACATCACACACAGTCACATACAGCATGTACACAAACACTCATAGACCCACACACGCACACACAATCACATTAACACGTGCAAACACGCATGCACACATACACACATAGACACAACAATCACATATACACGTGCAAACGTGCATGCACAATACACCCATAGACACACACAATCACATATACACGTGCAAACACGCATGAACACATGCACTCATAGACACACACACACAATCACATATACACATGCAAACACACATGCACAATACACTCTCATAGACACACACATATACACTTGCAAACACGCATGCACACATACACTCATAGACACACACATATGCATGTGCAAACACGCATGAACACATACACTCATAGACACACACAATCACATATACACTGGCAAACACGCATGCACACACATACTCAGACACTCACAATCACATATACACGTGCAAACACTCATGCACACATACTCATAGTCACACATACACACGTGCAAGCACGCATGCACACATACACACATAGACACACACAATCACATATAAACATGCAAACACGCTTGCACGCATACACACATAGACACACAATCACATATACATGTGCAAACACGGATGCACACATACACTCATAGACATACACATGCACACATACACTCATAGACACACATGCACACACAATCACAGATACACTTGCAAGCACATATGCACACATACACTCATAGACCCATACATGCACACACAATCACAGATACACTTGCAAGCACACATGCACACATACACCCATAGACACACACGCACACACAATCACATATACACGTGCAAGCACACATGCACACATACACTCATAGACCCACACACACAATCACATATACATGTGCGAGCACACATACACTCATAGACACACATGCACACCCTTGCACACCAACAGCACCACCACTCTGTCAGTGGCTCTCTGTCAGTGGCTCTGAGATGTATCCCAGGGATGCTGGGAAGAAGACACATTTGAGGACAAGCCCAGCTCCAGAGCTGCTGCTCGAGAAGCAGCAGCAACAATGGTTCCCCTAGAGCCTGGGAGTCAGGTGGGGGTTCAGGGGTGAAGAGTGCACAGCCTGCTCACCTGGAATGCCTGCCCTGTGCCCAAACTCATGGGAAAACCACACCCCCAAAGCACTCCATTTCCTTAAGGCCATGCTTCCAGAAGGCACCAGGGTGTCCAGGAACGCTGGGAGCAAAGAGGATCATGGGAGTGAGAGCTCACTGGTTTAGCAGGCTCAGATGACCTCTCTGGGCCGGCTAATGCCTTCCCCTCTGGGTGTGCAGCTGGCGGGGATCCTGACTGGCATGGTGGAGCCGTCTAAGGGAGGGTGAGAGTTTGTCTTGCTTAAAATGCCGCCTTCACTTTCCACCCAGAAACGGCCCAGGCAGGCAGCCAGTCTCCCCGTGAGGTCAAGCCTGTGTGTCCAGCCTGTTGCCAGTGGTGAGGACGCAGGCTCAGGACCCAGACAGCCCTGGGATCTCAGCCACACCCATCACACGCTGGTGAGACCTGGGGGGTTGCTTTCCTGCAGCCTGGGTGGGAGCTCCCAAGAGTCACCCCGCCAAACACAGACTTGTGTCTGTTCAGACATCCCCCATCACAATGTGCTGTGGCTGCCATGGGCTTTGCCACTTTTGAAGCTCAGGAGGGCCTGGCGGCTTCAGCCCGGGCATCTGAAGCTCCTCATTGGTGGCATCAGGAGCCAAACCTCAGGAGCAGTCTTCTTCCCAGTGAAATGCTCACCTCAGCAGCAGTGACCTTGAAGAAAGACTTGTGACCTCTGGTGCCTTCTCTCTGTCACCCTGGCTGCCCCCCAGGGGTCAAGCAAAGTGCCCTTTGGCCCATCTGTCTGTTTCCGGGAGATGAGCAGTGTGGTGCTGCAGCCCTGGGACTGAGCTCCCCCTTTTCTCCCCGACAGGGGCCTCAGGGGGCAGTCGGACCTCTGGGGTGGGTGATCCAGTCCAGCACGAGTCCCACCTCCAAGGTGGGGCCATCCTGGAGACCCAAAGTTCTGCCTATCCCAGGGGTTTATGGATATAATATCCTGTAGTCTGACACCTCGATGTCACCAGTGCCCTGTCATATAACAGCCCGTGATCAAGGGCAAGCAGGCTGCGTTCTGTGGGTTTCTTCTTGCCTTTGGACAAGATCATCTCTAAGAGTCATGGAGTTTCGAGCTCCAGATCCTATTTTCAGCTTGACAAGGAAACGTTTACTGGAATCATGACGTCGACATCTTTGCATCCATGGACTTCCAGCACCCATGACCCTATTAGTCCTCACCATCACACATGCACACACATCTAGACCTCACCGACATGAGTGCACACACACACCTAACCCTCACCGACACATGTGCACACACTCACACACACCTAGTCCTCACCGAAATGCATGTACACACACACACATCTAGTCCTCACCAACATGCGTGCACACACACACACCTAACCCTCACCGACACATGTGCACACAGTCACACACACCTAGTCCTCACTGACACACGTGCACCCATGCATGCACACACATTTAGTTCTAACCGACACACACATGCACACACATCTAGTACTCACCAACATGTGCGCACACATGCACGCACACACATCTAGTCCTCACTGACACACGTTCACACATGCACACACACACCTAGTCCTCACAATACTCGTGCACACACTCACACACACACCTAGTCCTCACTGACACACGTGCGCACACACACATGCACACATCTAGTCCTCACCAATACATACATGCAGACACATGCACACACATCTAGTCCTCACCGACACACACGTGCACACACACACACACACCTAGTCCTCAGTGACACACGTGCACACACACATATCCGGTCCTTACCGACACATATGTGCATACACTCACACACATCTAGTACTTATGACACACATGCACACACACATCTAGTCCTCACCAACACACATGTGCATATACCCATGCACACACATCTAGTCCTCATCGACACTCATACACACACTCACACACACCTAGTCCTCACTGACACGTGTGCACACACACATGTGCACACATGCACTTGCACATGGGCTCTGTAGCCTACAGGAAGAGCAGGCACACACACTGTGCTTGCAGCCAGCCCTGCAGCTGCTGCACTCACCCACCTGCTCCAGCCAGGTTATTTTAAGAAGAGCTTTTTCCTGAAAACTTGCTGTCTCCGGTGTGAACACTGCAAACACAAACCCAGCAAGCACATGCATGTGCGTGCTCATGTAGACCCAAAAGTCTGCGGAAGAGCCTGCTACATAAGACCCATTTGTCAGCATTCTCACACCACACATAAATAAGGGAGTAAACTAAATAACCCCACTTACAGAATCTATCTCAAAGTTATTTTTAACAAAATCTGTGTTACGTTTTTCAGAAATAAGTACCCCTTTCTGAGAGCAACCACTTTTATAAGCCAGTGTTTGGTCTGAAATTTCTTAGACCTTCGTGCATAAAGACATGGGTGCCACCTATGGAATGAAGTGACAGCCATAGATTTCCTCCACGTGAGGACAGCAGGGAGGAGGCGAAGTGGAACCACAGGGGAGGCTGCCCGACTGAGCGCGAGTGTAAGCCGGGACCTGCGACTTAAGATTTCTCAGTCCAGTTGAGATTTTGCTGCGACATAGGGCTTTTTTTCTCCAGGAAGTCTTGGATTTTATCGTATCTCTTCATTTATATTATAAATTCACCTAAATTTATTATATACAAGATCTGAATTTTTAAAAGGAACAATGCATCCAAAAATGAATAAACAGAACCTTGCACAACTGTAAATGCAGGAGAAAATAATTAGCGAGGTGAGAGCAATTCAAAGCCACGTGGGGCCTTGCTTTAAATTCCAGTCTCTGTATCTCCATCTCAGCAAAAATGAAATTACATAAAGATTTGTGATAGTTCCAAATCTCCGCCCCCCCCCCCAGAGTGCCGTGAAACAAATGGAGAATTTCACTCTGGGTCTTTCACCTACTTTGTTTTCTTTGATCTTCTTGTCTGGCCTTCAGTTGAAGCCATAAAGATACAAAGCATTTCTCCGCGGACCATCTCATGAAAGGTTTCTCTCTCCCGTGTCTGCTCTCCCCCTCCTAGTCTGCAGTTAACCGCTTTCTTTTCATGATGAAAAGGATTTTAATTGCAGTGATGGGAGGAAATGTGTAGCGCTTTATCTGAAGGCTTTCTGCTAGTTATATATCTTTAAATTGCAAATATATCCAGCTTGTAATTTAAATCATAATTGTACTTTCTATGGGAGATTCTAGGATGAAAAGCAGAGGGCAGCCTACCACACACCAACGCAATCACACGCACGCACACGCACACGCGCACACACATACACACAAAAAGAAGGAAAAGAGAGAAAAAAGGATGAGCCGAATAAAAACAGCTTGTGTCAGTCTTAAAAAAAATCCATTTGTGATCACAAATGAAACACTTCCAATCTCATAATGGGTAGATTGCTTGGTTTTATTACCAGCCATGCAAAGCAAGACCTCATCAAAAGAAGAGCTGCACGAAGGTCCCAGTTTTCCATTAAAATAATTTCAAAAAGCTTTTTTTCTCCCACTGAAAGAACCCATTTTGCAAGATGATTTAGCTCAAAATCTGCTGGGAGTAACCCTTGACATAAAGTCATATTGTGTTGGAGTTTAGTCCTAAATTCATACATCAATTATTTACTGTCAACGCCGATTGTATAAGTGTAGAAAATTACTAGGAATGATATTTTCTCTCAGGCAGAAAAAATGTGATACAGCAGATACTCTGCACCTAATGTGCTGCCCCACTGTCCGGAGCCCAGAATTATTTATGCATTGGAAAACAGTGTGCTGAGCAGAGGGGAGAGACAGAGGGGAGAGAGGGACAGACACATTATTTTAAACCTTTCATAACACCCATAAATATTTCATAACAAATAAATAAAGAATGTCGGGCTTGTGTGGAGACAGCTGTAGACGCACGGTTCAATGCTCCACAAAGCTCGGGGGACCCCGTGCTTACCCTCAGTTAAGCCCCCATTCCTTTTTAATCATCCACTTAGTGCATTATGGGTAGAGGCGCTCTCCAGGTGAGTGGGACGCTGAAGGTTACGGACCTGGAGGCCACTGTTCTTCCTATTTCAGTCTTCTTTCTTATTTTTTTTTAGGCAGAAAAAACAAGAAAACAGGGGTCTCCTTATGTTTCCAGGAATCCTATCCAACATCTGGTCTGAAGGTTTTCACACCAGTGTTACTAACACATGTTGCCCTTACAATTTCTCTCCAAATAAAAAAAAAATGATAATTTTATAGCCCATAAAACGCATTTTTTGAGATTAATGACACTTTATGCTGCAGGAGGCTTCCCTCAAGTACAACTATTAGTTAGTGAGCCACGATGTGCCCTGACATTTTTTTCCTCCCACTTGATTGGTTTTTAAATCGATCCGAACACTTCATGGCAAAGAGAAAAGAAAAGAAAGGAATACAAATGCACACACATGGACAGAACACAATTTGCTTTTGTGTAAGTGAGCTCCGGGGCAGATGTGTGCACGTGCATGTGCCTATTGCCATCCAGGATGGTGGCATCAGGGGGCTTCATTACTAGGACTCAGGTAAACAGTTTTCAAATATATAACACATATGCCCTGAGTGCCTGGCTCCTAGGGTTTGCAGAGGGTCCCCAAGGAGAGACAGAGCGCGCACAGACCCCTTCTTCTGGGCAGAAGAGCGCTGCCATAGCTCCCTTCGCCTCTCAGAGGTCGAGGGCCTTCTTCCCCCTGTTCCGGACCATGGGAGAGCGACCCTTACAGATGGAGAGGCACAGGCAGGTGAAGGGGCTCATCTGCGACCACTTAGCATCTGGCTTAGGCTGCGGTGGGGCTTGGAAAGGGGGCTGACAGGTCCCTCCTCCTGCAATGTAAAGACTGTGCCATCTAGAAGGATCATAGGCTGGGACATTGCCAAAAGGTAGTAGCGGTGAATGCTCAGAAGCCCATCGTCAGTTCCGAGGGCCCGGGGCCCCTTGCCTCCAGCATGCACCATGCATTTGCTGCTGGAGCACCTTTGGGGCGACTCCCCAGACTGTAGAGTCTAGACCCCTATAGTCGCCTCTCCCAGACTCTGCAACAAGCTGCATCTGAGCTGGACCTGGGCTCAGGGCTGCCTCCAACATGGAGGGAGTTTGGGTCTGTTTGCTTCTTGGTGCCAACCCTCAGGTTCAGGTCCTGGGGAGCGGCGAGCATACTGATTTCCTGGTTTCCACGTGCCAGCAGAGAGGACGGCTCCCCCAGGCGCATCTTCTGCAGGGCTTTTCCACGGTCTTGATGTCCCCTGCCCTGCAGCAGCTGTGGTGGCAGCCCCCCAGGGCAAGCTCTGCAGTGTTGTTCTGTGACTGGATTCTTCCCTGAAGGCCAAGCTCAGAGTCGGGCCCTCTTATCTGAGCCAGAGATCTTAAGGGGCCATAATTCCCTGTTCTGAACCCTTAGCTTGTAACAGCTGGGTGCTTTCAGAAACCAGGGAGCAAGCCCCGGCTTGCTACAGGGCTTGTCCTTCTGCCCCAGCCTCTGCCCAGGATGTCTGGCCCCAGCCTCCACAATGTCATGTGGCCCACAAACAAATCCTTTCTTTTCTGATTTTAGGAAGTGGCATTGTGAACATCTTTCTACAGAGTCAGAGTTGGAAGTTTTAATAACCCTCTCATTATTTTTTAAACATCTGAGGATATAGCAAAGATCCCAAATAACCTGCTAAATATTTATTTCATTAATACTTAAGTACACATTTATTTTTTACTAATTATTGCACACATTGCCAGGTTTTATTTACAGTGAGTTCATCAACAGTAATTTCAAGTTTAGAAGAAAGCCAGACACAGATGTTTAAACCTTGTTTTCTCCAGTCAGAGGAAGACATGCCGGGACTGTCATGGGCTCTAGGCTCCTTGCTCCCTCCATCCCAGACACCCAGGGCAGAGCTGTCCTCGGGCGCACAGGGACGTGTCTCTTCTTGCCGGGACACTGCCTGCACTGTGGGACCCAGAAACTCAGTTCACAAAATGCCATCCTTAGAGAGATAGAAACATAAGGTGGAGCAGATATCAGGGTGATGGCACAGGGACAGAAAACATGGACAGGTGACCCACAGAGGAGACACTGACTCGGTTGGTTGCCAGGGAACAGGCACCTGCAGTGATCACAGCCTGTGTGCTTCCCCACAGTGACGGACTCAACAAAGCCCCAGTGCCTAGACGTCGCCTTGGTGTCCTGGCTCAAGGCCCCCCTGGCCTGGGGGATGCTCTGGGAAAACGAGATTTTCCTGATCATGAATTTCAAACACCGTTCGCCAGAAGAGTTAAGGGCAGGTTCTAGTTTTGGTTTTGTTGTTGATCATTTATTGCCATTTTTTTTTAAGCAAGGAGACTTTATTTTCAGAATATTAACTTAGATAATATAAAATCTTAGAAACCTGTTTGCACACGTGGGACCCCTCAGTTACTTCCAAGTATATCATGATGTGTTTGTTAAATACTTACGGGAAAATCAATCATTTTTCTCTAAGTACACAGGACTACAGTGATGCCCCGTGACTCTCCTTCAGCCCTGTTTCTAGAAAATGGAGCCTTGGGACGTCTGCAGGGGCATCTAAACCGTTTGCTTGAGTTCCTGCCCTGAAGCCTCCGGCCGCAGCCATGTCAGCTGGAATCAGTTATTCCCTGAAAATGTGAATCTCTCTGTGCGTAGATCCGTCTCATTTTGAAAAGAAAGAAAGCCCCAGAACTGGAAGGTCATCTGGGCCTGACAATCGCACACTGCAGAGGAGCTGGAAGCATTCAGTGACGTCTCTTCCCACAGAGCCCACAGAACCTCCACGGCACGTTCAGGTGAAGGGGAGTCCTGCACAGGTGGGCTATTCTTAGGGCTCCACGGGGACCCGGCTGAGTCAGGGCCACAGAAGCGACCCCTGGCTGCCTCTTGTCCCGCCTCTGGTGGCAACTGGAAACCAGACTGGTCTCGAGCAACCCCTGAGGATGCTCTTGGCTCAGCTAATGGCCACGATACACTTTGCACGTGGAGTTGCTTCCCCTTGGGACACTGGAGGCTGGCTTTTCCTCACTCACTAAGTCTCACAGGTGTCCTGTCTTGGGGCCCAGCAATGAGTCCCACAGGCTGCATGTACAGCCAGGAGGACAGCTGAGTGGTGTCACTGCATGGACGCCTCCCCTGGGGATGTGTCCTGTGCGCCTTAGGAGGAGGGAGCTCCGAGAGGCTGGGCTTACCTCCCCCAGATGTCTCAGAATCAGACATGAAACAGAGATAGTTTTAAGAATGGTGATGCACAACAAATGGAATTTCTTCCTCTCTTGGTTAAAGAAAATATACTATTCTATATCCCAACATTAATATTTATTAGTTATATATTAATATTTATTAATATATCTGTGATGGCTGAAGAACACAATTCTCCCAGTGGAGGAGACTCCAAAGTTAGCTCTGACATTTAAAGGGTGTGGCACTTTCCCCTCCTGTCCTTACAGCAAGAAAAAACTGGACAACCTGAAAACACCAATTTGCAATGCAAACCACCACCCTGAAATCTTGAAGTGCAGGCTAGTCAGGGGAGGTATGGCCAGGGCAGAAGCTGCTGGAGCCATAAACTGGTAGGGACAGGTGACTGGTGCTTTGATGGGTTTCTAGGAGCTGAGTGTGAGGTGTTTGGGGGCTGTGGTCTCAGTGGCTCTAAGATCCACTGGTGGGGGTCTCAGGAAGACCCCCTCTTGGCTTCTGCAGTGGGAGAAAAGAGTTGCACTATGAAATGCACCCAGAAAGTTCTCCATAACAAAGGGAACAGGTTTCCCAAGAGCCTCTGCACAGGCCCAGGGGAAGGTGTTCCTCGACTCTGGACCCCTCGAGTCTTCTGGTCTCAACCAGTGGAGAAGAAAAAGCTGCAGGAGAGAAATCCTCTGTGCAGCTGACATCCAAGGGACAATGACTGCTGAAGGATGTTTTCCTCCCCCAGGCCTCACCCCACTCCAACATGGCTCCAGTTCCACGACAACTGTGGATTATGGCTGAACAGGCTGAAGATGCAGACATGATCTGGGGAGGAGGGCTCAGCGAAGCCCAATGTCAGGAGCGATGAGGCTAGAGAAAGCCTTAGATAAAGACCAGCTCCCGGCCATACTGGCAGCAGCACTCACTCTAAAGGCCTATTTGCCGCCAAGCAGATAGGACATGTCTGGCTTTAAACAAAAAATTACAAGGCAGACCAAACAGCAAGAACAAACATGTCTGGAAACACAGTGAACTTGAAGAGAGGTCAACAGAAACTTCCAAGCTGAACACAAAGTGACCAAAAAATGGGAGAAGAAACACAATATCCAGGAAGGGAGGGACACTTTCAAAAGGTGTAACACACATACTGCAGTACAAGGAGGAGAAGAGGCAGAGAAGGAATCGGAATAAGTATTTGAGGTAACGGCAGCCAAGAACTTTCTAATGCTAATGACAGACACCAAACCGCAGATCCAAGAAGCTCAGTGACCAGGAAGCGCTAACACAACCACCGGACACGAACACAGCACACGCAAACTGCAGGGAACGAGAGACACAGAAAGCCTTAATGGAAGCCTGACGGGATGGAAAGCATCCGGCCTAGAGAACAGCAGCCATCACAGAGACGTCTCAGCCGGAGTCACTGAAGTAAGAGGGAAACATTAAGTGGAGGGAGTATCTAAACTGTTGGAAGAAAAAACCCCCCAACCCAGCATTCTATAACCAGTGACAGTAACCTTCAGAAGTGGAGGGAAAATAAAGACCTTCCCAGACAAACGAAAAAAATGAGAGAATTTATGAAGAAAGAATCAAAGAAATTCAAGCAACAGTAGCGTAAGCTCTTGAGGGAGAAGGAATAAGATAAATGTCAGAAACTTGAGTCTACACACAGGAAGAGTGTCAGAGCAGGAGTAAGTAAAGGGGACACACGTGGGGTGATTCTGGTAGATGGGCAGAGGACGCGGGTGTGGCGGGGCTGGGGGAGGAGCTGGGCTTTCTCCGCCACAGGTCCTGTGCTGCCACACACGGAGATGGTTTTGGTAGGTGGGCTTGGGTCCGTGCAAAACGCATACTGTAAACTCCAGGGAAACCGCTATGTGTTTCTGAGTTTAACTGATACTCTGAGGGAGAAAGTAAAAGAATCAGACAAAACCCTCAATTAAAACCAGAGGAGGCAGAAATAGGAGCCTTGGTGGGGCGCCTGGGTGGCTCAGTCGGTTAAGCGACTGCCTTCGGCTCAGGTCATGATCCTGGAGTCCCGGGATCGAGTCCCGCATCGGGTCCCTGCTCAGCGGGGAGTCTGCTTCTCCCTCTGACCCTCTCCCCTCTCATGTGCTCTCTCTCTCTCTCATTCTCTCTCTCAAATAAATAAATAAATAAATAATCTTAAAAAAAAAAAGAAATAGGAGCCTTGGCAAGGAATACAAAGCAGTCACAAACACGGTTGATCAGGTTTGATCTACTAATGTTGGCACCTTGACCAAGGACGAGGGAAGGACAGGAAGGAGAAACACAAATCCGGGATTACAGCTGGAGACATCAATGACCCCTTGTCAATAATGAAGGGATCAAGAAAGCAGAAAATCGGTAAGTGTACAGTTGAGATTTCACCTGCAGAGGGATTCCAGAAATCTTACCCTTGTTCGCAGAGAGAGGCTCTCGGGCCCGGGGGTGGCAGGAGGGGCGCCCATGGGCGGCCACATCTGGTAGGTGGGAAGCAGAAGTTAAGATGTCCTCAGTCCCTGTTGGGGCAGGTCAGGCCCTGGAAACTCTTCCTACCGCTGTTGTTCCCGAATCGTAATGGCCACAGGACTCATTGAAAAGACATGGCCTTAACCCTAGGCTATTTGTCCAGTTTCAAACATCTGGGAGTGGAGCCCCACATCTTCAAAGACAATAAGCACCCCAAGTGGAGATCCAAGGAAGGGAGCAGGAAATGGCAGACGGGAAGATTGCTAGGTGCGTTGGAATAAAGGAAGCCCTGTGTCCCAGCTGGAAGCTGGGTCCTCAGTGGGCAGACCGACACCAGGCCCCAACGGCACTCCCAGAGTACAAGGGGGGACACCACAGGCAGGCTCCCCCGCAGGAGCCCAGCAGGGCAGGGGCTGATTCAGTGGGTGCTTGCTGCACCCTACAGACTGGTCCCAAAATGGCAGTTCATTCAGCCACATAGGTGGTGCCCACATACCTGCAACGTAAGCAATGTTAGAGTCATCTTCTGTCGATAACCAGACGTCCTGGCAAACAGGTAAATAATCTTACCTATTTTAGCATAGCTTTTCCTAGGATGTGGGCAAAGTGTAAATAATATTTTTATAGTATCAGCTCCTAATTGTCCCTACACAAATGGAAGTACCTTATATTCTACAGAATCCAGGGATCCAAGTGAGCAAGGCATATAAAATCAGAAACATGTAAACACTTCTGACGATTGTCTGACTATATGGCAAGATGATATTCATGAAAAACAAATTCACGAACAAAGCCCGAGGTCGGATATTTTGGACACTGTGTGAGACGTGAGGACTCTCAGCCTCCTCGGGGCTGTACGGGCAGCACGTGGGGCTTGCCGAAGCCACGAGGAGGGGCGGGCATGTGGGCGTGTGACACCCTGTCTTCCAGGATGAGGGCCTATGGGGCTGGGGCTGGGTGTTCTCCTTCCCCCAGGTCAGTAGGACCCTGGTCAAATCCCGTTTGCTGGGGGCACGCCTGTTGAGAACGGAGTACCTGTGCAGATTTCCAGCGGGTTCCTTTTCCCTCCCGCTGCTGGAATCTCGAGGGCCATGTCCCTGACCATCGGTGTGAAGACCCGGTGGGGCTCCTGCAGGCAAGACTCACACAAGTGTGGGCAGCCCCTCTACCGAGCTGAACCTCCCAGGCTGTCCTGGCGGAGCCCCCGTGGGCCCTCAAGTACAGCTCAGCTTCTCCCACTTGCACCGGCTCCTGGGGAGGCTTCTGCTCCGGCCGGTTGGGACTCCCCATACCCACCTACCCGTGTGTCCCGCGTGAGG
>NW_027397065.1:91958819-91984927 GCF_003265705.2 Callorhinus ursinus
TGGGACTCCCCATACCCACCTACCCGTGTGTCCCGCGTGAGGACAGTCGTTCACCCCGTGACCTCACCTCTCTGGCTGATCTGAGAAGACTTGTTGATTTTTGGTGTGTTCAGTTTTTCTCCTGTCTGAAGGACAGGAGGGAGGGCTTTCAAGGGCTCAAGTGCAGGAAGTCTGAAACTTTTTACTTTTAAGGGAAGTCAGTGAGACATCCGTGGGCTTTGTAAAGAAGACCCAGTGGCGGCTCAGGTGTGGTTACCATCCTGGGAGACTGAAGGCAGGAGAGGGCGGGCCCTCACCCACATTCCTGGAGCCAGGGCGGGCCGGCCACATCGTCCCCGAGGCTGGCTCACCAAATCTCCTTCTTCTCTCTTGAGTTGGTCAGTTGGGGGCATGGTTTGCAGGAACAGCCTCTAATGACAGCCACCCAGCTCCCTGCAGCAGGGGCTCTGTTCACCTCCGCCGGTGCTGCCATCATGAGGGTGACTAATGTGGTGGCGTGGAGCCGGGTGAGTGGACTCCCCATGGTCCGGCGGAGGCCCGAGTGGAGCGTGGCAGTCACTAGACTCTGAGCAGAATGCCAAGGGCGCAGCTCTGGTGGATGTGCCCTCCAGGAGGCACGTCCTGGGCACCTGATGACCCGTCCAGGGGAGGGCTCGGGTGGTAGCATCCTCAGTGGTGCATCCCAGCAGAGAACGGCTGGGGCACCCCAAACCCAGACCAAGTATGGGGAAGACGAAGATGGAATGGGACCCAGAGCTGGGAGAAGGCTTTGAGTCCGGGGTTGAGGTCAGATGGAAGAAGGACATTCAGACGCTGAGCATTGTACTGGTCACTTTTAATTGTCATTCATCTGACATAATTCCACGGCAGACTTTTTGTTCAGCTGCTTTGGACAAAACCAAGAAGTGATTTCCTTTCTGTGCGGGAAGAGGGGAAAGGGGGAAACCAGCACCTCTGCTTGAGGACCATGAGGGCGCCGTGGACCCCGGGGCACCTATGCACCCCTCGCCTTCCCCTGACCTCTCCCGCCCTTGCTGTGTCCTGCTGAACATCCCTCCCTTCACTGGTGGACGGTGTGTTCCCCGTATGTTCATTAAAGGTCTAATTACACCCTGTTCCACTCATCGATGCCTGAGAAACATGCAAATACTAAGCAAGAAAAGAGAAAAAAATCACATCAGCTAACTGCTCCTTGAATTCTGTACGAGGCCATGTTTTTACTTTGCTTTTAATTTGTACTGGACTTC
The DNA here is from genome assembly GCF_003265705.2 of Callorhinus ursinus. Lineage (NCBI taxonomy): Eukaryota > Metazoa > Chordata > Mammalia > Carnivora > Otariidae > Callorhinus > Callorhinus ursinus. The sequence goes on from NW_027397065.1 coordinate 91,960,067, forward strand.
TGGGAGCCCTTGTACATTTTATGAACACTGGTATTAACGAGGTATATTGTAAATCATGAGCTAACAAAGAGAAAGCCTCTTAATAGTTTGTAACCACATCTCTGACTTCCCCTGCTTTTCTGGAAGAGGGGTAATTAGGACACACGAGCCCCTTGCCTCACGTTTAATGTATGAAGAAGATGACGGGTGCGCGTGTGGCAGTTAGCTGGTCCCCCGTACAGCGCGGAGGTGCTGCCTGGGCTGGATTCTGCAGGCGGGAATGTGGGGCTTGCCAATGGGCTGTTATGGGCGCGACTGTGGGCAGAGACGTGGGCCTTGAAGGGCCTCCGAGCCCTGCCCATGTCACCCATGTGGCCTGGTGAGTGTGCCAACGGGACGTCTAAAACTACATGGCCACCGGCCACCGGCAGCTTGGCCATGCATTATGGTTACATCACCATTGCTGTTAACTCTGGAGCCCCTCAACGTGGCAAACCACATCTACAAGAACAAGCCCTGATCTATTAGTTGAATTCAACTAAAAAAAGCAATGGGCATTTGATGTTCTTCGGATATTCACACAATCGGCAGTGTGTTCACGCAGGGAAGCCCGGCCAGGTAGATCAGCACGGCCCTCCCCTGGGGCATGCTCACCATAGTGAATCCATTCTCGATGACGCAAAGGCTGTAGTCTTGAAGGTGTAGGTGTAGATGTCACTGATAGGTTGTCATTTGCTGGAATGGCCGTTTTCCAAGCGCACGGCCTCATCTCAGCAGATTCTCATTGGCCCTTCACCCTTTGGACATGACTCCCTGTTGTCTGGTGTGACAGTGGGCTCCAGGCTCTCGCCCATTTCTGCTTCAACAGAAATCAGACATTGCCTCAAAAGTCCGGGTTTCTGTTAGCAGGATCACCAGGGCCTGGGGCTGGGGTGCCCATCGCGGCTGGACGGTTGGGGTCTCCAGGCATCTGGAGAGAACAGAATTATGTGGTGACTCACAACGTAGGAAGACAAGCCGCCACTGGTCTGGTGCTGTATTGCACCTCAAATTCCGGAGGCAGGAACGCAGCCGAGCCTCTTGTCCAGCTATAGAGCCGCGGCCGCTCGGGAGGCAGGTGGTCGCGGTGTTGGACTGTCTCCTAGCTGCTCCTGTTCCTCGTCCCGCAAGGATCTCAGACAACCTCAGGGTGTCAGCGCTAACGTCCCATCCAGCAGGTTGCGTGCGGGAGGCTCCATCTGTCTGGTTTGGGTGTAGTTGTGCCTCGTCGGGGGCCGTGGGGTCACACACACCCCTCCGTTCATGTCTGGCACGAAGCGTTGCTGGGAGTGTGACAGAGTGCAGTTTTCTCTCCCTTGTAGGTCACCCATGGGTTTGCCTGGACCCCACAAGGACTTTGCTCTCTTTCGTTTGCCGCGCACTCTGTCGAGACGGTCCTGGCATTGGCAGTCGGAGCCCAGGTCTGGCCGGCGCCCGGTCACTGCGCCCAGCTGCCCCCTTCCGTCCCAGGACGGCGTCGTCGAGGACAGCCATTAGCTTCTGCTTCCCGTCGCCTCGGTGTTTCTTCCCAGGGGTCACTGCGGCTGCCTGCTGAATTTTCGGTGCCTAACTTCAGCATCTGTCACTTTCAAATGCTCTCTCATCTCTGAAATCCAGGCTTATTTGTAAGGCTTTCCTCACTTCTACCAGCTCTCGTGTTTGCTCGGCTTCTCGTCTCCTCCGCTCACCGCCCCGTGCGCTTGTCCTCTCCCGGGTCCGCCCTGGGTCCCGCCGCGGCCGGCTGTGCCTCTCCTCTGATGGATGCTCCTTTGGGCCTGGCTGGTGTCCCCTCGGAAGGGACGCCCTGGTGCTGAGCGTGAATCCAGAGGCTGGCTCTCCCACCTCTCCTTCCACGCTGCTCTGTTGCTCCTCCTTTTCTTACAGAAGCTTTCTTCAGGACTCGGCCTTGATACGGTTACATTGCTCGTCTCTGTGTGAACCAGCCGTCAGAGCTGGGGGGACGGTGGGTTTCTCTGATCCCCCTGGGTCCCAGCCGCTGGGCTGTTTCCTGAACGCACAGCCGGGCTCCGCCCCTGAGCTCCCGCTTGGCCCCACTTTCTCTGGGCCTCCCTCCTCTGCCTGCTTTGTCTCTGGCCTGCTCAGCTTCGGGTCTAAGTGAAGCAGCTTCTCCTCAGAAGGAACCTAATTTCGGAAGAAGCCCAGACGGGCCGGACTTGACCTCGTCCACCTCAAGCCTCGGCCTTCCCACCCGAGGGGACACACAGTGTCTATGTGTGTCCGCTGCACCCAAGGCAGCCTGCAGCACTTTCCAGGAGCAACTGTGCATCCCGTGTCCGCTCTTCACCGGCTCAGGAGGCACCTGCCCCGCCGCCTTCCTCCACAAAGAAGCCCAGGCCAGCAGTGCTCATGGCTATTCCTTCGCCCTCGCCCTCATGCACTTTGGGCTAACAGGGCGCTTCGTTCCCTAGTTTTGGTGCAAAGTTGCCCATCAGCTTTTATTTCACTATCCACTTGCCTATTTTTACGTGTGGATTGAGAGATTCCAAAACTACGCATGACCCACGCCACCATCTTCCCCGGCCTGTCTGATCCCTTTCTTGTAGGGAATTAAAAAGGGGGAGTTAGTTTAATTAACCTCCAAAAGACTCTTGCAAAAATGCGAGGTGCTGGATGTGACGCGAGGCAGCAGGACCTTGGCTCGAGCAGCAATGGTGCTCATTCGCTGGAGTATCAGGTCCCGGCGCTTGTGAGCCCAGGAAACCCTGACTTTAAAACCAGACACAAGCGAAGAGAAAAGATGCTCCACCCCAAGCCTGTGTACCCTTTCATACACCCACACAAGCTCCCGCAAGCGTTCTGCCCTGCGACGGACGCATAGTTGAGCCCTTCCCTGGGGGCACGGATGCGCCCTCCGCCCCCCTGCTCCCCTGTGACACGGTCCACCAGCAGAACACCCGTTGTTCCTTCGTCCGCTGAAGGAAGCTCTGCTCCTGGTGGGCTCTCCTGCGGTGTTTGCTTTCCCCACCGCGAGGACCTCGCTTCGTCTCCTCGAGACCGAGGCCACGTGGGCCCATGGAAATCCGCTGTTCTCTCCTGCCTTTCCTCCAGAGACTTTGATATTCTTGGTCGATATTACTTTCCAAGTTCACTGCTTTACATTATAAAATAACTACTTGTGACGTATTTGATTCAGAAAAGTTGGGAAATCTAGGAAAGGAGGCAGGAAATAAAAACCAACAGCCGTGAGCAGACGCCGAGGCGTACATCCCATTATCTCTCTTATTTCCAGATGACAATGAAACGATAATTCCAGTAATGAGTGTAAGTTCTGGGCAGTGGCCCAAGGCGGTTGCTCAGATCACAGCACCGGGCCTGGTTTTGTGCAGCTCCCAAGCTCACAGTGTCCTCTACGCTTTCAAATGGCTGGGAGAAACGTCAACATAACGATATTACACGACATGTGAGAATTATTTGGAATTCAAACTCCAGTGTCCATAAATAAGTCCACTGGTCCTGAGCGCCGTGGCGGCTTCCATCCAACCCCACGGGGCTGGTTGCGGTGGGCAGCACGGTGCTCGAAGCCTCGGTATCTGCAGACTCCAGCTGCATGCACAGCTACACCCGTCCTGAGGTTCTGGGGGGCCGCTTCCACCGTCCATCCCCATTTCACAAGCAGAAGGAGAGACGAGAGATGCAGTAGCTTCCCGCACATCTCACTCAGGAAGCCCCAGTGTGTCTGTTAGGAGCATTGATCTAGAATGTGTGTGGACGGATGCCCTAAACCAAACATCTGGGGGGAGAAGGGGCCACCAGCATCTTTTTGGGGCTTTTCTGCATTTGCCACCTGCCACACATCAGCACACGGGCAAAGCCAAAGCAAGCAAACCCAAACCGCTAGGCTTTTCATAAAAACACGAGACATTCGCAGCCTTGCTTCTGCCCCACTGGGACGGCCATGCTGGATGTCAGCACGTCAGCGTGCTACACCCACGCTTCCTCGTCCACTTCTGAAGTAGCTGCTGCAGGTGGGGCTCCCAGGTTCCACGTGGTGTGGCAGTCCAGCTCCCAGAGGAGAGGCCTGCGCTCCCAGGAAGCACCCCTCTGCCCCCACCCCAGGAGCCTCAGTGGTGCTCACTTAGGAGGCAGGGACCAGCCAGCACCATAAATGATCCCATGCACAAAGAGCGACCATGGCTGGTTCTATAGGACCCTGGATTCCAGAACCAGACGACTGGGACTCACGCCCTGTGCCCACCGCTGCCGGGGGACCTCAGAGGGAGCCAAGGGACACCACTGGGAAGAGTGTGAGTCAGGAGATGAGAGTAGCCAAGATGGCAGAGCCCTGAGTTTTGTCTAATGGAAAATAAATGGGGGGAGGTTTGGGGAAGAAGAGGGATGACTTCTTATTTATAGGGAGAACACTTAAATTATCCAGAATGTAAGAAAAATGGTTGGCTGTTAAACCTCAAAGGTTAGAAAAGAAATCAATCTTTTACAAGACAATGAATTTCAAAAGATTTATTAAAGCTTACTGAGATTTTTAGCATGTTAAGGAAAATCCATGAAAACACTCCTCTTCTTTTCCTTATGGCTTTAGAAACCCCTGCACTGTTTTGTATAATTTCCCCCCGTTTTGTGGCTTTTCTGTTGTTTTCTGCTTATAACCTTTACAATACTTTCATGAGCATATGCTATAATTCTCTCCCCTTTCTTTATCTTCTTGTTCCTACAAGCCGGCTTGAATAAAGGAGTCATTATCAGCCGCCCCACAATGGACCCAGACATCCTCAGTCAAGATGCTGAGCAGATGAAATATTGATCAGTCTTCCATGAGTAATCGTGCTCCCCTGGAGGGAGCAGCAGAAGTTAATGGGTCTGCCCATGCACGCCACAAACAAGGCATTCAGCAGCACAGAGTCCAGCCTCGCGGATTATAATTACTCCCTACAACAATAAACGTCAGGACTGCTTTTATTTATTGACCACAATCAATGATCGTCTGTGGGCTACACATTGAAAATTCATTTTACAAACCAGCATCCTGATTGGATTGTTTGCTTTCTTCCGGAGACTGCTGAGAGTTAACCCCAGAGCTGCCTGCCAGGCCCCGGCCCATCCAAGGCAGCAGGAACCCAGAGCCTGGGGTGCATCCCTGGAGAGCGTGGGGAAGCTGTGGTAAGCTCTGCACGGCACGCCGCCCTCCCCGCCAGGAGCCAGCATGCTGCTGACAGTGGTCCTGCCCACCGTCCACGACCTGACCTGACAAGCAGCCACCAACAGCCCTGGCCCACTGGAGACCAGCGAGTGTGGACGGGCGGCCGCGGCCAGCGCCGACTCGCTCTGTGCTGGCGCCCCAGACACGCGGGGAGGCCAAAGAGAAGTTAGTTCCAACGTGTCGCTAGAAATAGAGTTAGGTATTACTGAACTTAAACCTTTTTAGTTGGTGTGTTCGGAACACCTGCTGGTGCCTAGAAGCGCACCTCACCCTCAGACCGGCCTGGTCTATGTGAGAAGCCGTGCTTCGGCTGGGACCCTGACAGATGCATCCAGTTTGGGTGAAGATTTCATTCCGTTCTGGGTCCAAGTCACATGTTTCTTTCAAGATTAAATGTCATGTCACACATTCTACGAATAGCAGCTGAATTGCACGAAACCCGGGCCGTGCCCAGGGAGTGTCACGATGTGCCATCCATGCCAGGATGCTGCCTGACCAGGGGCACGGCCAGGTCGTCTGTGCTCCCAGGGGGTCCAGACTCCGCATGGTCGCCTTGCCTTGCCACGTCCAGGCCTTGTCTTGGTGGACGTCCCACACACCCGTACGGAGACCGCCAGGCAGGACCACGGGACTGTCCACGTACCTCACACCAGAAGCATCGCAGGAAGAGTGGCTGAGCCGTGGTCAACAGTATAAAGCGGTGACCACGGGTCCAAAGCCAAACCAACCTCTGGCGGTTCACCACCAACAGAGATCCTGACCCCTGGAGAGGGGTGATGGCCGCTTTTCAGGGGGGAGTCTATACTACGTGATCATATAGCTGATGCTCCGCCAGGCTCGGCCGCCGATGCCGGGGCTGGGCGAGCAGCTGTTCTCTGTGAGAAAGGGGTGCCCCATCGGTGGGTTATCGGGGCGTAGCAGGCTGAACTGTGCCTCTTCAAAATCGGCGTCCCAGCACCAGGAGCTCAGCATGGGGTTTCCAGGCAGGTGACAGAGGTCACATGAAGCCCTGTGGATGCTCCCTAATTCCATGGGGCCGCTGTCCCTATAGGAAGAGGGGATCGGGACACAGATGCACAGAAGGATGACCGTAGGAAGACACAGACAGGTCTCCACGGCCAGGGGAGGGGCCCCAGCAGCAACCAGCCCGCTCACGCCTGGATCGCAGACTCCCAGCCTCCACCGTGGAGAGAAAACACATTCTGTTCTGGAAATCCCCCAGTCTGGGGCTGTTACGCACAGACTAATGCTCAGGGCATCAGCAAAACACCCCATTCCAAGGACCCAAGGTGGGAAACGCAGCTGGTGATCTCACGGGAAAAGGCCTTGTCTGGACGCGCCTGGCCAGGCAGGGCCCTGGGCCGGGTCTGCAGAGACAAGCACCTTCCCGGGCATCTGCTTGTTTCCGGCTGGGGGATGCATTCTAGAGCGGATCCCTGATGCTCGGTGCCCTAGGGACTGCAGGCAGAGCGGACCTGCGATTCTTCCGCTGCAGACACCAAAGTCCCTGGGCACGCTGCCTCGTCCCTCTTCTAGGAATGCACTTTGGCCATGTCACATTGTGTGGGAATCATAGAGCCAGATGCAGACAGTGCGCCCCCTCCCCAAGGACAGCTGCCGCCCCAGGACAGCCAAGCCCCTCACCCTCTGTACCCCACAGTGCCTCTTCCACGAAGGTAAAGAGTGTGTCCTCCCAGACTAACCGCGCCAGACCAGGAAGAAAGTGGACACAGCACGGAATGAGAACGCGCTGCAGAGGTGACGTGGGGGGCGCGGGGGGAATACATTTGGCTCCACTGCTCGGCCTCCAGGCAAGGAGCTGGACACCGTGCGGGGCCAGGGAGGGCCACTGGTGCTGCAAGTCAGCAGAGTAAGTCACAGAGATGAGGATGATGATCGATTTCTGCGTCCCTGTCTTCTAACGGAAGTTCGAGGTTGGTGGTCGGTGCTTTATAACCTTGTGAGCAAGACAGGGCTTGGCTTGTGAATTCAGGGAAGCCCTTGCCCTCGCCGGCTCACAGAGACACCGGAACCCACGTCACTTTGCCGGGAAAGTGCAGAGGGGTGGCTGCCCCGGGTCCCAGCAGCAGACTGGGGCTGCTCTGTGTCCTGTGTCAGCGTGGTCCCTGCCTCGCTGGAGGGCACTCACCTGCCCCCGGCCGCACCTGCAGCAGTCAGCAGGCCCCGGCCTGGAGAAGGAGCCTCTCCAGGAGCCGTCCTCCACGTCCTGCAGGAAAGTCAGCGTCCTTCTCCGGGGAGCAGGGGATGCCATGGTTGCTGGAGCTGGACCCCGGGCAGTGAGCCGCGGAGCCCCCAGCCCCGCTCCCTGGCTCTCGATGCTGGCAATGTAGTGAACCCCCCGAATCATCAGCGGGCCAGAGGAATGGGCACACTGTGCGTGGGGCATCTGGGACAGGCAGCATGCCGATGACCACCTTTTTAAAGATTTATTTATTAGAGAGAGAGAGAGAGTGTGCGGTGGGGGGGAGGGGCAGAGGGAGCGTCCCAGGCAGACTCCCCGCTAAGCGCAGAGCCCAGCTGGGAGCCCAACTCGGGACTGGATCCCACGATTCTGAGATCATGACCTGAGCTGAAATCCAAAGTCACACATCTAGCCGACTGAGCCACCCAGGTGCCCCTGAAATCTATCTCTTACTGAATTTAACGGGGACCAAATCATGTGTTCCTGTCCATGAGCAGCGCTGGGGGAGTCCGATGCCCATGCAGGCACACACACTCACTGGAACCCATAGTCCGAACTGTTCCTGTGGAGAGAACAGGACCAGCGGCCTCTGACCTCAGGGCCCGGTGTCCCTGTATCAGCAGAGGGCCCAGCGCCATCCCTCTGGGGTAGATGTCGTCAGCGTCCGTGGGGGCAGCGTCCACACAGACCTCCATGAACTCTGTCACACCAGCCAGTGTGAGGGCATCGTCCGGTCCGCCCTGCGCTCCCCATGCACAGAGGGACGCTGGCAGTGAGGAAACCTGCCGGCCATTGTTGTGTGGCGGGGTCAGTTGTAATAATTTAGTGATCAAGGCGAAGAGAGAATAAACAAAAACACAGACTGCCAATTGTCACCATGAAAGGAACAATTTTCCAGGGTTTATTTTGCCCAAACAACACACAGATTTTCTTTCCATTTTTTTCCTGCTGTAATTTCAAACTTGGACACACATTTCTACAGCACATTTCAAGAACCAGACCATTTTTAAAATTAATTTTTAATAATGTGTAATAATCTGAGTGGCCCTGGTCTGTGTGCAGAATTAGAATTCCTCTGATAGAAAAAGAAATATTTGTGCAGAGTTTTATGAGCAAAGTTGACCTGAGGCTTCCCGAGGCTGATTGAGAAATTGCAGAGAACGCAGCTGCTTAACCCCTTCCGCGCCACTGGCCCATTCCCACTCCGCCCGGCATCCAGCCCGGCGCTTTCATTAGACGGAGCCGACACAGCAGATGGGCTCCCAGGGTTATGAGGCGAAATCTGAAATTGAACGCGGGCTTTATTTACAAATGCCCAGAGACCACGAGGTCAGAGTGGACACTTTTACCCCACAGACGCCGAGCCCCCGTGTCCCTGAAGATAGTGGGAGGAAAGCCGGTTTGCCCGTCCTACACTCCCTGGAGGAGGCCAGGAGGCATGGTGGAGGGCTGCTCCTCGCCCCCACCCCTGCATTGGCGTCCTTGGCCTGGCCTGTCCCCCTGCACCAGGGGTCTGCCGAGGGGCTAGGGTCTTGGTCCTGCTGCAGGTGTGATCCCCATGGGCTCGGTGTCTTCCAGAAGCGTCTCATCACAGACGTTAGCCAGGGTTGGAGACGATATGCTCCCCCAAAACAGCCCCGTGTGTGTTGATGGGAACCTTGCCGTCCGGGAGGGCGGGTCTGGCCGCAGCGATGTGCTCATGTCAGGCTCCCCGGTCCAAGTCCTGCTAGTGAAAATCACAGGTTTTCATTGCATCTGGGCACTCAAAAAACACAGATTCCATGGCCCAAAGGATGTTCTTCCGAAAACCAGGTTGAGAAGAAATTCATTTCCAACCCCCATTACCCAAGAGGGCAAACACACCTACAACCAAAGTGATGAAGTTTGGAAGGCAGAAGGAAGGCGGCCAAAGCAGGGGATTTATTCAGTTTCTGTTGGGCCATTCGTGGAGGCCCCTTTGAGAGGCCTCGTCCTGGCCTGGTGTGACCTGACCGTGACAGGGAATCACAGACTGGTGTCAGGTTATTACAGACAGCGCACTTCTTGCTCGAAGTCTGAAACAAGAAGAACCGGTAAATACCTTAGAAATCATCAGGTGATCTTAACCTGTGCTTTGAGGTAGATCATACAAAAACTTTTGTGAAACAACAATTTAAAGTGATTCCAGTTTATCTGAAGTTTGCCTGCAATAACTGTCCTTCGAAATCAGGGTCTAGTCTCCGCCACGGCCAGAAATGAGGTGTGCGTGACTGTGGAACCGGCGGGTTTGCCTTGCTGCAGAGGACCGTGCGTGGTGTCCTCGCTTGGTGGAGTGCTGGTGACCCTCCCCCTGGCCGGCCGCATGGGAGACCGCCCGTGACCCCACCCGTGACCCCCACGTGGCCACGTGCTCGCACCCCCGCGGACGCGGCAGAGGCAGCTGGCTGGCCGTTCTGCTGGCTCTCGTCCGACTTCTCCATCCATCTCCTTCCTAGTCTCTCTCAGGTGGGAAGTGTGATGCTGACCAGCCCCGAAACAGAGGATCTGGTCAGCAAGCGTGCAGCGGGAGCTTTCCCCGGCGCCCACGTCCTCATCACCCAGGCTTCTCCCGCTGGACCCTGATTCTGGTGCAGCCACCGGAAACCCCGAGACACAGTGACCCGGGGCCCTCCGTTTGGGGAGAGGTGTGACCTGACATTCCCTGCTGAGCACGTAAACCCCACAGTCGGCCTCCCCCACCGCTCTCTCCAAGACCCTGAGTGTCCTCATGTGAAATAGAGCCTTTCTTGTGCCCACCACCACGTGGGAGCTCGGCAGCTGGTGAGCGCCATCCTGGCGGGGGTGGCTGCGAACACCTCTCAAGAGCCCCTCCCCTGTGGGCACCTTCTGTGCTGCTGCCTGAACCGGGTCGGTCACGCTCGCCTAGCTTCTGATGCATCTGAACCGTGCTTCGGGCCTTTCCTGGGCCACAGCCTGAGCTGAGCCTTTCCTTCACACCCTCAACCACGGACAAGCCCTGCCTGCTCCCTTTCTTGCCTCCAAACTCCATGGCTCAGGCTTTCCTCTGGCCACAGAAATGACACAGTGGGCTCTTGGTTCCTTGGCTTTCACTTTCAAAGAAGTGCAAACTTGTCTGTAAATTTCCTGCAAGGATCTGTTTCAAAGAGTTCATGATCGTCCAAAGCATTTTCTAACTAAAGTGGAACAAATTCCAGGAAGCTGGTGTTAGATGAGAACCACCATATGTAAACAGCACTCAGACTCCAACGTGGACAATGCAGCAATGCAAACGGAGTCTCAGGATGTCAACATCCAAATACAGTTGTCTCTCCCCTACAACCTCCTGTGTCCCCACTGGCAATTATTTGTGTCTCAGTTTCCACATCATCTAAAATGAAGCCGTCAAATTCCACAGAAAGCAGCTGCCTCAAACCCTTTCCTAAAATAAGGAGTTCGTTAGTAAGAAATACAAATTTATTGGAAAGTGATTACTTTAAATCACTCTCCAAACATTAGTTACATTTATAAAAGCCCTAGCAGTTCATCTGATAAAACAGGAGCAAATCATCCCCCCTGGAACACTTTGTGTTTGTTAAATTGTAGAAAGTACATTGTTTCAACATTAACGTTAAGCTTCGGAGGCTCTGTGCCAGACAGTGTTCTAGGTGCACCAACGCCTCAAAGTGTCAAAAATAACTTAAACACAAAGAGGTCACAAGGCTAACCAGTCAAACCTGTTTGCCAACAATTTGCAAATCTGTAATGGTAAAAGGAAGGGCAGTACCTTGTGGTCTTAAAAAATAAAGCAACTTTTCTGAGAGCTTTCATTAAAACGAAGTAAAGCTGTGAAAGCAAGTTTAAAGGTGTATTTCATCTTGCAAAGGTGTGAAATTTTAAAGTAGAACTTCAATAATCCAACACCTTAAAAACATTTTCCACCATCAAATGTTATTATTTACAGGGAGAAATAAGCCCTGTTTCCTTAAAGAACAACAGCAGGACAACTTCACAAAGTATAGAGGAGCAGGTAGAGGAAGCCACGCGCAGGATCCACGCCACTCCTCTCAGCCATGTGTTGAGTGTAACCGTACCAAACAGATGAAAATGTGGCTATGAAATCCAATGAGGAGCTTTTCCTCCGTTGCCTCGAGGACAGCTGCTGTCCCTTCCCGGTGTCTGGATAGGAAATCCAGGGGCAGAACCCCAGGGAGGAGGAGAAGTGTTTGCAGGTGATTCGGGGACAGTCTGGGGACGTCCCAGGGTTTTCTTCGAGTGGGCCAATCGGTTTCCCCCAGACATAATCTCCAGCGCTGCCCACCCTCACTTCTGGGCAAGAAGAGGAAGGAAGGCACCCCCACCCCAGTCCCACCCCGAAGGCTGGGTGACAGGGGAATGTGGCCGCGGGGGAGAAGATGGTGGCTGGTGCCCAATGGTGTGAAACAGAGACACCTGCTGGCGGAGCCGTTGGCAATGCCTGCCCTGCTCCAGGCTCCGTGGCCCAGGATAGATTAGGCGTTTCTAATCTGCTCTCAGACTTGAATGGGAGCGGGCACAGAGTTTCACAGGCACGGCTGATGGGAAGTCTGGAGAATGTTTCCCCAAAGCTGTGCTCTGGGGTGTGAAGCCCACCCCATGGAGACTGTCCTGCGGCCGTCCTTGGGGACCAGCACTCCGGCAGGAGACAGGAGCCACCCAGGGATGCCGAGGCCAGCAGGCCACCAAGCCTACCTACCCTTGTATCTTTCCGGTGTGCGTGTATTTAGTCCGTGGACCTGGATTACTGGATAAAATATGGGCACCAGCCACCAACGTGTCTTTGAAGTTGCTCTGTGAGCGTGGAAGCTGGCCTAAATCTTTGACTCGTGAAATGTAAGTGTGCTCATGAGGAAGTACAGAGCTGTTTCCAAAACCTCAGGACTGTCACTGGAGCGAGCCCTTCGGACCTCCCCTGCCCCAGCTGTGGGCCGGCGTGCGACCGTGCGGGATGAGGGTGCCGGGCCCTCGGCCTGGAGGAGGGCGGCACTCCACCTGCACCCTCCGGCCTGCGTGGACACGCTCGCTCTGGCTGCTGGCGTCCCCAGCAAAGCCCAGAGCTGCTTTCTCCGCGAGGGGCTGAATTATTTCCAGCCCTCGTCCCCATCTCCCTGCGAAGGCTCCGAAGCTGCAGCAAGAGCATTCGGGAACCGGGTCTGATGTCCGAGCACCACGAGGATGGGCTCCTGCTGTCCTTGTCTGCGGGCTGAGGTTGGCACCAGCTGGACCGGGAGTTTCCAAATATGCTCTCGGGGTCGGGGTAGGGCAGTGGCGGCCGGCTCAGGTCTAATTGTTGAAATGTGTGCTTCGTTCACGTGACACAATGGCTCCTGGGGAAAATAAAAGGCCCGCGGAGGTGCTGAGTTGTGACACAGAGCCGTTTGGGAGCCCGGGGCCCTGAATAGACTTGTTAAATACCACGGCTGGTGTGTGCTGAGTGGGCAGGCGGGGAGCAGGGCGGCCCGCCGCAGGCTCCTCTGGACGGAGCGCTGAAAGCCAGGCTCGGCTCTCCGCTCTGTTTTTTTTCCATCTCTGCCATGCAAAGATAATCAGGTTTATGTAAAGTATGTGTGCTCTTTTGACAGCCCACGGTATCTCATTAATTCAATCACACCAAACTCCATTGTTCCCAAAGTGTTTGAAATGCGGATAGGGACCCCGCTTTTCTAATCCTGTCAATCACTGTTAACATTTTTCTTGCAGTTGCCATGGCTGGGGCCAGAGTTCATGAAAACACAGAATAAGAGCCAACAAAACAAGAATAAAGACTTATTTGAGATACTCTTTTTAAAGGACATCGACCATGCACAAAACATGGGAAGTGAATGTGGACAAGTTTGGACACTGTGCTTGCTGAGAGGGAAGAGGGTAGAAAGGGAATTTGAAAATCAAATAGGCCTATAAAAACTTGACCCAAGAGTCTCTGGGAAAAACCCGATGAATTGCCCCCTCGTAGAACAATGTTCTTTCTTTCGTGTGTTCTTCGGGGGACAATGGCTCATGTATTATGACACATGCTACTGGGGTCTTTACAGTGTTGTAAGCGGCTCAGGCCCCCAGAATGCTGATCGCCAACAACAAGGGCCCGCGGGCCCGCAACGCACTCTTTCTCTGGCTTTGCCAAAAACAAGCACTGGGAAAATTATTCATGCATGGAGCCCAACAAAGCAGTGATGGAGATTGGCGATGTCACACAGCGAGATCACGTGACACACTCAGCAAAAGGACGACACGCATTCACCCCCAAGATATTGTTCAATTCCCATTTTATCTGCATGAGCGTACCGGCGGCCTGGGCCCTCGCACCATGGCGGCCGTAGCCGCCTCTGTGGTACCGCGCAGTCGGAGAGACCGAGGCACGCCTTGCCCAAAGCCGGCCGCGGCCGCCAAGCTCCCGACTTCTGGGGTGACCTGTGGTGCAGACCCCCAGCCTTCCCGGGGAGACACGCTGCCTACCAGGGGCTTGGCTCCCTGGGACTCGGCCACCCGGCTCAGAGACGGCCTCTCTTGGCCTCCCTTTTCCATTTGGGAAAACAGCGCATGGTATTGGGGGGCAAGTCGGTACCGAAGGTGGTTTATGTTACTCTTTAAATGTTCATCTTTTTTTCCTATCAGAGGCACGTCATGCACCAACATGGGAAGCTCCGCTGACAAGCAGAAGACCCCTCCGAGCGTCCCTGCCTCGCCGTGGCCCGCACGGCCGGTCCTCCACCCTTCCTGGATGTGCGGGCATGTCCGTCCCGGCTGCAGACCTCCCAGTGGCCAAGGGTCACTTGGTGTCACAGCCGGGGCCCTCCAGCGCCCCGGTCCTGCTTCTCTGGCTGCATCTTCCGGAGCATCCCTCCCTCATCCCAGAGGAGCTCCTTCTCCCTGAGGTTTGTCCCAACACCCCGAGTTCCTGCCCGACACCCCAGAGCATATGGCCGGCAGAGCAGAGCGCCTGCCCCCCCTCCCCGGGGCTCACGTTGGTCTCAGGCCTGGCGGGGCAGGAAGCTGCGGGCAGGCAGAGGTCTCCCTCTCTGTGTCTCTCCTCTTGTGTCCACAGCCCCCTGAAGGGCGTCTGGCTCAGGAGCATGTCCCTGAGTGTCTGCAGTAGGAGGGTGTCCTGCAGTGACCGGCACCGTGCTGAGGATGCGGCCGCCCGTCAGCCCCTGGGGTACCCCCCGGGGCCTTCTCCTGAGCGCCTTGCAAGGAAGCACCCACACCTGGCCGGCTGGGAGGAAGCTCAGGTCCACGCCACGCCCAGCCCCGTCCCCTCTCTAGTTCCCCCATCTTTGGTGGCTTCCCCTCATCACACACTATTAGGTCTATGGGTTGCCCCTAATCCTGATTTGGATCCAGACAAGTAGGAATAGACACACTCCTCGGTAACTTGTATTTGTGCAAAGGGAAAAAAGGCACAGGCATGTCTGGCTTACAGTCACACTAAGTCTCTCCTCCAAGTCTAGAAAATATGATTTCAAGAAGCATTTAAAAAGCCTGGCCTGTGCCGTCCTTTTGGTTTTAATTGTCTCACACAGCGCTGCCAGGGGACGGCCTCGGCCCCAGGAGCTTGTGTGCTCACCCTCAGCTCGGGGTCCACATACCCGTTCTGCTCTATTGTGGGTTTAGTGGCTCGTGGTCTCGCTGTCACGGAGTACACGTAGCGCTCCGCTTTCATCCCTGAGCCCTGTGACTGTCCACGCGGCCCCTGAGAAAGCGCTGGTGTGCCCGTGTGCACCTCTCCCCACGGCCGTGGCCATGACGTCTGCCCGGCTTCAGGGACGCCCAGACGTTCTTCGGTTTTTACCTGTTAAACAATTTCAAGAAAAGAATACGAACTCAGCTAATTCAAGAATATTTTTACCGACTTCATCATTCTCATCTTATTAAAGCTTACATGGCTCACTTTTTAATCAAATGGTATATTAGTTTAATAAAAAAAGTCCTATTCATTGTCTCCCTGCAGCATTGACACACCGTGTTTTTTTAAGAACCTATATTTCTCCCTTTATATTTTATAGGGCTACCTATAATAGATTCTCCGTGTGGACGCATTTATAATTCATCACGTTCCCTCTGTGCAGTAGCCTTCCGCTGGCGAGCTCCCACCTGCCTGCCTCCCTCTGCGACCGTCCCCTGCCCTCTCGGGGGTGGTCCAGCCAGCCCTCACATTCCCGATGAAAACAGAAGGGAGGGAATGTTTAAGTGACCCCGAACTGTAGATGAGTTCAAATACACAATGTTTGGTCTTGCAACGAATATTAATGTAAAATCTCACTAAGACTGACTTGCAATGATTTTAAGGGGATTGTACCTGAGTTATCCTGAAAATACTGTTCTGCTGATGCAGACTGAGTTTCTCCAAAATATGTCTAATGGGGGAGGGGGTCTATTTATTGCAGTGCCCTGTCCTTACCAGTATTAAAATTAGGCTTCCTCCCATAAGTACACACTAACAACACCCCACCTGCCCCGGTCGGCGGTTCAGGCAGACTGTGTGGAAGAAGAAGCTGCTCCCCAAAGTACTGAGTGCTCCCCAGCGGCCTGCCCCCCAGAGGGAGATGGCGGGTGAGGGGCTCACTGCCAGTGTGAGAGCAGGGTCTCCTCCAGAAGCACCAAGTTCTGTCTGGCACGGATGTCTTATCAGGAGGACGGGAGGCACCTGACTCGGGCTGAATGCCTGACCATAGAGAACAGAAGATGCTACCTATTACTCCAGACCTGCCTGTTTCACACCTGACACATCCTTAGCCTGTCTACACTAGCTGTTTAGTTTGAGTTGAAATAAAACAACTAGTCTAGCGAACGCTGTTTTAAAGTAAAGCAGAATTTTCCAACTCGTGTATCGTTATAATCGCAAACATAACCTCAGACAATCAAAAGGGGTTCTAAGTCTGTTAGAAGCAAAATGAAAAACACTGCCAAGGAATGAGTCCTAAATTAGGAAACCTGTTAGAGTCTTCCAAGTGTAGACATTGCTTGTCTCACAGTACCCAAAACTCTCCTTCCAGACCCTTCTCTTTCCAGTGATCCTGATACTTCCTGGTGACTCCTGATGGAGAGGGAATTGGGAAGACGGGTCAGCAGGCGCTGGCCTCATGCCCCCGGAGGGCTGGCCTGGGCGCTGGCTGATGCTGGTCACAGTCCCTGCACCACCACCACTGAGCACCTGCCTCACCCGAGGGAAGGAAGCAGAGCCCACCAGGTGGCCCAGTGTCCCCTCCTGGGCTCACAGGACACACGTGAAGCCAGGCTCCAAACTCGGGTCCTCTCTGCTTCCTCGTGCTGCCAACCCGGAGGGTTAGAGGAAAACTGAGCTGGAATTAAAGAAAATAAAATCTCATCTACAAACAAGGAAAACCTGTTCCAGGTCAGGGAAGAAACTTCACGGGGAGCTTGAAAGCATAAGGGCAGGTCCCGGAAACCAGTCTGAAACGCACCGTCCGCCGGCCTCCAAGGGCTCACGGCATTCTCTCTTAGCTGTGTAACTTCTGGCAGGTGCCTTCAGGCCAGCAGCAACCGGGAGCCCGGGAGGGCCGGGAGGAGATGGGCAGACAGAGGTTTCTGGGGCCATTCACCGGCATGCCTGAAACCCACTGGGGGCTGACCGTGACACCCCCACTCCCAACCCCAGGGAGCAGCCAGTGTCCTTTCAGGGAGCTGGGCGCCCATCCCCCCCCCGTGAGTGCAGGCGTGCCCCAGAGAGTCGGGCAAAGAGCCAGGTGCCCAGTTTTGCTCTGCGTGGTGTCCTGGCCACCTAGAACATCTATGTCTGCCACGTCAGCCTGATGCCTCCCCCGTTCTTCCCGCCCTGCTGTCCTGCCGGATGAGAACTGCGTGCCCCACATGTTCACATCTGCACATGCAGGGGCGCCTGGGTGGCTCAGTTGGTTAAGCGACTGCCTTCGGCTCGGGTCATGATCCTGGAGTCCCGGGATCGAGTCCCACATCGGGCTCCCTGCTCAGCGGGGAGTCTGCTTCTCCCTCTGCCCTCTTCCCTCTCGTGCTCTCTATCTCTCATTCTCTCTCAAATAAATAAAAAAATAAATAAAATCTTTAAAAAAACAAAACAAAAAAAAAAAAAACATCTGCACATGCAGCTCGTCCTTACCTGCTCTTTGGTGGATTCTGGCTAGGTCCAAATGCCACACTCACAGCGAGCCTTCCTCCCGTCCCCTCCGCCCCACGGCTCGGAGGAGCTCGGCCAGCATTGTTACAGTTCCAGACTTCCAGCCGGAGGGCATCGTGGGAGGATGTGGCCCATTTCCGTGAGGAGGCCACGGAGGCAGGGAACGTCCAGGAACTTGGCTACGACACCTCCGTGGGGTGGAAGCTTGCACCCAGCTCGCTCTTCCCGGCAGGCTTGGGTCACTGTGGACACAACTAAGACTCAAGTCCTGGGACTTCTGCTGCTCTTTGTGCCCCCTTTCGAAGAAGCCAAGGCCGGGCCTGGGTCTGGGGCCCACCGGCTTTGCATCCGAATGCGCCAGGGAACAGGCCTGCCACAGGAGAGGCTGCATGAGTGAGCCCCTGGCTGGCCGCATGGAGACGGCTGGCCATCCTGTTCCCAGTCCCGTGGCTGGCGTGGCTGCCCCACACGGGACTGGCGGGGCAGTGACGCATTCTGTACTCACGGAATGAAGGAAAAGAAGCCGTCCCCAAGTGCACCTACCTGCAGTCAGCGGACGTCCACTGAGCAGGGATCTTGCTGAACGGAGGAAGAAGGCCCTTTGTCATTTCTTCCTGAGACTGGGGTCTCTGCCTCTCAAGCCACTGCCCGCTCCAACGGCGGGCGTGGGGCAGGGGGTCCTAGGCTTCCAAAGCACTCAGCGAATCTCGAGCCCTAGAAGGTTCAGAGGCATGAACCTCCTTTGAATGTTTCTGCGACCCCTGCCGTTATTTCCAGAAAGACGTCTTCTCTTAAACATTCCTCCTCTTCTGCCTCGAGAAGTGCAGTTCGAGCATGCTCCTCCTAATGACAAATACCCTTCCAGATGCCGTTTTTATCCTCCTGACGTAGGAGATAACATAACCAACTGCTAATTATTTGTGGTATGGAAGGAGAGGAGTGAAGTGTTTATCAGAAATCCCTGGATATTCTTCAAATACCTTTTAATAAATATTTAGTAGTTTTTGGATGGTTCCCCAGGAAAATCGTCACAGACCATGATAGATCTCCAGAGTTTAGAAAAGGTTTTGTGCGTTGTCTGCTTTGTTTCGTCTTGTGTGCTAACCGTGGGGCGGTGTGTCCGCGAGGCACAGTTGTGCTGAACCCGGACAGTCGAGGCAGAAGCCTCTGGCCCCGCGGGACTCAAGATCTCGTGTAAGAGTCACCTGACTACACAGCTTACTGCTTCATCTCTGGCAGCTCAGAATCTGGACGCGTGAAAGGCAAATCTACACCAGAACCTACCTCCTCCGCCGTCTCCAAGGTACCAGAGGTAAAGGAATGACTGACGTAAGCGGAACGTCAGAACACTCCTTAAACTCCTAAGAGACTGTGGAATATTCTCAGGGGCTTTCCGGCATCTGAGGAAGGTGCGTCTGGGTATGAGGGATCCCCATGCCACACACACAGACACACACACACACGTCAGAGTCCTCCCTGGAGGCCTTCCCAGTCCCGAGTCCCCTTCTTTGCGGGGCGTTGTGCTGGGCTCGGCAGACTGCACGGGGTGGGGGGCGGTGGCAAAGCCCTTCCCTCCTACAGCCCAGTACAGTGGGTGTTGACTCGTACCGGGTGCAAGGCCATTCCACGGTCCCTGGGCCCACACTCTGTCCAGGCGCACGCCTGTTTGTCTGGGTGCTATCTCAACACGGCCCTGCAGCCACCAGAGCAAAGGGGCCTCCTTCCACACTGAGCACACAGTAGGGGCTTGTATGCAGTGGGACCGCATCTGTGTATTCAGCCACGGAACTGAGTTGTGACACATTTGATTTCTAACATGAACCAAAGGCCACTGAAAAGAGGCTCTGAGATCCCCCAAAGGCACCTCCTCTTTGTTGGAGAGATCGTGCAGAGAGAACTAGCAGCATCGAGGAGATGAAGCAGCCCCTTCATCCTTTCACTTCGGGCGTCTTGATCACAGCAAGAAAATAGGAAAAGCTTCCCGCATCCCGAGTACAAGCTGAGCATTGTGAGAAGAAAGCGTAGGTAGATTTGGGTTAGCAAGCAAAACTGTGTCCTGTTCTGAAGCGCGCTCGGTTCCACTCGGCTGTGTCGGATCGTTAAAAACGCTAACGTTGTGTGTGACTATTCATTTTCGTCACCTGCTCTTGATTAATCCCGTTCTAAATGGCATCTGTAGACCCTGAAATCTCATACTACTTAATTAAATTAGCGACACATTTGTCTCCCCCGTTTTCCTATCAAAGGGTTGTGCTCAGGAGAAATAAAACCTTTGTTCCCCGCTACTCCGTATAATTTACACTCTCTTCTCCCCTTTCCCGTCCAGCTCCTGGCTCAGATGCTAAACTGTAGCCGGTAATAGGGAGCTATTAGGGTTAGTGAGGCATGTCGAAGAAGCAGCAGCCAGTGGAGGCCCTGCTGAAGGGCGGGCTCGGCTCCCATGAAATAGCAGGGTCAAGGATCCTGGGTCCAAATTGTTCAGGATGGCTTTGTACCAAAAGTCACACTTTTTGAACTAAAACATTTGTCCCCTATAAACCGAGGGGAGAAGAGAGCTGCTACTGAGTGAGACAGGCAGAGTCCAGCGAGCCGGCAGACCTCCGAGCACCCAGCCGTGGGAGCTGAAGACAGGCGTTTGCAGCAGGGGCGCTGGACTCAGACGGGTCGAGATGGAAGACGCTTCAGCCCTGAAATAATCCACGTTAACAATTAATTAGAACAATCAGGATGTTTCCCAACAGAAAACTCTAGATGCCTGTGACCATCAGCCTTGGGGAATAGGCACTGTGCCCACGCCCTCTTTCGTGTCAGTGTTGGGAAGACAGCTTTGTTTGGCCTTTGATTTTGTTGTTGTTACAAGTGCTGACTCTCGTATTTTGAATGTGAGGGACCACCGACAGACACACGAATAATATTACCCAACAGGAGCATGCTCCTTGCCACGGCTGTCACCCATGGGGAAGACACAGTAGAACCCCAGCGTTTACACACTGTCCACTGGGGAGGCCATACCATGCCCGGGGCACCCTGTGAGCTCCTGGGTCCTAGCACAGAGCAAAGGCATGCACGTGTGCTTCGGAGCAGGTGGCCATTTGCTGCTGACCTTGGCCCTGCTAATTTATTCTGTGTCGATTCACAAGTGACCTGAACACATTTATTGGCCTTTTGGCTCCCAGGGCTTGTCCTTAGCCTTTGAAGTTCCCCTGATTTCTCAGGACCTGTGCAGACATTCGAGTGAACTCTAGGTGGCCTTCTGGCTGTCTTCAGCAGGACAGGTCCATTCACTGGCCAGCAAGCACCCTGCACTCTCTCCCCCTGCATGGTGCAGGGAAGACACACCTGGGTCCTCACCTTCACTCTCAGTGAGACAAAATCCAAGAATGAGATCCCAACTAAACCGTCAAGACAGTGAAGAAAAACTGTACACAACAGAAATGGAAAAGCGTGGGAAGGATATGAGCTCTTAGGGGCCTGAGCCGAATCCCTTTCACAGTAGAAATCAGAGACCCTCTGTGTCCGCCGTGAAGTGGTGTGTGCACACTCACCGCCACCTGGTTGCCAAGCAGCACGTCGGATTCCCACACAGTCGACCCCATTAGGAAGAATTACGTGGCATCAGTTTTTCATAATATGATTATGCTGATCGTGCTAATGATAAAATTTAATTGATCACATGACAATGAGATCATTACTGGTAGATTAGCTGGCAAATGATGAACATAAATAGATTTTTGGGGGGAGGCATCTTATACTAAACCAACTCATTCTCATTATAAATGTCAAAACATCCTCATTCATTATTTCAAGTCACAAATGCAATTTAGGACCAGGAACCCAGCCGAGGGCTTATGGGTTTGAGTATGCCCGACGGAGTGGGTGGGGGAGTCACACCGCGTGGAATGGATTCCTTAGAAAGTGCTGAAATCAGGACAACAACGGGGTGAAGACTTTGCAGAGGGGGTGGCAAGGAGAGAGAGTAAAGGCGGATTCTCCAAGCTCCAGGGTAGGAGCTCAGCCCGAGCACGCACTCAGAATGCTCTGCCTGCTAAAAGATAGCAGAAACTCTTGGAAGACAGTGGCCTCAGCACTAGAGAGGAGGAGATGAAATCAATTTTTTAAAAAATCGAATTCCAGGTTCTAGGTACTGTGCTACCCTAACCTGCTCTCTCTGGAGTATGTGGGTGTGGGATTTGAGTGAACTGACAGGTCCTCCTATGGCCTCGCCCATTGGAATGGGCATATAAAGAGTCGGGGCAAAGCCTCCACTGGAGTAAGGGTTCCAGCACCAAGGACCCAACAGCACAGTCTGGGGCCTGGGTCCAGGGTCAAGGGTCAGAAAGGTATTGGTCAGCAGTGCCGAAGGTAGGTGTAGACACACCTACAGTGGACACCAAAGAACTAAGTGATCTCTTATCCAACAACTTCTGTGAAAGAAACAGATTTTCTTTTTTTTTTTTTTTGAGAGAGAGAGAGAGAGAGAGAATGCATGTGCAAGTGGGGGTGCGGAGGGGGAGAGAGAGAGAATCTCAAGCAGACTCCCCACTGAGCATGGAGCCTGATGCAAGGCTTGATCCCACGACCCTGAGATAGTGACCTGAGTCAAAATCAGGAGTTGGATGAGTCACTGACTGAGCCCCCAGGCACCCTAAGAAACATCTTTACGTGTGACCCCATATTACAACTTCTAAACGGTGACTTCATTTTCATGCAACAGAACAAAGTGATCCCCTTCATTTTCCTTTGGGGAAAATATGCAAAGGTCCACCTTCTCAACTGGAGAACCTCTGTGTGTTCCTTCCTGATCTGCACAACACAGCCTTGTCACAATGCTTCTGGCGATGCGTTTTGTGCATCACAACACGGGCTTGTGTTCCCTCCTGGTCAGCCAGACGCCTCCACTGGAACCCACCTCTGCAAACCCCCCTTTTAAATCTAATGGTAGGACATGCACTTGCTATCACTGAAATTGATCTCCCTAAATTCTTCTTCTGAATTTCTGAATATTGATTTCGCCAACTGGAGTTTTATGCCCCAGCACCTTGGCCCCTCACACAGCACCCATGGCATCTGCCACTGGTGCTCGTGGTGCAGGCCCAGACCCTGGAAAGGTCTCTCCAACACCTCCAGTACTCCATTCAACATTCCCCAAAACCTATACAATGGTATACGTCACTTATATCAATAAAACTGGGCGGGGAGGAGGGGGATGGGAATAGAATAAAAAATTTTTAAATTAAAAAAATGTTAAGCCCCAATATTCCCTGAACACAACACTTTATTCCGTTTCCAATCGCCTAAATCTGACATTATCTTATCTAACCAGTCAGTGACTCCCAGTCCTCAAGGATGTGATAAGAAGCTTTCCTAGAAATCGAAGCAGTTAATCAAAAATCTCCCAACAAACAAAAGCCCAGGGCCAGAGGGCTTCCCAGGGAATTCTACCAAACATTTCAAGAAGAATTAATACCTATTCTTCTGAAACTATTCGAAAAAATAGAAATGGAAGGAAAACTTCCAAACTCATTTTATGAGGCCACCATTACCTTGATCCCCAATCCAGACAAAGACCCCATCAAAAAGGAGAATTACAGACGAATACCCTTGATGAACATGGATGCAAAAATTCTCACCAAAATACTAGCCAATAGGATCCAACAGTACATTAAAGGATTATTCACCATGACCAAGTGGGATTTATCCCTGGGCTGCAAGGTTGGTTCAACATCCGCAAATCAATCAACGTGATACAATACATTAATAAAAGAAAGAACAAGAACCATATGATCCTCTCAACAGATGCAGAAAAAAACATTGGACAAACTATAGCATTCTTTCTTGATCAAAAGCTCTTCAGATAATAGGGATAAAGGGTACATACCTCAATATCATAAAAGCCATCTATGAAAAACTCACAACAAATATCATTCTCAATGGGGAAAAACTGAGAGCTTTCCCCCTAAGGTCAGGAACATGGCAGGGATGTCCACTATCACCACTGCTAGTCAACATAGTATTAGAAGTCCTAGCCACAGCAATCAGACAACAAAAAGAAATCAAAGGCATCCAAATCGGCAAAGAAGTCAAACTCTCACTGTTTGCAGATCATATGACACTTTATGTGGAAAACCCAAAAGACTCCACCCCAAAACTGCTAGAACTCATACAGGAATTCAGTAAAGTGGCAGGATATAAAATCAATGCACAGAAATCAGCGGCATTCCTATACACCAACAAGACAGAAGAAAGAGAAATTAAGGAGTCGATCCCATTTACAATTGCACCCAAAACCATAAGATACCTAGGAATAAATTTAACCAAAGAGGCAAAGCATCTGTACTCAGAAAACTATAAAATACTCATGAAAGAAATTGAGGAAGACACAAAGAAATGGAAAAACGTTCCATGCTCATGGATTGGAAGAACAAATATTTTGAAGATGTCAATGCTACCTAGAGCAATCTACACATTAAATGCAATCCCTATCAAAATACCATCCACTTTTTTCAAAGAAATGGAACAAATAATCCTAAAATTTGTATGGAACCAGAAAAGACCCCAAATAGCCACAGGAATATTGAAAGAGAAAAGCAAAGCTGGCGGCATCACAATTCCGGACTTCCAGCTCTATTACAAAGCTGTCATCATCAAGACAGTATGGTACTGGCACAAAAACAGACACATAGATCAATGGAACAGAATCGAGAGCCCAGAAATAGACCCTCAACCCTGTGGTCAACTAATCTTTGACAAAGCAGGAAAGAATGTCCAATAGAAAAAAGACCGTCTCTTCAACAAATGGTGTTGGGAAAATTGGACAGCCACATACAGAAGAATGAAACTGGACCATTTCCTTACACTACACACAAAAATAGATTCAAAATGGTTGAAAGACCTAAATGTGAGACAAGAGTCCATCAAAATCCTAAAGGAGAACACAGGCAGCAACCTCTTCGACCTCAGCTGCAGCAACTTCTTCCTAGAAACATCGCCAAAGGCACAGGAAGCAAGGGCAAAAAGGAACTACTGGGACCTCATCAAGCTAAAAACTTTTGCACGGCAAAAGAAATAGTCAACAAAACCAAAAGACAACCAAGAGAATGGGAGAAGATATTTGCAAATGACATATCAGATAAAGGGTTAGTATCCAAAAATCTATAAAGAACTTCTTAAACTCAACACCCAAAGAACAAATTTCCAATCAAGAAATGGGCAGAAGACATGAACAGACATTTTTTCCAAAGAAGACATCCAAATGGCCCACAGACACATGAAAAAGTGCTCAGCATCGCTCGGCATCAGGGAAATCCAAATCGAAACCTCAAGGAGATACCACCTCACACC
>NW_027397065.1:91985327-92027056 GCF_003265705.2 Callorhinus ursinus
GGGGGTGGGAGGGATGGGGTGGCTGGGTGATAGACATTGGGGAGGGTATGTGTTATGGTGAGTGCCGTGAATTGTGCAAGACACTGAATCACAGATCTGTACCTCTGAAACAAATAATGCAACATATGTTAAGAAAAAAGAAAAAGAAGAAGATAGCAGGAGGGGAAGAATGAAGGGGAGTAAGTCGGAGGGGGAGACGAACCATGAGAGACGATGGACTCTGAAAAACAAACTGAGGGTTCTAGAGGGGACGGGGGTGGGGGGATGGGTTAGCCTGGTGATGGGTATTAAAGAGGGCACGTTCTGCATGGAGCACTGGGTGTTATACACAATGAATCACGGAACACTTTTCAAAAACTAATGATGTAATGTATGGTGATTAACATAACATAATAAAAAAAATGAAAAAAAAAAAAAGCTTTCCTAGAGACTCTCATAAACCCAGATCCACCATGTTTGCTCCAAGTCTCTCCTGTAGTCCTGCCAAGAAAGGAAGCTCACTATCTCAGCACGCCTTCTCATGGAGCGCTGTCTTTACACAGGGGGCCTCTTGCTTGTGTAACTTCTCAAAGTCAGATATGGTCACTAAAGACACCTTCCAGAATCTTCCCAGCATGAGTAGATTCTGTGGCCTTGGCGGGTGGGGGAGCTATGTCAGGTGGCCCTCTGGGTTCAGTGAGGGTCATCTGCCTTCCTGGTAGCCCTTCCCATGCTGCATACTTGCCCTCCTAGCCACAGGGCTCAGATGGGAGGCTGCCAGGAAACCCACCATCAGCCGCCCTTGGGCCCACCTTCCCACCTAATCAACCAGAGCTGCTGGTGATATGGGACTTGGGCCCCCCAAGACCCACTGACTTGCTTCTGCATTGGACAGATGCCCCATGGCCAAACTCTGCTGCTAGCTGGAATCTGGAGGAGCGCTGGTCACAGGTGAGCTGGGGCCAGGCATTGGTGCCCCTCAAATGCAGCAAAGGCAGGGTCAGGGTACCTCCTGGCCTCCTGCCAGCTCCAGAACGCATTCTGTGCCTTCGAGGGGCAGTGGGTCTCTCTCTCCCCCAGTGTGGAAAGGAGGCTGGAAACACCCCAGGGACCAAGTAAAGTCAATTTACTCATAAAAAGGCAATGTATTATGATAAGATTCAGATTTCCAATTGAATGCTGTAAAGGGAAGTTTTAAAAGTCACATATAATTTGATTTAATAGGGTTGCTTCCCCCGCTCAGCGGGAAAATGGGATGCAGACGGAAGTGTGATTTTCATTTAAATGTCTTCGTATGAGAGATGACACGCGCCATCAATCTTCTGGGGGACAAGGAGAGAGGGCAGGAATTATTGATGTTTAGTAGCCACAGGATTATAAACAGGGAAATTGAAAGTGATACCTAATTGACAGGGCCTGTCCGTTACCGTGGGAAAGCTCTGCCCATTTCTCACCATGAGGAGGGAACATAAAAACAGCAGGAAGGTGTGCATCGCTGACAGAACATCATAGTAGGAAGGAAGCACAACACACGAAGCAGTGGGCTTGGACCCAATATGCCTTTCTCAGCCATCAGCAGCTTGAGGGTGGCCAGGTTCCCACAGTTCCTGGGGGCTTCTGATGATGTTTTATGCACCGAAGGGAGAAGCTGAATTTTAGCCACACATTTGGTGAGGCTGACGCATGAGCAGAAGGTGGAGGGTGGAACGTACCTGGGCTGGGCTCTTGACCCAGGATGAGGACCAGCGGGTGGGGATGCTGCTGAGCCCACAGCATCTGATTTCCAGCCTGTGGCCCGCTCTCTGCAGATCCCCACCACACTGTTTCCGGTACGAGGAGCTGATATTTGTGAAATCCACATGTGAAGCTGAAAGAGCAGGCACAGGTGAGCTCTTGCAGGCACATTGTATTCTGGAAACATCTATCTATTTCTTTAACACCTGTGTGTATAGGAATTCGCTGATAGATCTGTCTTTAAAGGGACAGATAAGACACTGTCCAGATCCAAAGGCTCTTTGAACATCTCTGTGGCCTGAGTTAGGTTCCTTAAAGGAGGAAACCAGTGGCAACCATCAGAAGTGCCCATCAAGCCATCTGACCGAGATCTTGTATTCTTATTTCCCATTCCAGGGAGTTCCTAAGGTAGGAAGATGGCGGGATCAGGTCGTCCACTGAGCTCGTCAAAGACTGTGTGGACTTGCAGGTGGAACGCCGTGTGGTCAGGTGGAGACACACCTGGCTGGGGACAAGGTCCTATCCACATCACGGGTGGGGCATCCATCAGAACAGTCTCCAGCAGAACATCCCTGCCTTGCCCTGCTCAAAATGCTCCCCACTGACCAAAGCAGGCATAAGGGATATGCTCACAAACATGCTGAAAACCATCCAAGTGATATTTAAGGGGGGAGATGTGTAAAGTATGGCTGAGATTTAAGAAACCAATTTTAGGACCCAGGAAGGTAATGACCTGGATTAGCAGCAATTTATTGAAACACGTTTGATTGTTTCAACTGCAAGCTTCACACAACATCCTGTGATCAGAAATGTTTGCAGCCCTTCAGAACCATGTGGGCTTCCAGATGGCATGAACAGGCTCACAGACAGGTAAGGAGGGGCTGGCTCTGGGGTGGCAGGCAACATGTCCCAGTGGAGAAGCCGCTGCCATGGGGTCCCACCTCCACCTTGTCATCCTGGCTAGCAGGCACCCCAGATCTGTGACTCTTTGGGACCAAGAAGCTTGGGCAGGACCCCAGGTGGGGCACCGTGGGTATGGAGGGAGCACGGTCTTCTTACTGACAACCAGGCTCAGGGGACAGGTGACTGGGACCCACCAGCAGCCCAGTTGAGCAAGACAGAGCCCAGACAGCTCAGAGACAAGGACCAGGAGGAGAGTTGGCTCATGGCCAGGACGTACCCCTGGCATCTAACAAAGGTAGTGGGAACACTTGAAAACAAGTATGATTCCTCTTTCTGAGTGAAGGCTACTGTAACTTTGACTTCACTTAGAACTATGGGCTATTGGGGCCCCATACAGAACCTCATTTTCTCATCTTCAGAAAGTTGTACCCAAGAGGAAATTACCAAGAACCAGGTCACCTCCTGCAGGAGCTTGAACCGATGATGCTCACAGGGTTTTCTCCTCCGATAAATTTGGCTCACCACTGAAGCAGCTCATCACAAATCCGTGGAAGGATTCTTTTTATAATTAATATGTTTACCAATGCAAGCCTCATAGTGTAGGGTGATGATTGAGTACAGATCAGAATATGAAATGTTATGAGTGCAGGCATAACGTTCATTACACAAATATCACAGGCTCACAAAGCCCCAGGGTGCTGTATCGGACCGATCCTATCTAGCATTCAATAAATCAGAAGTCTTCCCATCCAATTGGCTCTTTCTCTGTGAGCACCTTTGGTGGTGTTTCATTTCACATATTCTCAGATCCATCAGAGAATTAAGGGACAGTGATTGATTCTTAACCAAAGCCCATCAACCACAGTTAAAATTTCATAATATTCACATTAATTAAAGAGCTTCATTATCCATTTTCTTTTGCATACAGTGAGTTGTGCACCTCCGAGCTTTGGAAAAGCATACCTATCTGAAACGAAGCCCTGGCTCAAAGCATTTTAACCACTGACCAGGAAACGATCACAAAAATTAAGCACAAAGTGTTCAAAAATTGTGGCAGAAGTGCACTCTCCAAAATAGGAACTCAGCAGGTGGGTGTTTGTGATGTTCCGGACGAGAGCTGTGGCAGTGGTGACTGAGGAGTTTGGACCACAATTTCTCATACACAAGAAATGACTAATTTGTAGGTAATACTGGAAAAGCCTCAGTGTACTAAAAAAAGATAATATTATACTGAAGGGCTAAGAACATTGGAACCGGGTCAGGTTCTACCCAAGGTAACCGTTAGTTTTTTAATCTGCTGGACTGGAACAGATCGTGTATGTCTGGTATTCATTTCCTCGGCAGAAGGTCTGGAGGGAGGGATTAATGGGGATTAGAAAAATATAGAGCATTTCTTGCATTTATACAACTCCTATGTTGGATTAAAAATATAAGGGAAAGGAACATTAGGCTTTAAAGGCAATACTTTATTAGTACACATATATACGAACACAAACATATATATACTCTCTATATTACACTATGGCTGAGTCCCTCCCTGACCAGGACCCTGCACCACCACAGAAACTCAAGCAGAACAGAACTGATGTTGCAGTCCCCCTTGGTGGTACGATAAAACATTTTCAAGGTACTTTTGGATTGTTGGCTGCACTGCCACGTCTCAATACCAATAATTTTATCTCAAGATAGGATGTTAAAAAAAATTGCTAGGATGGTTCTTGCATAACTACTGAACTATATAAATTATATTTCCCAAGTATTTAATAATTGACTAGCTCTGACTAAATTCGATCAGGCTAATTTTTTCCTGATGAACACAATAATTAAAATAATAATCTAAGCTTATCTTCTGTGCTATTGATCTCACTAACCAGAAAAAGTAATTGGAACATAACTTAATAATTGTCACAAGAAAGAACTAAATCAGACAAAAATCGGTTTTTACTCCTCCTTACAAGATGCAGAAATGTAGACAATATCATTCCCCAAGTTTTGAAAATTGTGAAGAAATCCTGTCAAAGCAGATATATGAGTAAAAACTATAAACTTGAAATAAGGCTAAAATTTGGCAGAAACAACCTTAAAGTAGCTACAGTCTGACACTGACTTGGAAAGACAGTAATGAGAAATAGAGGCACACACTCTAGGACCACTGCTGCAACACTGGATTTGATACATTAACGCCGGCAATTCTTGTATACCTTGTCATGCCAATAAAATGATTGAAATTGAAATTCATTCCACTTTGGTGCTGATAAAATCACTTTTAACTATGAATTTAAGGGTTGAATTAGAAACAGTAGGGGGAGGGGCATCTGGGTGGCTCAGTCGTAAGCGTCTGCCTTCGGCTTAGGTCATGATCCCAGAGTCCTGGGATCGAGTCCCACATTGGGCTCCCTCCTCGGGGGGAAGTCTGCTTCTCCCTCTCCCATTCTTGCTGCTTGTGTTCCTGCTCTCACTATCTCTGTCTCTGTCAAATAAATAAATAAAATCTTAAAAAAAAGAAAAAAGAAAAAAAAAGAAGCAGTAAGGGGCTGTGTGTAACTAGGGCTGTCTGTTGGAAGAAGTTATTTCTTAGAGTCTGAAATTAAGGTTTTGGTTCACTTTTCATAATGGAAGGAAGAACTTGTCACCCCAGACTACTGAGTTTTCATTTTTCTCCTCTGGATAGAAGCCCATGTCATTCAGCTGTTCCTCAATAAATGATAGTAAAGGTGTTGGAAGTATCCAGAGTAGTGAGGAGACCTTTTCAGGAGTAAGTACATTCTGGTGTTGGTGATGGTGATAAGGTAGGTGATGATGATGTGCATGCTGATGCTGATGCTAAAGGTGGTGATGATGGTGATGGTGATTTTGGTGAAGTGATGACAGTCTTGATAATGAAAGAAATGATCATGCTGGTGTTAATGATGGTAATGATGTTGATGGTCGTGATGGTGATGGTGGTAATGATGATAATGGTGATAATAAAGGTGGTGATGATGGTGATGGTGGCGATGGTGGTGAAGGTGGTGATGATAAACATGATAGCTAACGTCTATCATAAGAACATGGTTCTTACCACATGTGTACTTTCTGTGTACCAGGCACAGTTCTAAAGGCTTTATACATATGATCTTCTTTATTTTTTTAAAGATTTTATTTATTTATTTGAGAGAGAGAGAATGAGAGAGAGAGAGCATGAGAGGGAAGAGGGTCAGAGGGAGAAGCAGACTCCCTGCTGAGCAGGGAGCCTGATGTGGGACTCGATCCCGGGACTCCAGGATCATGACCTGAGCCGAAGGCAGTCGCTTAACCAACGGAGCCACCCAGGCACCCTGAGCTTCCTTAATCTACCTAAAATTCCATGGGGTAGAGACCATTTTATTCTTATTTTATTGCAGAGAATATTAAGATTTCAAGGGTTAGAAAAAGTGCTCTGGGACACTCCAGAATCTGCTTTTATCCATTCTAGCTCCATAGCATTGAAATAGCAAAAAGTGTGAATAACACACAGAGTTTTGGATTGATACAGTCAGTTGCACTCAAGTGCTTTTAGCCACTAACACACACACATCATCTTCCTCACTTTCCTTGTGGATCACTTTAACCCAGAGGTAACCTGCAGAGATGAGGGGTATCATGAGTGCTCAAGGCTACTCTAGACACATCTGTCAGGGACACTATGCCGCTCCTTTTCCTATGGTGTAACTACTATTGAAAGACATCATTCTGGATTCATCACTTCATTTTCATTTCATTTCCACAGCTCTTACTGCCATCAGATACGTGATGTACCTTGCTTATCTGTTTATTGTCAGTCTACACTAAATAGAGTATAAGCTCCATATGAGAAGGCATTTTTTGTCTATTTGATTCACTACTGTAGATGCAGCATCTAGAATGATGTCAGGCACATAGATGTTGCTCCATGTATATTGTTAAGTGCATGAGCTGTCTGATGTAAATTGTGAATGTAGGCACTAATTTAAATATCTTTCAGAAGCAACCTAGATTTCTGTCCAGATGAAGTAACAAGAGTGGGGTTACTCCACCCACCTGAAGTGACTAAATAAACCCTAATTAAATATATGAAATGACTGTTTTCAGACATTGGACATCAGTCAACACAAGCAACAATCTCTGAGAGAAAATACAAACAGTGCGAGTCCGAGGATTACCCCAGTTTAATGCCTGGAGAGAGATTCCAGATGTCAATACAGGGAAGAAAATGGAGGCAAAATCCAGTGCATTCCCTGATTTGAAAAAAAAAAAAAAGTGGGATGTTGGGGAGCTCAAAGTAGTTGAAGCTCACAGGATAGAAGTCCAAAAAGAGAAATTCTGCACAGAGAGAGAAGCAGAAATCTATGGAGACCCCCACCCCTACCCTGCTGAGGGAAGCTGAATACTGGTCAGCACATGCATGTGAGGGACGTGTCTGTGCCAATAACGTCTCAAGGGCACACACAGGAGTGGGAATACGGCCAGAAATTAGTAGAAAATCAGAAAGGTATCACCTCAATAGAAGGGTGAAGTCAGCCCCCTACTAAAGATCACACTAGCATCACACAGAAGGCTTAGAAGCAAGGACTGAGTTAAACTACTTCCATATAATTTACCTGAAATCTAGAAATAAAGTTCAATGATATGTATATGAATATAAAAATATTCCACACCAAACAAAGCAAAATTTGCAAACTCTAACATCTAATAAAAAATTACCAAGCAGGCAAAGAAGCAGAAAACCATGATCCATGTTGAGGGAAAAGTCAGCCAATAGAAGCAGACCCGGAAAGAAGACAAAAGTTAGCAGGACAAAGACATCAAAGCAGTTATTGTGCCCATACTCTATACGTTCAAGCAGAGATGGGAACGTTAAAGAAAACCCAGGGAAGGTATAAGGAGTAGCCTTCAATCAAATCTGTAGAAGAGATAAACCAAGCACCCAAGATGAAATGTGCCCTGGGTGAAATAAAACAGTTTACACACTGCAGAAGAAAGATCAGTGAGCTTGAAGAAAGGGCAGGACAGAGTCCAAGATCAAGCACGTTGGGGGAAGAGGGCAGCAGGGAGTGGGAGGCCAACATCAGCAGCCTCCTACACACATCATTGGAGATCCTGAAGGCAGGCAAGAGAAAAAATATCTGAAGAAGTAGCCTGAAATCTTCCAAGTTGGATGAAAATGGTAAGACCACAGAGTCCAAAGTTTAGTAAAGCGCCAGCACAGAAACACGAAGAAAACCGGGCACATTGTAACCAAATTGCTTTAAGCCAGGGATAAAGAAAAAAATCATAAAATTAGCCAGAGAAAAGACACATGTTCTGAAGATGGAATGAATACAAGCAGATTTTTCATAAAAACAGTTCAAACCAGAAGACAGTGAAGTAATACCATGGAATTCTGGAAAACAAAGCAAGAAAACAGCTACCCAATAAAAATATCTTGCAAAAATGGGGGCAAAGTAAAGTCTGTTTAGGCATATGCAAGCAGAAAAACATCCCTGGCCAATAGACCTGCATCCAATAAATGTTAGAGGATGTCTTTTAAGAAGGAAAATGACAACAGGTGGAAATCTAGAACAAAATGAAGAAATAAAGAGCACTCTACAAGGTAATTATAAATGACTTTTTTAATCTCCCGGAAGATAATTGACCATTTGAAGAATAGTAACAGGGTAGTGAAGGGTCAATCCCGTGGGTGGAGATACAACTTGTAACAGCAACAGCCTGGACTGAGAGAAAAAGCTGTGAGTGCACCTTGTAGAGTTCTCATCAAACAACTGAAGGTAGGCAGTGATTAAATGTTTAGGTTGTAATCCCTAAAGCCACCACTAAGGAAAATAATTACATTTAATAAGCTAACAAGGGGTATAAAATGGTATCATAAACATACAACCTGAAACGAAGTAGGAAAAGAGAAAAGAGAACAAAGAACTAATGGAATAATTTTTTTAAATAGCAATGGGATAAATTTAAACCCAACTGCATCAATAATCACATAAAATATAAATGATCCAAATACACTTACCATAAAGCAGATTTCAGGGGCACCTGGTTGGCTCAGTCAGTTAAGCATCTGCCTTTGGCTCAGGTCATGATCCCAGGGTCCTGGGATCGAGCCTGGCATCTGACTCCTTGCTCAGCATGGAGCCTGCTTCTCCCTCTCCCGCTCCACCTGCTTGTGTTCTCTCTCTCTGTCAAATAAATAAATAAAATCTCTTTTTTAAAAAAAGCAGATTTCAATGTAAAAATTTTAAAAAGCAAAACCCAAATATCCCATCTCAAAAACCTACTTGAAATGTCAAGGATGGAAAATATGTACCATGCAAATACTAACTAGAGAAAGCTGGGCTGCTTGTATTAAAATCAGACAAAGTAAAATTTAAAGCAAAGAATATCGCCAGAGATAAAGATCATTTCATAATAATAAAAGTTTCAATCTATCAAGAAAACCCAGAAAAATCTTAAAAATGTAGGTTTTTAATAATATGAAGCACAAACTGATAAAACTAAAGGAGTGTTTCTAGTTCTAGAAGAAAACACACAATCACGATCAGAGGTTTAAACACCTTTCCATCAACAACTCTAGAACAAGTAGAGAGAAAACCAGCAAGAACTCAGAAGGCTTGAAGCAGGGCACAGCAGCCACGTTATCTTAAGGGCACATAAACCCTCACCAAGACAGACCATATTCAGGACCATACACCAGCCTTCAAGTCAGATAGACTACACTCTGTCTCTATGCTCTATGTTCTCTAACCAAGTGAAATTAAATTAGAAATCAATGACAGAAAACATATCTGGAAAATCCCTAAATATTTGTAAACTAAATAAAACACTCAAAATAAGTGTTTCCGAAGAATAAATCTAAAGGAAATGTTTAAAAATGTATATTTGAACTGAATTAAAACCATAGTACAGCATATTGAAATATGTGGGGTGCAGCTTAAGCAGGATGTTTACTATTTATAATGCTAGAATACCTATATTATAAAGAAGAAATGTCTTAAATTAATAACTTCTGCTTCTCCCTTAAAAAACTAGTAAAAATAGCAAATGAAACCAAAGTAAGAATAAAAAAACTAATGATAAGAACAAAAAAGAATGACATATGAATGGAAAAAAGCTCAGAGAAAATAAAGAAACCAAAACCAGGCATTTCGAGAAGATCCATAAAATTGATAAGCTTCTAGCTATATGGATCTGGCTACATGGAAAAAAAGACTCAAATTAGCAACAGCTGGAATGAGACATCACTACAGGTTCTAAAGATATTAAAATTTAAAGATATGTATGTTATTGTGGACAGCACCATGCTGACACTGAAACCATACACAAAAGATGTTACAACTACAAGCCAACATTTCTTGTGAAGACAGATGCAAAGATTTTAGCAAATCAAATACAACAAATCTAAAAATGATAATATAATCAAATGGGGTTAACCACATATGCAAAATTATTTTAAAACTCAAAAATTAATGCAATCCACCATATTAACAAATTTTTAAAAATTCACAGATCATTATAACAGTTACAGAAAATGCATTTGATAAAATCCAAAAACTCTCCACAAGCTAGTAATAGAAGGGACCTTCCCCAACCTGAGAGAGGGTTTATCTACGAACACAACAGCACCCTACAGTTAATGCCATACCTAATGAGGAAGACTAAATAAAGTCTGCACCCCATAAGATCAGGGACCAGCAGGGATGTCTGCTCAGCATGTATATTCAACTTTGTACTCCTTATGGTCACCATAAACAAATGACTTGTGTCTTGTAATTGGCCACAAAATGCAGGATTCACAGTGACTATTAAAACATTATTTAACTAATGTGTCAGAAGGCTATTAATAAATCGGGGTGGGGCCCCTGAGCAAGGTCGCTGAGCAGAGGCCTGCAGAGGAGGGATATTTGCTACCTGCAGTGTTCTCCAGGCTGAGCGTACTCACCCCCACCCCCACACCCCCATCTTTATACAACTCATAGGAAAGGTAACTGCACCTGTTTGCACTGGATTTGTAAAATAAAAGCTCCAGGTTGGATGGTCCAACTCCCTCTGCATCTCTGGGCAGGAAACTCAGGGTCTAGGAGCTTCAGAGTGCGGGGTTAAGAAATCTCGAGGCTGGCTCGGGTTTGCAAACCGCACAGACGGGACTGTAGCTCTTTAATGTACTTACACCATCACTTTATGCTCTGTAAAATTCTGCAAGTCCTGACTGCAAGCTGCTCCACATCGTGTGTGTGTGTGTGTGTGTGTGTGAGACCTGTGATAAGATGGTGGCTTTGATTTGCCACGACTGTGGGGAGACATGGCTCTGTGAGCGCCTGGTCTCCACAGGACAATCACACCTGTGCTCAGTCAGGTGTGCTGGGGAGGGGCCCCAGGGGCCAGTGACACAGGGACCAGAGAAGGCCTGCGTCACAGAAGCCACCAGCCCACCACACCCAGGTGGTTCTGAATCCTGCGCTCCTCACTGAGGATCTGGGTTCACAGAGGGGCAGAGATGGGGAGAGGGACAGGGAGCCACTGAACTCCAAAGGGAGACACCCGGCTCACGGCTGCTTCTTCCACTCACTCCGTCACAGGCTGCCACAAACTCTACAGAAAGCTCTCGAGCTCTCCGGTGGTGGCCTCACCCTCCCAGACGCTGCTCAGAACCTCCCTCATGGGCCTCGCTCTGCCCTTAGCTGGCACATCCTCTGTGGCTCAGGCCTGAACCCCACCTCATCTGGGGGTAGCCATGGCAAACAAGAATACCCTCAGGCGCTGTGGAGGTGCTTGAAGCTGCCCTGTGTGACGCTTGCCTATAAATATACTCCATGGCCCGGCCCCGTGATAACGGCCAGGCCAGGCACAGGATCTGCATCATTTGGGCAGAACTGGGAGCAAGGTCCACACCTTGGTTCCCTATGCTATGGCACCCACCCGCTCCGGCCTGAGTCAGACCTAAGGGTATGGAGGGTGCACCAGCATGCACACAGCCCACACTGTGGTGGGGAATACCAGGGACCCAGTGCTGGGGCCCCCTCCCTGGCCCAGACACAGAGACTTCCTGCTGTGGAAGGAGGTCCAATAGGGAAGGTCCTGGGAGCGTGGGTAGGGGCAGAGCACCCCAGAGCAGTGCGACCGGGGCTGGGGCAAAGCCAAGCTTAAAGCAGAGGCAGGTCATAAGGCCCCAGCAGGTCTGCTAAGGAGTGACAGTTCGTTTGGGGGCTCAGAGGGTCAGGCTCCCCAGCAGAGCCTGCAGCTCTAGGGCACATCTCCTGGATGGCCTGTGAGCAAGAGCCAAACCTCCTTCACCCTCCTCTTCCCCCAATCCCCCACCCCACCCCAAGGGCTGGACCCCGTGTGGCTGAGCGAGCTCCCGGGGTAGGAGGAGAAAGAGATCCGTGGGCCCATGCCCTTCATGGAGGGGAGGACCCACCCCACGAAAAGATCCTTGCATGTGGGCAGCCTTACCAGCTCGCACGTCCGGCCTGAACCGGGTTCCCCCTCAGTTTGCCCTGTCAGGTCCTCACTGCATCAACCTTTGCACTGTAATGTAGAATTTTGGAATCTAAAAATATTCCGGGACCCTAAGGAAGAAGAAGTGACTGCCAAGCTCAGAAGCTGCCGGCGGGCTTGAGCAGGAAGGTGCTGGAGAGGTTTCCATCTCATGGAAGTCATTTGCAGAGACTGCTCCATAGATGCATCCGGAACCTCATCCTGCCTGGGCCAGGCCTGACCCCGGGCCTGGACGTTGTGGGACAGAAAAGAATACAGGAGAGTGTGGATGCCTGTGGGCTGCTCAGCACTTCCCCCAGGATGGAGAGTATGCTGGGAGCTCATCACTGGGTGTGGACAGAGAGTTGTCCCCTGGGCTGGAGCTGGAGGCTGGAGGCTGGAGTTGGAGGCTGGGACTGGACTGGGGCTGGAGGTGCTGGAGGCTGGAGTTGGAGGTTGGAGGCTAGAGGCTGGAGGCTGGGGCTAGAGCTGAGGGCTGAAAGCTGAGGCTGGAGCTAGAGGCTTGAGCTGAAGGCTGGAGGCTGAGGCTGGAGCTGGAGGCTGGGGGCTAGAGCCTGGAGGCTGGAGCTGGAGGCTGAGGCTGGAGCTGAAGGTCAGAGGCTAGAGCCTGGAGGCTGGAGCTAGAGCTGGAGGCTGGAGCTGGAGCTGAAGCCTGGAGGCTGAGCCTGGGGCTGGAGCTGGAGGCTGGTCCAGCAAAGAGCCTCCTTGGCCATGATATGCTTGTGTCCAAGCAGCAAGACTGCCTTCTACCTGTCAGAAGAGATGGGAAACAGGAATTTGGGGCCTAGAAACTGGGACCGCCCCTCCTTGTCATGGCCCAGAGTCACAATTCATGCTCCGGAGTTCAAAGGAGAGAAAAGCGCACACTAGAACTACTGGGAAGACACTGTGTATTTGCCACGCCCAGTCTTCTGTCGGCTGCTGGCTAGATGTAGCTACATATCGATACAAGCTTTCTGTACAGCAGATCGTTTAAATCATTTGCTTAAAACTGTATTTCATTCACATTCAAATTCAGTTATCCGAAATAAATTTACCTTTAAATAAATTGTATGATGTATGTATTACAAAACACAGTAATTATGATTAAGAAAATGAGAAGTCATTTACAAATAAATCTGGCCTTTTCCCAGCAAGCGATCAAATGATAAATTGGCCATTGATGTTTTGACTCATGCTTTTATCCAGAATTCCATCTACAACACTCAACGTACATTCAAAAGGTCCCGATCCTTCCG
This sequence comes from Callorhinus ursinus, assembly GCF_003265705.2. Classification (NCBI taxonomy): domain Eukaryota; kingdom Metazoa; phylum Chordata; class Mammalia; order Carnivora; family Otariidae; genus Callorhinus; species Callorhinus ursinus. Next base: position 91,998,671 of record NW_027397065.1, read on the forward strand.
CAGCCATTTGGACTTGCTCAGGCAGAACTGGCTCTCTCTTGGATACAAGTAAGAGCACCTAATCCCACATTTCTTTAATTCTCTGCCCAATTCACCTACTTGTTCCAAGGAACAAAGAAGAAATATAGAGAGAGCCCCACATGATTTAGCCTCCATAACCTGTGTCATCTTGTGTTATCTTTCAGTTTTTCAAAAGGCATTTAAATGCCTCAAATCACAGAAGCACCAGCACTAATTCACCTTACAAGGAAGACAGAAGAAAATGGTAACAGTTTAAGTAATTAAGGGAAATTAATTAACAAGCAAAGAAAAAGTTCTTCCTGGAGGAATTTAAAAGAATATTTCTAACATACGCTTCACTGTTTTAAACAGTATAAGGAAACGTCAAGGAAAATTAACTGTTATCTCAAATATGATTAGTCAGAAAGACAGATTGGGATAGAGACCCAACCTCCAAATTAGTGGTTCTGTGGTGCGGCCCCCAGGCCAGCAGCATCCGGGTCCCCGGGAGACGTGTTAGAAATGGAAATTCTCGTCCTCAGACCTGAAGAATCTAAAGTTCAAGGGAAGGGGCCCAGCGATCTGGGTTTGGCAGCCTCTGGAAGGCTTCTATGCACTTCAAAGTGTGAGAACAATGGCCCAGAGTTTGGGCCACCCTGCTCCCACTGCGTGCCTTGTCACGGTCCCTTCCGTCCCTTTCTCTGCCAAGCCTGGGGGGTCAGAGGGAGGTGGCCCAGCCCCGGGCTCAGGTGAGGGCGGGGCGCTGTCGCAGCCGGCCTCCCAGAGGAGCCGCAAGGCCCTAGGGCCCAGCGCTGCCGCACCGTGCTCCTTGGCCAGGCAGGAGGCCGCGGGGCACGGGAGAGGCTAGTGGAGGGCAGGGCCCCGCGAGGCGAGGCTTGCACAGCCATCTGCCAAGCCAGGGAGGCCCGGCTCTCTGCTACATGGAAACGGACAGACACAGGAGGTCCTCTCTCAGAGGCTGTCCATCAAGCACTTGTGTTCCTATCACAGGGGGACAGGTTTCAAACTTGGATCCCTAGGCAGCATGCCAGATGGCCCATGCTGTGCCCCTGCTTTGCTGATTTTCTGCGACTCGGAGAAAGACCCCCAGTAAGTGGGGCGGGGGAGCCCGCGAGGAGTGGGGAGAACCCACAGCAAACAGAACCTGTCCAAATGCCATGCCCCTCTGAGCTAATGTAGAAATGTAAGCCATTATAATGAATAGATTAATAGTAAATATGTAAAATAACATTAATAATAATAAAATAATAATCACAGAAACGTTTGAAGAAGGGACAAAATGGGGCGCCTGGGCGGCTCAGTTGGTTAAGCATCTGACTTCGCTCAGGTCAGGATTCCAACGTCCATGTCAGGCTCCCTGCTCAGCAGGGAGCCTGCTTCTCCCTCTCCCAGCTCGGGCTTTCTCCCTCTCTCTCTCTCCAAATAAACAAATAAAATCTTTTTTTTAAGAAAAGAATAAACAATATAATGAAGAACTGTAAGCACCATAAGGGTGCTTTTAGATAATCAGCTGAGTTGACTCTACAGGGATGAACTTCGAGAGGACAGACAGCTCTGAGAAGCAGGCTTTGGAGCCCTGAGTGCCATGAAGTCACAGTGGCTCAGTCCCCATGCTCCACGGAACAGCACATGGCTGTGCCCCGCGTGGAGCCCCTCGGAGGGCGCCCCCTCCACCCCACACCCATGTGGATCCTGTTAGGTCCGGCGAGTACCACGTGTCACCTGCCAAGGTCCTTTCCAGATAACTTGAAGTTTTAAATGTAGCCCATGAAGGTGTAAAATCCTAGAAGAAATATATGTGAAAATTTATATGAACCTAGAACGAGGGAGAGATCTCTAAGCATGTCACCAAATGCAGACCCTGTTGAAGAATCACTCTGATGCGTTTGAGTAAATAAAAACAAAATGCTACAGCAGGTGGAAAGCACAGTAAATAAAGCTAAAGGCAGAACTGTGAAGAGCAATACCATCACAAACTGCGGAAAAGGGCCAAAGCCCTTGTTAACGCACCTCAAACACGATGGATTTGCAGCCAAAACCAGGCAAGTGTATTCTAAAAAGTTCACAAAAAAATTTTAAGAAAATCTTAATGGGCTAAAAAAAGGAAAAATGCCCATCTATAGCCTGCATAACTGGGAAACTGGAAAGTGAATCAGCAGAGAGACTGGAGTGCCTGCTTCCCCACCAGCAGGATGGCTCAGAGAGAGCCTATGCACCCAGGCTGCCCATGGGAGCAGGGTCCCTGGTGCTGGCTGCAGGGGACAGTCCTGACCTCTGACAGACAGCCCAGGACCTGGTGGATCCTGCCACCGCCACAAGCAAGCTCAAATCACGACACCAGAAATACTCAGTGCAGGACATTTAAAGCAGAAAATAGGAAACGCTAAGCACACCCACTCAGGAAAGAAATTGAGGAAACCATGAGACCCCCGGGGGCCACCTGCCCACTGTGCACAGCCGTGAGAAATGGTGTCCTGGCAAAACACAAGAGATGCGCACAATGCACTTTCCTAAGGAAAATGTCTGCAACACAGTGCAACAAAAGTGTTACTTTTTTTGCTATTGCATCTCTGGAAAAAAAAAATAGTTATTAACAGTGATTACATCTAGGTGGTAAGATACACAAATTATGTTTTATTTCCATCTTCTACCTGATTTCTATTTCACAACATGACGACATTTTTAAAGTTACCTTGTTACATTTATATAAAGAAAAAATAAAGACAATACTAAAAGATAGACTTCCAAAAGCTCTGTTTAAACTCCTTGTTGGATGATGACGTCCTAGCAAACACATCGGAGACTCCCATCAAGCACCAGAAAAAATCCTGTGCTTTGCCTAGAAACTCAACCTTCTCTCCCAACCCTGGCCCAACCAGATTTTAATGGTGGAAACACAGCAGACATCCATAACCCTGCCCTGTTGACCACTCAGGGGTGTTCTAGAAGCTGAGCGTCACCTTGGCACGTTGAAGTCAACGTGGAGACTCAAGCGTAGGGTTCTATCTTGATTACCACACAGCTCACAGAATGAACAAGCGCCAAGACAGATCTTGTGTTTGAGTGTTCTGCTCATCCTTATTATCCAGACTCTTCGAGTCTATAGAAGTGACTCTCAAAAAGCTTTTCACAGACCTTGTGCTCTGAGGTGACTTTTAAACAAGCTCCCGTGTAAGAACCCTCTCTGTCTTAGCAAGCAAACTAAATCTCCCCCTGTCAGACCGCCAGCCCCACTATAAATAACCCAGACTTCCACGTCTGTGCAATTCCATAATTTCTCTTTCTTTCCCCCGAGGGCTGAATGCTCCTTCTACAAACACTAGCAGAGAACCATGTGAAGCCCGTTTCACAGAGTCCCCAGACCATATGCCGAGACTTCAGCACCGCAGAGAAAATGGATCATCCCGCGCTCAGCCTGCTCCGGCTTGGCCTCTGATTCGCGGACTCCGGGCTCCAGAGAAACGAGAGCACAATTGCCAACAGGCTTCATTGAAATGAAAACATCATTTTTCCTTCCGTCCATCTCAGGGAAGTCTGAAACTGCCTCTGATAATTAATCCACTGAGAGAAATCAATACTACAACTGGTTGAAGATGAAACAACCCGTAGCAAAATAAACTTTTCAATGATGCTTCAGCAGTTTCCGCGAGCACAGACTACCTGCCGCAGATGTGGTATCTAAATAAATGTTGCTTTCTCTCCCCAAATAATCCCACCCAAAAAGCCAATTACCCTGAACCATTTGATGTTGTACAACACTTTTGTTATAAATACACTCTTTGTTCTCCAAATGTTGACTAGTTGGTTTTCTTTCTCCCATTAGGAATAGCAAATGAGTCCAAAATCTGATAGCTGCAAATAGACTGAACAAAATGATTGCAGATGTGAATGATTTACAGGCGACAACGAAAACCCGTGCTTGTCCTATGGGCCATTTGTAAATCCAGGGTGGTTTTGTTTTGTGTGTGTGGTTTTTGTTTTTTTTGGGGGGGGGTTATTTATTTATTTTTCTTTTTGGTTTGTTTTCTTTTTTGGTTTCTGGTTTTTGGTTCAGCTTGTTTTTTGTTTTTATAATTTAACTGATTTTTTTAGAAAACCAAGTTGAGCCAACAACATAAGCTGATTGTGTATTATATTCAGCTTATTTCTCCTTATAAAATATTACAGTATCACATTTTTTAAAAATAAATGCAGCTTAGATCATTTGTTCATAAGAAGCAACAGAGTGCTCTACTGTTTGAAGGCTTGTAGTCCCTGGAGGAATGGAATTTGAACTGAACGAGCAAATCCAAGATGGTGCACCATTACGTTTCAGTAGGGGTACTGTCATGGCAAATAATGATCACTTAGCAGTCATGCAGGTCACCTGTTGCTTAATTTAACTTGGGCTATCTGGTCTACCAGATTTCCTGCAAAAAAAAAAGGAGCCTGTGTTTGGCGTGTTCACATAGTTTTCCTAGTTCTTACAACAACCGATAGGGACAATGAATATGAGCTCAGGTATGGAGTCAGACTGCCAGGCTTTGCCTCTTGATAGCTGTGTAACCCCAGATGAGTTGCTTGCTCTCGCTGGGCCTCAGTTTCCTCTTCTACAAAAACAGTCCCTCTGTCCTGGTGTTGTCACAAGGATCGATTCAGTCTAGTGAGCTCTGGGGCTCAGGACAGTGCTTGGGGTGTGCCAAGAGCTGGAGGATGCTAGTTATTGCAAATATCATCCCAGAAGTACAAGGTCCCTTGCTTGGATTTGAGGATATGTCAGAAAGAACTGACCATGTCTGTAAACTCCAAACTTTGTACTCATTCCATTTCTAGAAGTGGAAACAAGATGCATGAAAGCCTCAAAAATGGCTTATGAAATAGGCAGTACTTAGAGTTTTCTCAAAAACTGAGGGTCCTTCTGAAAAGCAGAGCCAAATGCAGCCGACATACTGTTGTTTTCTGTAAAGAAACAAGGTGCAATTCATTGACTCTCTAAATCCTGTTTTCCATTAGAAAATTAATACATGCTTTTTAAATTAAAAAATTTGGAGAAAAACAAAGACAATATGAAGGATGTATATACAAAGATCTAATTGGAAAGAAAGAAGAAACACCCCATTCCTATTTAAAAAAAAAAAAATGACATCCTTTTTCTGCCCATCCTGCCTCATCCGGGGCAACAAGTATGAAGTTCTTCATAATAGAAGTAAAGTAAGATAATCACAGGCATTTTGAACCATAAATTAAATGCTATTCTGAACTGAGAGTCTATTCTGTTGACTTCAGAAACCAGCGGCATAAAACGAAATTTATCTCTGCAGGATAAAGAAACATCATCGTAGGTACGGGCAGATCTTCTCACTCACCCGTTTCTCTTTCTGTCCTCAGTACCAGAAATATATGTGCATAAGTAATATTCTTCCTGAGGTCTTCCCAATCCGCTTCCTCATGTAGAATCTGGGATGAAGTTTTTAATCGACCCTTCAAACCTCTCCCTCCCTCCTCAAAGTGACCTCAGAGTTTTGCGTCTACATCTTGCAAAAGGTAACAAGAGCTATACTGCTTAAAAGGAGGTGGTATTAATTATCCGCAGATAGCCTGAGCCACAGGATAATTCATTAGTTGCACCTCCAATCCTTGCAAAAGGCATTTGAGGAAGATATTACACATCTCAGAGCCAAGGGCTCAGTTCATTATAACCGGCATTCAGAAAGTCTGTCTTTGAGATTTCTCTCCCTCTCCTTCCTCCTTTAGACACACTGAAGTTTTCCCTGGAGTTCAGAACAGATTGAGATGATTTTGGAACCTCCCTCTGGGGAGACGGAGAAGCTCTTTCTTAGCAGAGGCTGGTTTTCCACTATTGATCTGTTCCCTGCTCACCTCCAAGTGCAGTGCTTCAGCCCCCAAGCTCATGGATGAGTCGGCAGCAAGGCTGGCTCCGCATCAGTATCCTGACAAATACTGTAACTGCTAGGCAGACGGTGACCCCACGCCAGCGCGGCCCTTGCTGTGGAGTCCATGGCTGTCCCTTCTGAGCCCAGAGGTACTCACGCTGCCCTGCCCCCAAGCACGGAGAGCCTGGAAGAGCCAGCACCCAGCACAGAGGCGATATGTCCAGTCCTTCCTGCCCTGGGCCCGCAGGTCTCCGGGGCCCCACATTTGCCACTTCACCTCTGGCTCAGAAGGAAGCCAGGAGGACCACCTGCAGTGGACAAGGGGTCCAATGGGAGAAGCTCAGCCACCTGCTTCTCAGCAGCAGACCAGGGTCCTCAGAGTGGGGGGCAGTGGGTCACAGGGCAAGAACAAAGCCTGGGAAAACAGGCCAAACCCATGGCCATGGCAAGAGCTCAGTAGGGCAGGGGGGGAGGCCCCTGACTGTGTGAGGGAGGCACCCTTCCCTCCCCAGCATGTCCTTCCTTTCTGCCCACCGGTCGCTGACCTGGAGCCCCGGCCAGGGTCCCTGTGTCCACAGTGGGTGGACTCTGGAGCCGATGCTCGTGCTGTCAGCCTGCCTCAGGCGCATACAGGTCCTGTCTGTGGGCTCGGATTTGCGAGGCTTTGGCCCGCCCTGTCCACTTAAAAGATCATCCATCACCACCCCAGTTTATAAATCAAGGCGGCCAACTCGCTGAGCACCGCGGTGAGGTCGAAGCGCCCAGAAGTACTTAGCCAATTCCCAGACCCCGCCTGGCGTTCCCTTCTCTCTGCCTTCAGCAGCCAGACCATCCATCATCCCGCACCCACTGAGGCAGAAGGATGCCGACAAAGGAACGCCTGGGAGCCCAACAATGCGGTCTGTACAACGCTGGGACCGGAGCTCTTTAAAATTTCCAGCCAGTCCCTTAGCCTTTTGTGTTAACAAAACCTATTCATTTCAGGATTTGGCAGTTCAAATTATTTCAGACAAGACCTCAAGACAAATGGTTATTTGATAGAGTCACACAGAAGTGCAAGAACTGGGGCTGTCCCCAACGGGCGGCCTGGGTGGAGGGGGGCCGCCGGGGAGGGGGGGCCGCCGCGGGGGCGGGGCTGGGGGGATGGGGCAGGGGTCCGGGGAGGGGAGGAGCGAGGGGGGCCCCGGGAAGGGGCGGGGACAGGGGGTCCGGGGAGGGGCGGGGACCGGTCCAGAGAGGGAGCGAGGCAGGGGTCCGGGGAGGGGAGGGGAGGGGGCGGCCCTAGGAAGGGGCGGGAGCAGGGGTCCGGGGAGGGGCGGGGGAGGCCTCGGGGGGAAGGGGGCAGGGACATGGAGCGGGGGAGGGGCGGGGGCAGGGGTCCCGGAAAGGGCAGGGGCAGGGAACAGGAGGGGATGGGAGCTGTGCCCCCGACCACGGGCGGCCCTGACTGGGGAAGGGGTGGCCCCGGGAAGGGGCAAGGGGAAGGGAGCTGGCCCCAGGAAGACTGGCCCCAGGAAGGCGAACGCGGCGGGGGGCCGCCTCCCACCATGCCTGCCCTGCCTTCCAGACCTGAGATGAAGCCTTCTAGAAGCCCCAGCTAAAAGTTGGGCGCGCATGGCAGGCTTGAGAGAGTTTAGGGCACAGATGTTTTAAACAGTTATCTGTGTCTGGCAAATGTAAAGAAGACAGCCAAGAGTGGTTTTTCTTCCTATTCCGATTACCTGCTAAGTTGCTTTGTACATATTTCAAACAGGGTATTTTTTTTTTATTTCCTGCAAAGAGAAAACATAAATTGTCCATCGTCCAGAAGAAAGTGAAACAGACAGTTCCCATTACCCCTGACGCTCGCGGAGACGGATTTGCAAAGGTTGGAAAATTGTGTTTGAAGCAATGTAATGACGTGTAATAATTTCCTGTCGGGATGTCAATGAGAAGCACAGCGAGTGTGATAATTTTGTGCGCTGGAGTTGGAGGGGCACGTTGGGCATGAGGGAGGCAGGGGAGATTGGACGGGAAGCTCTTCTATAGGATCTTCGGATGCAGAAACTAATAAAAGGGTACATGGAAAGAACAGGTGGAGGGCCCCATAAAAGCCAGCCCCGGGGAGCGGCCCACCAGGGTACTAACTCCACTTTGCGTCCCCATTAATCTTGCGTAAGGGTCCGGCCACAGGTCCAAGCCCCAGCCTGGTACGGCGGTTCACATGGTTCACACGGGGGACGGAACATCTCCAGCGCTGCAGAGTGGATGAGCCGGGAACTGTCCTCACACGGTGAGTCCCATCCACTTGGTGACATGCAAAAAATGTTTTTAATCTCAGGCTGCACTGCATGAAGGAAAAAAGGCTCAAAATATCTGTAAAGGAAAAAAACAGTTTGTGCTTGAGTGTCTGTTCTTGTCTCAAGAATGTGCTGTGTCCCGGAAATCAGTGCGCGCCAAGTGTATAGATCAACCCAAGGCAAGCACTTCTCTCCCACTTCCCCCTCTCTCCTCTTGAACTGCAAGGAAATAGTGACGTTTTGGTACTTAATTTTGTTACTCTATCTTCCCGGGAAAACTGGCACAAAAATGCCACTGACCCAGGAATATGTCCCAGGATCACGAGTAAACCGGTCACTCCAGATGGACCTGATGGGCCGGAGGCTTTCACTCAGCAGCAAGTGTGGGCCTGTGGCCGCCGGGTTCCCGTTCCCTGAGGCGTGGGGTCTAGCGAGGGCCGCGGACGGTCAGGGACCAGGTTCTGCGCCCCTTGCCAGGATCCCGTGAACAGAGACCAGTGGCCTCTCTCAGACGGGGCTCCTTGTTTAATCCCCACCCGCATCTGCACCCCCTTTCTGGACATTTCTTGTCTCTGAAAAATGAGCCACATCGCCTGGGAAGCCTCTTCCATGTCTGCACAGACCTTAAAAATAGCACTTTCCCCCTCAGCAAACCTGGGGTGGAGCCCTTTTCGTCTCTCATTTCTGGGAGGGAGACTTCAGAACGGCCCAGGGCTCTGGACCTGTCTGGACACACTGCACTGGCCCATGGTGAAGAGCGCTGAACTTCCTATTTTTAAAAATATGGCTAACAGCCTTTTAACGAATGCCGAGTCATTAAATCATTAAATTAATCTTCTCCTGCCCCCCCCCACCCCAAACAAGGGGTAGACAGTCCATATGGGCTCAGACAGGCCTATCCGGTCCCTTCCTGAGCGAAAGAAGCCCTGCAGTGGGGCAGAGGCGAAGCCCCTGGCTCATCAGTCTGCCGCCCCACCCACCCACCCTCCTTGTCTATGCTCACACCCTCTTCGCAGCCTGCCCTAGGGAGAATAGAGCTGACTCACTCGCACACATCACAGTGTCCCCTATGTCACCATCACTGTCAAATAACCCGAGTCCCCTTTCGGCTCATGGGAATAAATGAATTTCTAATTATGAAGTTCCAAACATTCATAATTGTACTTGTCTCACTGCTACTAACAAGTTGCCATAAGCATAGCAGACTAAAGCAGTGGGCGTCCATTACCTCCCGGAGCTGTGGGTGCTGTGGGTGCTGTGGGTCAGGAGTCTAGGCTCGGCTTAGCCAGGGCTTAGACGCCAGCCAGGCTGTGCTCAGGTGTCAATGGTCTGAGTTCCTGCCTGAAGGCTGGGTTGGGAAGGACCCACTTCCAAACTCACTGTGGATGTTAGAATCCATTTCCCCATGGCAAGGCCTTGGCTGGGGCCATGCTTGGGTCCTCAGACTGCCCACAGCTCCTTACCATGTGAGGTCACCAGCACGGCCCCTACCTTCATCAAGCCCACAGGAGAGACTCTCCAGTGTGAGGAGATGGAATCTTCGGAGGGGAAGAGCCACATCCTATTGGCTGGAAGCAAGCCACAGGCCCTGCCCACAGTCAGGGTGCAGGTTTGCACATGGGTGTGAACACCAGGAGGCTAGGGGCCGCCTGCCTCCTGCAGAACGAGTCATTCCCACCTAAATGCCTGCCCCCCGTGTCCTTAAGAGGGGCCTTCTGGAGAGCTTGGTTCTAGGCTTTGCGTTGTCTCCCCACCCGCCAGAAGGGACCCTGCCCCCTGCACAAGAGACTGGACCATGTGGCAGCCTGATTATGACAACTGTCTTGGGGCTCACCCACCTAAGACCCCGCTGTGTGCCACACTGCCTGTCTGACATAGCCAAGGAGACCCAGAAGCCCACATTTTGTCATGCTGCCCACTGCCACCATCCTGCAAGGGGAGTTTAGAATTGGAAGTCCATCAGAAGTGGATGTGGTCAGTATTTAATGAGCACCTACTGTGTGAAAACCCCTGGGAGCCAGGGGAAGGGATGTGGCACCTGTTTGGGGTCCACATATATTTTCCCCATCAAGGTGCTGGAGAAGAATGTAATGGTGAGCCATCTGCGGCGAGTCCTTTAAAGCAAGAGTCCCCCAGGACAAAGAGCTCCCTGCACGGAGCACTCACACCCAACAGCTAACTCAGGTGACCCTGTGACAGTGCCTGGGGAGCTGGGGTAGGTGCTGTCACCTGCAGGTCACAGGTCGGAAGTAAGCTAAACGGGAAGCAGTGTCCTGGAGAGCATCCCCTCCCCGCCCCAGCAGCAGCAGAGACACTTGGGAACTTGACTTATCGGAAATGCAGATTTGGGGCCCCACCCGGGTCCTGCTCTGTCAGCCCCCTGGGGGTGGAAGCAGGAACCTGCCTTAAGGAGCCCTCAGGTGGTTCTGATGCTCAAGGCTGAGAGCCAGCCGCTGGTCAGGATCACAAGCCAGGCTCCTCAGCTCGATCTCAGCCTCGCGTGGGCGCACACACACACACACACGCGTGCGTGCGCGCGCACATACGCACACGCACGTGCATCTGCACACATGCACACACGTGCGCACACACACATGCACGTGTGCCGGAAAACTGCGACACCTTCAGAAGAGCAGACTGCACACCACTCTGAAGAAATCGTCTACATTGTCTCTTACATTTTCATTTTCACTGGCATTTAATGTTTTTATGGTATGATGTTATTATTTGAGATAGTTTTGTGAAAAAATTATAGGGCAAGGAGCAGCAGTTATACACAGAATATCAATTACAAAATTATAAATTAAGTTTTATGGACACTTAATTATAGGGACAGAAAGTGTGTTGCAGCATCTTTATTTATATATTAGAAATAGAAAGACACATTTATGCTCTTTTTTTAATCTTTGCAAAAAAAATAGTGGGTACTTAAGCCCATTAACTCGTTAATTAATCAGGAAAAAAATCTTTACTTGTGATCATTCAGGAAAAAAAATGTTGTGATGAAGTGGTGTGCCCTGCAGGACCGAGATAGCATCAGGCTGATGCACCTGCTCATTAAAGCAAGCTGTCTGGTCTTCTCTTTCACAGGCTCCGTGAAATTCTGCTTTTATTCGAGGCTCAAGCCTCCATAGTCTTATCTGTGTCCTGGCCCCTAATCTCTGATCTGGATGGATCAGCTGGCCCTCGGCTGGTATCAGAACGGGGAGTTTCTGCTGTGATGTCATGTGCTTTACAAGTGGCCGAGGTTTTAAATTCTTGTAAAAGACTAGCCACCCCTGGGTTTCCTGGCAGAAAGGGAAAGCATGGAAAGCGAAAGTAAACTAAACTCAGCCTCAGCCTGCGTGAGCCTCAACCACGGCCCCTTGTAAAGAGTTGTCTGGAACTTTCCTAAAATCGGTAATTAAAGCCGGCACAAGTCAGAGCAGAGAGTGAGAGTTAGAGGGGGCCAAAGCCGTGGAGCGTGGGTGCCCACGGTCCTGTCCCCGAGCGCTGCGCCACCCCCTGAGGGCCAGGCCTGCACCCTCCGCAGAGAGGCCCTGGAGGGCTCACCGTTTCCGACCCCCGGGCAAGCGGCGATGTGGTAGCGCGGGTCTGCGGGTACTCTGGCCAGACCCTCGGAAGAGGCAGGCAGGTGGGAGGAGCAGGGCAGCCCGTGTGGCTGCGGCCTTAAGTGGGAGGGACGCGTGAGGTCTTTGGTGACGCCAGAGCTGTAGGCAGGGTAGACAGACTGAGGGGGGCTTGCAGATCAAGGTGCAGGGCTGCAAGATCTTTCCCATGGCAATGGAAATTTTTGGAGGGTTCTAACCAATGGGTACTGTGGTCTACATGTTAAATAAAAATGTGTCCGGCTGCTGTGTGGGGCTGGATGGCTGCGGTCTGCGAGGGGGTGGATGGGTTGGGGGCTGCGCGGGGGTGGGTGGGTGGGGGCTGTGGGGCGGGCCCCTCGGGAGCTGCATGGCTGGACCTGGCAGAACACAAACAGCTGAAGAGCCCCAGGCGTCCGGCGTTTTGGAGGTGGACTCAACAGACTTGTGGGTGGATGGGACACGGGGCCGCAGCGTCGGGGGGAGACCATGTGGAGCAGGAGCGCCTAAGGCGGCAGCCACCCCGCCCGGCAGAGCAGGGTGGGCAGAAAAACAAAGGTCACAGCACAGAAAAAATGATGAAAATCCTGCTTTGATGTCATCGTGTAGTTTTAAAGAGGAGGCAGTGAGTAACTCAGGCCCCTCCCTCGACCAAGCCTGGGGGACACTGTGGTGTCTCTCCATAGGGCTGGGAGGGGCGTTCTCCCCCACCTGATGAGGGGCGCAGAGGCGGGAGCCCTCGGCAGGGGTGAGTCCTGGGCCTGGGGCTGCAGGGTTCCTGAGGGGATCAATCCCAGCCTGTTCAGGGCGTCTTCACTCCAGCGAGGGGAACAGATCAACGCGCAGTGCTTGGTGCTCTGTGAATCAGGCGATTTACCACGCTCTCAGCTTGACTTTCTGTGCTTCCCATGAATTCATGTATCGGGATATTTATCTAGTTTCCTCATCATTTCGGTTCAATAAAATAGGAATGTGGCCCGCATTCCTGTGTCCTTGTAAAGAAAAGAGGAGCCCCCACGCAGGCCTTGCTCCATTCCTCAGGAGACACTCCTCTGTCACCCAGTGTGAAGACCCAGAGGCTGAAGATGCCTCCTTACAGCCTCCCTGCTGCCCTCTCCGTACCCTGATGCTTGGTGCACGGACCAGACCTCCTCCTCAGGATGCGGTTGTCCAGGGGAACCAGGGTTTTCCTCTGGGTATTCCTTTAGGCAGAAGCCATTCCCATTTTAAAGATGAGGAAACTGAGTCTCGATGTTCTGGGAGACTTGCCCTGGTCACACAGTGAGAAGGTGGTGATGTCAGAAAGGAGGTAATCATTACTCTTTGCAGATTGTGTAATCAAATGCTTGGGAAATAAATAATTCCAAAAATATGAAAACAAATTTAAAGTACAAGATACACACCTTCCTATTCAAAATCAATGACCAACTAGAAACACAAAGGAAGAAACAATACAGTTCACACGCACACAAATGTATATACATATATGTATAATATATATTATATATATATCTGTAAATAAGAAAAATGCAGAACATATATTAAAAAATAAAGCATTATGTAAAGGCATAAAAGACTTTTGAATAAATGACAGGAAATCTTGTTCTTACTAAAAAGGCAACTATATAAAGATGTCGGTTCTACCCAGATTAATCTATATTTTTAATGCATTTCCAATTTAAATAGTGACAGAATCTTCGATGTTTGTTGGTAGACAGAGGATCTGTGTAACATGACACAGTGACTGAAGATCTTCCAAGAATGTAAATATTTTTAAAGAGTTAAGAAAGTTTTGAGTACAGAATATTTCAGAGGAGCTGCCTTATTTGATATTCAAATATATAGTAAAGAAAGCCATGTGAAGTTGGAGAGAAATCAGCATGTAGATCAATAGAAAACGTAGAAGTGAAACAAAATTCAGAATGATTACTATGGTAAGAGTAAAAGATCTATAATTTCTAAATGGTATGGAGACAATCTGCTAACTAATGAGATAAAATAAAGCTAGGATTTCTGTCTCATGCCTTACAACAAAGGAGGTTCTGTGGAGAACCAACTTATGTACAAGCATTAAAAGCTATTAGAGGGGCGCCTGGGTGGCTCAGTTGGTTAAGCGACTGCCTTCGGCTCAGGTCATGATCCTGGAGTCCCGGGATCGAGTCCCGCATCGGGCTCCCTGCTCAGCAGGGAGTCTGCTTCTCCCTCTGACCCTCCCCCGTCTCATGTGCTCTCTCTCTCTCTCTCTCTCTCATTCTCTCTCTCAAATAAATAAATAAAATCTTTAAAAAAATCTATTAGAACACAATTATAGGTGATAGGAAAAAAAACTGATCTTTTCGCCTGGGTGGCTCAGTCGTTGAGAGTCTGCCTTCGGCTCAGGTCATGATCCCAGGGTCCTGGGATCGAGCCCCGCATCGGGCTCCCTGCTCGGCAGAAGAAGCCTGCTTCTCCCTCTCCCCCTCCCCCTGCTTGTGTTCCCTCTCTCGCTGTGTCTTTCTCTGTCAAATAAATAAAATCTTTAAAAAAAAGAAGAAAAGTACTTTCTAAAAGTAACAAGTGACCATAAAAGATGAAACTTTTCATTTTGATTTCATAATAATGAGAAAGTTCTCTCAAGCAAAGCGTTCTATAACAGTCAAATGACAAGCCGCTAGTAACATTTGCAGCATGTTTGTAGAGAGGCTCTCCTTGCTGATTAATAAGCAAAGAATGATTGACTTGATAAAAACTGGCGATTAAGAGAAATGAAAAATAAAAACACTTGATAAATATTTGGAAAGATGTAAACTAATTCTGCAACAGGTTTTCTTATGTTTCAAATCTACAGGCTATTGTTAACGACCCTGCACCATTCCAGTTGACACTGAAATGGAGACTCTGATGACCCATCAGTTGCAGTGTTCTAGAGCCAAGTTTTGGAAGACAATTTAGCAATATCCATTAAAACTTCTAACATGTTTGCCCTGTGACCTAGCAACCACAGTTCTAAGACAGCATACCTACACAGGTTCAGAGGAACAAGGATTGTTCATGATGGGGTAAATGGAATCATCCTGCATGGCCACAACTAGGGGCCATGGAGCAGCATGAGGCCATCAGGGGAACTAGGTGGGTCTACAGACAAATGTCATTTTAAGACTTGTTGCTGAGTGGAAAACAAATGCAGGATGGTATGTATAACGTGATGCCATTTTTACACCAAAAGAGGATGGATGGATGGATGGATGGATGGATGGATGATGGATGGATGGATGAATGGATGTGGAACGGATGGATAGATGGATGGAATGAATGGATGGGTGGGTGGAAGGATGGATGGACAATGGATGGATGGGTGGATCGGTGGGTGGGTGATTGGATGGATGGATGATGGAGAGATGGGCGAATGGGTAGATGGATGGATGAATGGGTGAAAGATGGAGATATAGTTTGTGTGTAAGAATATTTTTATCCATACATAGAAATGTCTGGATGTATACTAAGGACACTGTAAAGGATGATTCCTTTGCTATATGAAGGCTAAGAGAGAATACTGTGGCTCCGTTGTTTGGTGTTTGGCTACTGACAGCTTGTAAGCCTTACCTCTCTCTTTTTTCCTTCTGCCCCACATTTGGGTAAGTGGATCTGAAAGTCTGGATGCCCCCTCCTTTGGCACCAGTGAGATATTGAAACCATATAAGCCCCTGCCCACGCATGGAAACGCTCACTCCAGCCTCCCCCAACCATAGTACAAACCCCAAGCTAGTCTTCTTCTCTACTGTCTCAAGCCATCCAGAACAGCTGGGGATTCTACTCTGTTCTCCCCCAAAGGCTTCACTATGTAAGTAATAAACCTCACATCCTCTGGTTGTGTGGCATAATCACAATGGCCATCCACACCAAATTTTGGGTGGTGGTCCATTCTGTTTCTCTACGGTGGCCACCATGGGAAGGAAGAGGGGTATTTACCCTTCTTGATAGATACTTTTTAACTTTGAAAAAACTTGTTTATAATGAATAAATACTACCTCTGTAATTAAAATGTTATCTTTTTAATGAAAATAAGTAATGATTTTTAAAAAAAGTAAGTAATGATAAAGTAGTTCTGACAGAAAGAGTCCTGTGCTCAATCTTAGTGCCCAAAGAGCTTCCTCACTGAGTGGGGCTGTGCGTCCTGCAATGCTGCGGATGGTCAACGGTCACGCAGACACCTCTGACCTGCATTCTCTTCCATGTGCTTCCTTCCAGAACATCTGTACCTCGCTCTCGTTCAGGCTGCAGAGTTTCACCAAGTATGAGATGAGTCTGATCAACTTTTTGGCTTCAGGCACTTTGGTCATGTAACCAGTGTGGGAAATGATTTCTAAATGCAGCAAAAATTATTAAAGCTCAATTATTCATGGTGGCACTGATTATTTTCTCATATTTCCCTCCTATCTGTCAAATCTGGGTCCCACTTTCAGATGAAACACAGCGTTCAGTCCACAGACAGCCCCAGAGGTGACGATTAATAATGAAAGACCAGTTGATGATAATTGCATGATAACTTTATTGACCAAGCTCCAGCCCAAGGTGCGCAGTGCTCAGTGTCTGTGCAGGGAGAGCACAGCTGGGCGCATCACGGTGTCTCCACAGTACCTGCCTTTTACAAATACTCATCACTCACCACCCCTGCAGGCTTTGAGTCGGGGTCTGCTTCATAAAAAAGCACGACTTTAAGATCTGAGAGTCACCCAAAGAGTCTCTCACATAGCTCAGGGGCTGCCTCGCTCCTTCTGGCTTCCGACCACAGCCCCTCCGTACCAGGTGTTATCTGGATAGTTGCTAAGCGTAACAATATTAGCTCTCTGAGCTTGCTTGCTGGGTGGCAGAGAAAATCCAAGCACCTGCACTGGGATGGTGGAGAAAGTGTCTCACCCTGGATGGGAGTGAAAATTAATCAGAGAAGCTTGATAAGACACTCCAGTGTGCCGTGCATTGTTTCCTTGAAAAACATCCCTTCAATTGCTTGCACAGTCTATTAGAAGAGTGGCTATATGCTTCTTTTCCTGGGGGTGGTGGGATCTCTTTAAGTATTTTGTTGACTTCAGAACACGTTTTGGCTGTGGTTTTCAGAGGCTCAAAGTAGAATGCAGGGGACCGCGGGAGGACGGGATGGGTCAGGCGTGAACTAGTCTTCAGGAGCCTAGTGGCAAACTCCAGTTTAGTCTAGTGTTTTAATCGGTTGTCTCGGGCTTACCAGGAAAAGTCATTTGCCTCTCAGGAGCAACGCTTGCATAACTGACCTTTTTTAAATGACAATTTAAGTAACACCCAACTCCTCATTCTTCTCCACTGTGCACCCACTTGTCTTCCTGACTGTGCCCTGGTGATGGACAGTGCCCCACGGCCGCCCCTGGACACTGTGAGGTGGACACACAGGGCTCTGTCGGAACATCGGGTGGAATTATGAGTGTGAGAACGTAAGGTAGTTTGGATGTCCGCACACCTGCGGGGGAGTTGGGAGGAACACATGTAAGCCTGTAGCTTTAAATGTTCAGTTCAAGGACCACGTGAGCCAGGAAGCTTCTTTCACAAATAAATGTATGTCTTCTGTAAGTATTAAGTCAAAAGTTTTGCAAACCAAACCTACAGTCTAATCCTGCAAGTGAAAAAAAAAGCGACACAATTGAACCACAACTTTGTCAGGGTGTCACAGTTAATTAAGGACATTGGTCAGGCAGCAGGACCTGAACCCCGAAACTTGGAACAGGGACATTTGGCCAGGATTCAATGAGGCTATAAATCTCAATCCCCCCAATTCTGCCAAAACCCCTCTGACACTGCAAGTTGCCCTTCTTCCCCTGTCTGAGGGGTTATTCTCCCCTTGCCTGGAGATGTGCAATGACATCTCAGACACTGACCTGCAGGGAATGCCGACCCTCCTGCAGGCCCATGCCCACCCTCTCTCATTGTTCCTACACCCGTAACCCAAACCCAGGCAGGTCCAGGGCCGTAGCAGTCAGCAGGGACAAGGATAGGAAAGGCGAGCTGGATGTACAGGGAGTGAGGACAGAGTGTGACCGCTTGGGACACCCCCATTCACACCCAAAGAACTGCAAGATTTTCCAGTCTATATTGATAGAAACTACAGAATACGATGGGCATTGATCTTAGGATGTTACCTGTAGGTAGAAGAAATACACTTCAAGAACGGAACACATTAGTCAGCATGGGTGCAGCAAGCAGAAACTCAGAGTTCATGGTATTGACTCCAGCCACCAGAAGTGGCTCCAACTGTCTATGCAGCTGGTTAACTGAAACTGTGACTCAAATGTGCTCTGCAGGGAACAGAGTTGAGATTCTAGAAGATCTTTAATATCACCGAGACAGTCATTCATCGACAGGGAGACTGGGATGCTGGAATAAATGTGTTACATGGGATCTGCTCACCATCCCAAGCAGGAGGCCCCGATCAGCGTCCCACTGAGCATGCTTCCATGGGGGAGGCGTAGGTACGCCTCCCAAGGCGTTCCACAGTGGCTGGCCCGTAGGCTGAAGTGACAACGGGTGGGACAGCACTTAGCCCGGAGGCAAGGGGAGCGTAGCCACTCTGCTCAGGGGAGTGTGACCTGGAGTCTCTGGGTGTTGGCAAGGTGATGACGGTCCATGCAGTTGATGTGCACCTGCTGACAACTTCTTTGATTTGCATATGTTGAACGGCTCTAGGCACCTGGCTTGGAAGGCAGAGGGAGGGCAGCACTCATTGCCTCAGCGTTGCGGACAAGGTCATGGACAAATGTAAGTCCTGCCTTGTCCACGATCTCCTCTGTCCCAGGACCGCTTTGTCATTCTGACTGCTGGTCATGCCGAGTAAGCGTGTCCAGCCAGCAAGGTGGCCAGCTGCATCTGACCACAGAGGAGAACCGTGGAGAGGTGTATGAGATGCCACCACCTCTGTGGATCCACAGTCCAGCATCTACTAGTGGGTGTCATGTTATAAGCCTTTTGGGGACCTTTGGGTGAGATGCATATATTTTGCATGTTGGAGGGATGTGAATAATTGGGGTGCCCCCACCCCAATGGTCTGTGGCCTGCAGAATGCTGAGATGACCACCAATAAGTTCCAACTTCATGCACTCCCCTCGCCTTGAGCATAGGTGGTCCCTAGCCAGTGGAGGATAGCAAAGGAGGAGGGATGTCACTCCCATAGTCATGTTACATGATGTGAGGCTCCGATTAGAAGAAGGGAAAGGGAGATTCTCGGGCTGTGTTTGAGGGACTGGAAGGACCATGTGGGGAGCCCCTAGTATAGTAGCTGAGGGCAGTCTCAGCTAACAGCCTGCAAGACAGTCCTGCAATCACATGAACTGAGTCCCTTCCACAACTATGTGGTAGGAAGAGAAGGAGCTCCAGACCAATGCACCTGCCCGACACCTGGACTGCAGCCTGTCCAGCCTGCGTGGGGGGCCCATCCCAGCCGTGCCCAGACTCCCGGCCCTCGGAAACATGAGGTGATGGAGCTGTTTTAAGTCTCTGAGTGTGTGGTTATTTGTTACACGGCAATGCCTAGCTTACACAATGGGCCTGGGCTGGTACTGGGCAGCTCATGTTAGAAAAAAGATAAAAAATTTACGTGACTTAATTGTCAGCAAGGAAACTTCCATAAAATACAGAGGGAAATAGTAGAGCTCATTACAGATCTCAGCAAGTTCTATGGGCACAACACAAACATTCAAAAATCAATAGCTTTCCTACAGATTAGTAGCAAAGGGTTCCAGAAAATGTGATAGAGAAATACAGTAAGATCTGAAACTATAATGCATCAGAATAAAGTAACAGAAGGTATCAAAGACCCCTGTGGAGAAGATTATACGGCATTTTTCAAGAACTAAAAAATATAATGAGTAGTGGGAAAGATCCCCCATGACGTGGAGGACTCGACAGGACTGACAGGCTGAGTTTTCCCTGAGTCTGGCTTTCAGCTTCATGCAACTGAAAACAAAACAAACCAAGAGGCGCCTGGGTGGCTCAGTTGGTTAAGCGACTGCCTTCAGCTCGGGTCATGATCTCAGGGTCCTGGGATCGAGCCCCGCATCGGGCTCCCTGCTCGGCGGGAAGCCTGCTTCTCCCTCTGACCCTCCCCCTGCTTGTGTTCCCTCTCTCGCTGTCTCTCTCTCCCTGTCAACTAAATAAATAAATAAAATCCAAAACAAAACAAAACAAAACAAAAACCCACAGGACTTTAAGAAGAAATGCAAAAAAAAAAAAAAAAAGGAACCTAAAATCAAATATAAAAGGAGAACTATAAGAATAATTTAAAAATTAAAAGAGTGAAGGTTTCCCTGGCCCGCTATCAGAACTTATTTTAACTGCACAGAAATGCAACCATTGTGATATTGGTGTGCAGAAAGGAGGACGTCAGAGGAACAGAGAAAAACATGGGACGTTGAAACAACCAGGTAAAAAGCCTGGCGAACAACAGAA
This sequence comes from Callorhinus ursinus, assembly GCF_003265705.2. Lineage (NCBI taxonomy): Eukaryota > Metazoa > Chordata > Mammalia > Carnivora > Otariidae > Callorhinus > Callorhinus ursinus. The sequence continues at coordinate 92,018,876 of NW_027397065.1, forward strand.
GAAACATTATAAATCAGTGAGAAAAGGTAGACCCATTCACGAAAGCCTCCCCTGCGGAAAAATAAAATAAAATGAGATCTTTACCCGCACCATACACAAAAAATGTGGGAAAACAAAACCAGAAGACAAAATGAGGTGATACGGAAGGATTCTCTGAGATGCAAAGTGTAGATAGACGTGAAAGATGGATGAAACTGACTTCTTTAAATTTCAAAACTTCTTTATGACCAAAAAACATCTTTATGATATCCTGAGAGAAGTTGTTTGCATCATCTGTAACTGGAAAAAAAAGAATTAATATCCAAAACACATGAAGAACTTTATACAAGCTCTAAGAAGAATGTGGAGAACCGAGCCTGAAACAGGAAAGCCCTGCGTCTTCCTACAAGTAAGGGAAACACGCTGTTCACATGAATTTGGACTGGCGCCCCGATCGTGGTAAAATCACTCTCAAGTCTGACCCCCCCACCACATGGGTGGAGATGTGGGGAACGGGTGGATGGACACCCCTGGATGCAGGCCTTTGACTCAGCAACACCAATTCCAGCCAAGTCCCCTTGGAAAGCATGTACTCCCATGCCCGTCCTGTTGCTGGCACTGCTGTCCCATCCCAGGAAAGCGACGCCCTGGGGGACGCTCATCAAATATCCCCACGCAGATAGATTCACTTCCTCATCCCTGGACCTGTGAACATTGGTTTATGGGGAAAGAGGGTGATGTTACCTCATATGGAAAAAGATGGCATTATGTTCGAGATGTTGAGAAGAGCTTCTTCTGGACCGTCCAGGTAATGCAGTCGCGTGTGTCCTTATCAGGGGGATGCAGAGAGAGAGGCAGGGGACAGACCCACAGGGAGGAGCCCATGTGACCATGGAGGCAGGGACTGACCCCAGATGCTGGAAGAGTCAGGAAGGGCCCGTCCCTGGAGCCTCTGGAGGGAGCACGGCCCTGCTGGCATCGAGATGGTGGATTTCTGGCTCCCGACTGTGAGACCATGTCACCCCGCCTGTGTGTGGGCGCTGGTTACACTGGCCCAGGAAACTAATCCAGTCCCTAGAGCTCACAGTGTGGGGATGGCTGAATTCAGGCGAGTGTTCTCCTACGTTCCCCAGGTTTGTCACAACAGTACTCTCCATCGTCTGGTGTACACATTATTAAAATGAGCAACATGTATGCATAGTAAAAGTGCACAGGCGAGGAAAGTGTACGGACGGTGAAGGGAGTGTGTAGCGCTGGTTAGAGGACGGACCAGAGGACCTCCATCCATCTGGATTGATTTACTTGCACAGATAAATTAAAAGTCTGAGGCAAATGCTTGTGTTTGCTCCTGTAAGGTGGAAGGTTGTTGTTTATGATACTATCCTCTGATTTTCCTGTAGTTTTATTTTTTTTAAATCAGAAAAGTAAGGATAAATAATAAAACTGTGCACTACTTCCAAATTGATTCATTCCCCTGCAGAATATCTAAAAGCCTCCCATACAGATGTTTTAAAACCACAGCTGCAAGACTCCAGCTTTATAATTTTGAGAATGGAGTGTCAAAAAGCGCACGATGCAGCATCTATCAATTGACATCTATCTGCTTAATAGTTTAAACCCTATTGCTTTTTTAATGTCCTTATAACGCACCATTCATTTTAGTTACATCTCTGAAAAATCCGATCTCTATCACCTATTCCCCATTCTTCTTAACTCTTTAATAATGATCCCGGCAACGGCATATCAGAATGGAAATTGCTTCTAAAGAACATTGTAATAAATATATGTCAGGCACATTACATAGGATTTGCTTACTTTTGATTTAAAAAGACAACATTTAATCTAAGAACTCAGAACTCAAAGTGTTCATCTTGTGCGTCCGAAGCTCGTAAGTAAATGCAGATCAGAGAAAAGTGAATGTCTCCCTCCTCACCCATTCAAAATTCATCCTTGGCCATTTGCCTCCTAAACAGTGGGTGCATGTCAGCACCGCAAATCCACGTCCTGGGCAAATATTGACGCTAACCGCTGACAACCATCTTCCTCTGGGCACACGGCATCAGCCGGGGGGTAATTGGGGTCTTGAGGGAGAGCAGCGTCTGTGGGGCGTCTGCGACCCCAACCGCGGGTGGGAGACAGGGGCCAGTGAGAGATTAAACCTGGGTGTAGCTTTCTGCATGAGGAGTTGCTGTGATGTGCATAGTCAGGTCCGGATACTGATTATATTTAGAATATTTGAATGCAAAGGAATTGACATGAATGTTATTGAAATGGTATTTCTGCATTATCTGCAGGGAGACCAGAAGACAGGTCCACACCTCTCTTCTTTCTGGAGACAGCATGGGGTTCCTGCCTAATGTTTAATTATATAGCACAAAATGTAGAACTTTGAAGAGAAAGGAATCTTAGAGGAGTTATCGATTCTAAATCCCTCGTTCCATGGAGAGACTGAGGCCCACAGATAAAGCACTCCTGGGGCGCCCGAACCGTCTGCACCCTGTGTTCCCCGGCCTAGAAAGGCCTCAGCAGTCATGGTGGGCACAGTCAGCGACCTTAATCAATGCCATCCTGGTGAACCACGGCCTTTCTATTGTGGATTATGGCAGTAACTTCATAACCCCTCGCTCTGATGCCAGGGATTTCCTCGATTCTTACCTAAACCACAATTATCCTTATAAGATCCAAGTCTGAATAGAACTCTTTTGTACTTAAAACCTTCCATGGCCCCAAATCGTCCCCGACTATAGTCACAGATGCAAACGTGGACCGCCGAGCCCTTGTTCCTGTCCAGTGTGTGTCTCCCACCCGCCCGTCGTTCTGGCTGAGTGCCCAGCCCTACCAGCCCTGCCCAGGGCTGGCGTGCATCCTCTGCCCTCCTGCGTGGCGTGTGCTGTTCCCTGAGCCCGGACAGTTTCCAGCCCCACAGCCACTTCTCCTACCTGAAAGCACTGCATTCCCAGCCTGGCCCGACTCCTGCGATCCAAGCCGTTTTCCCTAATTTCCCAAAGCAGCATCAGTCCCAGCACCCGACCAGCATCCTCACCGTGCCATCATGGTGTTCCCAGGCACAAAGTCCAGCCCCGCTGGCTGCGGGGGGGGGGCAGTGACCGAGACCCATCCTGACCGTCCGTCACAGTCTGGGGGCGGGGGGACCTCAACCGGCAGCGGGTTCTGCTGGCCGTTTGCTGGGGTCTGAAGGACAGGTTGAGAGAGGTGGGTCCTCTTTCCCCCGGCCTCAGCGTGCTCCGTCTGTGGCCGTGCCTACCTGGGGTGGTCCCCACACTGCTCGAGGGGGAGAAAGTGAGGTGGAGCCGGAGAGCGAGAGAGGACCCGGTGACAGTCTGAGTCCTGGGCTCCTGGCCACGAGCCCGGCTTCTTTGTTCCCGGCAGCCTGTGTTGGGTCACCACCGTGTTTGTGACTGCTTTGTATTCCTTGCCAAGGCTCCTATTTCTTTTTTTTTTTTAAGATTATTTATTTATTTGAGAGAGAGAAAATGAGAGAGAGAGAGAGAGAGCACGAGAAGGGGGAAGGTCAGAGGGAGAAGCAGACTCCCCGCTGAGCAGGGAGCCCGACGCGGAACTCGATCCCGGGACTCCAGGATCGTGACCTGAGCCGAAGGCCGTCGCTTAACTGACTGAGCCACCCCGGCGCCCTGGCCTGGATGTTTCTAAATGGAACATTTGGAAATGTCTATCTTCTAAGAGGCTAATAATAATAAATCAGTGATGACCCTTATCTTCCAGGCTTAAAGTCCCAGAACAGCATCTGTGGAATGAATAGATGGATGAGGGAGCGAGTGAATCTCAGATTCAGGGTCCCAGGAACACGTGTCTATAGCTCCATGACATCCCCCTGGACGTCACCGTCATTCATTTGGCAGCAGGAATGGGCTCCGCTCTTCAGACAGCAGGTGGGGGACGAAGACCAGAAATGAAGGGAGCTTATGGGGGGGCATCTGCATTCCTCGGGAGGGCCCCGCCCTGGTCCAGGTAAGGCAGCACTCACAGGTGAGGGAAGGAAACAGAAAGTTTGTACTTCGCAGACATTTCCCCCTTTGTTAACCTTGCTTTTTCCCTGAACCCAAAATGAGTTTTTTTGCTAGGAGTCTCTCCACCTGATTTTGTAACATCTGGGGAGGAGACAAGATTAGCTGCAGCAGAGTCTAATGTAATAACAATTTGATTTAAGAATCAATGAAATAGACATTTGATGTAGATATTTATAGTGAATTAAATTTCCAGATTGCTCGGTTACCAAACACACAAGATTCGTGGGCACCGAGGTGCACATCCTAAGCCTCCTAACTTGTCAGGACACTGACTGACCAGCACAACGATCAATCTGTCTCCCCAAGCCCAGCCTTCTTTGGCTTGGACCCTCATGTCTTGTGCACTGAGCTTCCACAGCTCCCATGCACCTGTGCAGAGCTCCCCCTGGCCCTTCTGGTGTGGGGCAGAGGGTCTGAGCACTCAGGTGTCCTCCAGTCCCCTGCCCCCTGGACCCTGCCCAGGAGGGTGCCGAGCTGTGCACAATGGGATGGCCAGTTTAAGAGGCAGGGTGCAGATAAAGTGTCACATCTTCACACCTGGTAGGACCCTCCTGCAGAGAGACACCACTCCATTTCCAGTAAAAAATGGCCAATCCCTAACCCACCAGCTCAACGCATCTTTTGATATGGTTGTTGCCTCTCATTTGATCTTTCCTTGGACAAGCCAGGGGACAATTTTGTCGGTGTACCTTTGGCTTTGCCTTAGATTCTGGTTACACCTGGTGCTTTGAACTCAGGGAGACAGTGAACTTCTCATAGACGGTAACGGCTGACTTACCCTGACCATGCACACTTTACTGACGGGAACGACTAACCTGTATACAGCTGTCGAAGGCTTACGGAGAGCCTTCTCCCACAGTAGCTGCTATAATTCTCCCAAAGCCCTGTGCATCCCTGAATTACAGCCACAACCCTGACACACGCCCCACCGTACCCCCCCATGGCCTGTCTTCCTCACCAACCAAGGATTGTGGTCCCCCTGAGCCCAGGAAAGGCGGCTCCGTGAGAGGTGCCCCCCTAGTCCCCAGGAAGGGTGAGCGTGGAGAGAATACAACCCCCACACCTCTGAACACGGGTAAGACCAAGACCTAGTCTAAAGGAAGCAAGGAATGAAAACAAAGCAAAACGGAAAAGTGCGGGGTCAGATGAGCTGGCTCCTAGGAGGCATTGTCTCTAGGTGACTCAAGGATGTTGCAGGCCAGGGAGGTTGTGACACTTGAAAGTGGGATTCGTGAAGCTTGGGCCTGGCCTGTGTCCTCCAGCATCCGCCCCAGATCCGGCTGGCAACCAGAAGCGGCCTCCCCCACACCAAGCCGAGGGCCCGCTGGAGCCACCTCCTCGCAGACCCCGAAAAGCTGGGGGTCAGAAGCACTCTGCCCACCTGCTTGTCCACCGCCTCGTCTGCTGCTGGCTACAGGCAGCCCCACGGTCTCCTGGAAACCACAGAAAGACTTCAAACGCAAACCTTTCCCTGGAGAGGTGGCAAGTGCCTGCCTCCATCTTCATTACGCAGCGGGAGTGCACGGACTCCTTCCCAGGCCAATTACTCCTGTCTGAACTTCAAACACGGAACAACAAAAATTAATTCGATGGGAACTAGCTTGAAACCCGATCACACTGCCAAGAAATAAGCCACTGCTCTGAAATCAATAGCACTTAACCCAGGGCGCTCCAGCCGTGCCTCTGTTGTGGGGCATGCGTCCTGCCTCCTGGGCTAGTGCAGGGAGGGCGTGAGGACCCCAGGAAGTGAGGTCGGTGGGTTCCAGGGGCCCCAGAACCAGCCCAGTGGGGGTGTGTTTGCCCCCCCACCAGCTGCTGGGAGAAGGCGTATCACAGCTCCCAGCGCCGCATCCAGCAGCAGCTTCTTTCTCCCCTTGAGTTAGCTCAAAATCAAACCTTGAAAACATGCTATAAAAAGACAAAGTCTATGGAAAATCCTGGAATGACAAGTAATGTAGTCATAGGTCTAATTACAGAACCCAGATTATTTTAAGATCTGGTTCCATCCCCCGCCCCAACTGACCTCTGGAGTCCTGCTCAGTGATGCCGGCCGTAAGGACCGTGCCCCCACCCACACTTGCACCGCTCACCTCAGCGACCCCGGGGGTGTGCTGAGTGTGTCAGCCGTGTGATGATGAGCATGAGGCAGGTGTGCGTAGAAGGTGCAAAAGGGCTTCGAGCAGTGCCAGCAGTGAGCATCACACCCACAGAGCGGGCACATGTATGTATGAGCACTGTGGAGCCCACGGAGGCATGTGCGCCGGCTGCCTGTGACGGTTCACTGTGCATGTCCGCTTGCCTGGGCCTCGGTGCCCAGTACGAAGTCACACATTATTCTGGGTGTTTCTGTGAAGATGCTTTTGGATGAGATTAACATTGAAAGTGATGAGCTCTGAGTCCTCCCTGACACAGGTGGGCCTCGTCCAATCAGTTGACGGCCTGGCAGGACAGGGGCTGACCTCCCCAGGCAGGAAGGAACCCTGCCGGCAGGCGGCCCGCGGGCACTGCAGCCTTCCCCGCGTCTCCTGCCTGCTGGCCCACGCTGCAGACTTTGGACTCATCAGCCTCCACCATTATGTGGGCCAATTTCTTAAATCTTTCTCTCTGTCGCTCTATCTCCCTCTCCATGGATAGATAGACAGACAGGGATAGTGAGATCCTTAAATGTGATCCAGCAGTTTTCAGGCTTGGAACACCCCCTTGGGTATTTGGAAATCTGTCACAGTGCCCGGGAGCACCCCTGTTTCTACCTGGCCAGCCCTGGAGGGAGCAAACATCCTGCAGTGCGTGATGGGCATATCCCACCCACACCCCGTAGCATTCCTCCTGAGAAGGATGCTCGATCCCACCCGGAGGTCCTGGGCAACAGGTGGGGGTGACTGGCTCTGGCAGGCCAGAGAACAGCAGGACTCTGTGGGGGCTGGCTAGGCTTTTTAGCCAGGACCCATGTAAACGTGTCAACAACCGGGGGGCCCTTGTGAGCTCCGGGGAAGGAAAGATGTTGGAAAAGAAGTCTCCTGTGATCCATGAGATGGGGCTCAGAATCACGTCAGTGGGAATGACCTAGAGGATGCACCCCGGCTGTGGAGCGGTGTGCCGGCCTCACAGGAGTCCAGGTGAGAGCTGAGAGGCCCGCCAGGGGCCTTGGGCCCAAGGGAAGGAGCAGAAGAAGGGTACTGTGGCTCCGTGTCTGACATGGTGGGGGCCCAGAAGACGGGCTCAAAGCCAACACCAGCTCAAATACTAGGGTTACATATGTGATACGCTGTAGGTGGTTCCTTTCACCAAGGAAACAAAAAAAAAAATCAGCACAAGTGATAGGACAAGTTTGGAGAATAGACAGGTTTCGTTGGTGATGTGTGAAGATTCTGAGTCTAGAAGTATCTGTTTCTGAAGGACTGAGGTAGGCCGGGCACGTGAGCACGTAAATGATCGTGCAATGCTGTGAGTGAGCATCCCGCAGCCCAGCACCCCCGAACCATGTGGGAATGGCACGGGCACGGGCACGGAGGCAACATGTGATCTCCACCCTCAGAAAGTTTTCTAACAAGAGGTTTCGGTTTATCTGATTTTGTTCGGTTTGTGCATTTGTTTTTGTTGAGTGCCTGGATGAGAGAACGCAAGCTGGGGACCCCGCGAACTTTCTGCATCAACAAGGAGGAGAGTTCTGGAGGGCGAGGTTGGAACCCGGCTGTCGGCCAGGCTGGGTGTTACTGGCGAGAATCACACGGTTTAATTGTTTCCCCCAGAAAGGATCCACCCGCCCACCTGCGGGGTGCTGGGGCAGATTCGGGGGCGAGGAGGGGCACAGGGAAGCCAAAAAATCACACGTGGATAAGGCTGGGACAGGACCCTTGGGCAAAAGGCCAGGCTCACAGGCACAGGGCATCCGTCCAGTCTGGAATGCCCCAGAATGTTCGCACGGAGGTTCCAAGGCAGAGAAGCAGAGCAGCTTGGTGCGCAGGGAAGCAAGTGACAGAGGGGAAGCCAGTGTGGCCCGTCGGAGCATGGCAGGTGCCGCTCTGACCCGGCAACCCCTTCCCTACCATTCAGGGTGGGATTTCCCCTCTGCAATTACAGGAAGAATCCTCACTGCACCCCTGCTGCCGCACTGGGCAGTGGGGAGCACGACACTGGGGCCCGGTGGGGGGGG
>NW_027397065.1:92027456-92054735 GCF_003265705.2 Callorhinus ursinus
AGCCGAGCCGGGCGTGCCTTGCTGGGTGCTCACACGTGGGCACGCGGCGTCTCCTGCTCAGAGAGAAAACTGATAAATTGAAGCTGAGAATGTGGAGGCAGCCACACAGATTTACACAGATTGCAGAATATTCAGCCAATTAAGGAATTTGCAATTATTTTAAGCACAAGTATAAACCAAGAAAATAGCACCATTATGATAGTAAATGCAATGTGATATCCACATGTTCACTTGAGTATGTTCTGACTTTAACGATGTTTATGTTTATATTGTACAGAGAAAAAATAGAAGAAAATTAGTATTTGCCCCATGAAAATATTAATGTGTGCTTACTTCTATCTTTATGCTTTCCTCTGATCTCTAAAAAGTCCAGAGATACTATTTTCAAAACAAGAGTAAATGCTGTGCTCGTTTAAACACAAGAAGAAAAGGACAATGAAAGCTGGAGCGCGCGGCCGCTACCGTTTACTGTCGGGGGACCCCTGCGCCCGCCTCCCGCCCACGCACTGCTAGCCAGCAGCTGAGCGGACGAGCGCGAGCCTGGTGCGCGCTGCCGGCGCTCCCCGCTGCCCTGGGCGGTGTCTCTCCAAGGGCTGATGCAGCCTGTCCAGGAGACCCGCGTGTGCGGGCGGACGGGGACCCTTCTGCGAGGAAGGGAGGCTGGATCCCGTCCTGGAAGTGTCCCGGTGCTGGGAAGCGGCGAGCTGTCCTTCAGCCGCATGCGCTAACGCAGGAGGGTTGCCCGCGCCCTCCGGGGGGCCGGGGGGGGCGCATTGTAGGTGCAATCCCTGCCTCCCCCTGCGTCCCATGTCCGACAGAACTCAAGTGGGAGGAGCAGGACCAAGAAACAGCTGAGTTCTGGGTGCATCAGATTATGGTCTGAATGCACAAATAAGGAAAAAATGTTTGCATCTCTTTCTGAAAGTTATTATCTCAGACTGGAGCGCTGTCTGCCGGGCACCAGGGAGCCCCGGACAGGCTCCCTCTTTGTCCAGATGGGGCTGACCGAATAAGGAAAATACAAGCCAGAAGGCGGTCATGGGCGCGTCCACACACCGGAGGGGATCCACACTCTGAGGCTTCCCAGGATTCCAGAGGGTCGTTGAAGGCAGCAGTTCCTGCGGAAACAGTCGGCCCCTGCGGCAGAGTCCCCCTGCCAGCCTTACATTTCTCATGTCAGTAGACGCTGGAAACACAGGAGTGTGCAGCAGAAAAATTACATCCTCACATCCCCAAATAGTAAACAGAAATATTTTTTGATACCCTCATCTGTGTTTCCCTGGCCTGGAAACAAAGAAGTATTTCTAAAATAACCATGCGCACAACCCCTAACACACAAACTAAAACTTGCTCTAGGTATCTGTTCGAGCACGTTGGTGTGGTTTCACTTTGTAGATTTAAGAAGCAATTTCTTCTTTCTTCAAAAATAAAAGCTCACACTGTAAATGCCTCCAGCAGCTCATTAGAGCCATACAACAAGAATGGTGTTTCCTGGAATAGATAGCTTATAAAAGGGAGATGAAGTTGGGATCCAGACAGAGAAGTAAGGTGATGTAAATAAAGATCACAATGTCTTCTCTTCTCTACACCAATAATGAAGCAAGAGAAAGAGAAATTAAGGAATCAGCCCCATTTACAATTGCACCAAAAGCCATAGGATACCTAAGAATAAATCTAACCAAAGAAGTAAAAGATCCATACTCTGAAAAGTATAAAACACTGATGCAAGAAATTGAAGAGGACACAAAGAAATGGAAAGACATTCCATGCTTGTGGATTAGAAGAACAAATACTGTAAAATGTCTATGCTACCCAAAGCAATCTACAGATTTAATGCAATCCCTATCAAAATACCCACAGCATTTTTCACAGAGCTTGAACAAACTATCCTAAAATTTGTATGGAACCAGAAAAAACCCTGAATCACCAGAGGAATGTTGAAAAAGAAAAGCAAAGCTGGCGGCAGCACAGTTCCGGACTTCCAGCTCTATTACAAAGCTGTCGTCATCGAGACAGTATGGTACCGGCACAAAAACAGACACACGGATCAATGGAACAGAATCGAGAGCCCAGAAATGGACCCTCAACTCTAGGGTCAGCTCATCTTCGACAAAGCAGGAAAGAATGTCCAATGGAAAAAAGACAGTCTCTTCAACAAATGGTGTTGGGAAAATTGGACAGCCACATGCAGAAGAATGAAACTGGACCATTTCCTTGCACCACACACAAAAATAGACTCCAAATGGATGAAAGACCTAAATGTGAGACAGGAGTCCATCAAAATCCTTGAGGAAAACAAGGCAGTAACTTCTTTGACATCAGCCATAGAAACTTCTTTCTAGACACGTCTCCTGAGGCAAGGGAAACAAAAGCAAAAATAAACTATTAGAACTACTTCAAAATAAAAAGCTTCTGTGAAACAATCAACAAAACTACAAGACAACCAACAGAATGGGAGAAGATATTTGCAAATGAAATTTCTGATAAAGGGTTAGTATCCAAAAATCTGCAAAGAACTTATCAAACTCAACACCCAAAAAACAAATAATCCAGTTAAGAAATGGGCAGAAGACATGAACAGACATGTCTCCAAAGAAGACATCCAGATGAGTAATAGACACATGAAAAGATGTTCATCATTACTCATTATCAGGAAAATGCAGATCAAAACTACAATGAGATACCACCTCACACCTGGCAGAATGACTAAAATTAATAAGTCGGGAAACAACAGGTGTTGGCGAGGATGTAGAGAAAGGGGAACCCTCTAGCACTATTGGTGGGAATGCAAATTGGTGCATCTGCTCTGGAAAACATTGTGGAGCTTCCTCAAAAAGTTAAAAATAGAGCTACCCTAGGGCCCAGGCACTGCACTACTATGTATTTATCCAAAAGATACAAAAATACCAATTCAAAAAGATACATATACCCCAACATTTATAGCAGCATTATCTAAAGTAGCCAAACTATGGAAGGACCCCAAGTGTCCAACAACAGATGAATGGATAAAAAAGATGTGGTCCATATATACAATGGAATATTACTCAGCCATCAAAAAGAATGAAATATGGGCGCCTGGGTGGCTCAGTCATTAAGCGTCTGCCTTCAGCCCAGGTCATGATCCCAGGGTCCTGGGATCGAGTCCTGCATCAGGCTCCCTGCTCCACGGGGAGCCTGCTTCTCCCTCTCCCGCTCCCCCTGCTTGTCTGCTTGTGTTCCTGCTCTGGCTATCTCTCTCTCTGTCAAATAAATAAATAAAATCTTTAAAAAAAACAGAATGAAATATTCTGCAACCATGTGGTTGGAGCTAGAGTGTATTATGCTAAGCGAAATAAGTCAGAGAAAGGCAAATACCATATGATTTCATGCACATGTGGAATTCAGGAAACAAAACAAATGAGCAAAGGGAAAACAAAAAGAGAGAGAAACAGAGTCTCAACTGTATATGGAGAACAAACAAACTGGTGGTCACCAGATGGGAGAGGGTGGGGAATGGAGGAAACAGGTGATGGGGATTCAGGGGTGCACCTGTCATGATGAGCACCAGATGCTGGATGGAAACATTGAATCACTATATTGTACACGCAAAACTAATACTATACTATATGTTAATTCCACTGGAATTAAATAAAAACTTTTAAAAAATTACAATATCTTCTCGAGGTATTCTCAGTTGGGTGGCTGATTTAGGTCCTGAAACTTCAAGGTCAGTGTCCCACTGTTACCCAACTTAACTGGGCTCAACTCTTGTCACCACAGCTGCAAGCCAGACAGCTTTGCCCTACCTCTCTCGTTCACTCAGCCACCACTACAGGCTGGCCAGTGTGTCATTTCCAGCCCTAATGTCAGATTCCAACACCAGTCCTAGGACACACATTACTAGAAAGGGAATGGAGCAGAAAACTTCCCGGCCCCAGCGGTTCATTGACCTGGGAGCTAGGAAGTGAACGGGAAACAGTCTCCCATGCTCACACAGCAGGAGGGGGCTCAGGGTCCAGAATGCCCATCTCTGACCTTCAGGGTCAAGCCTGTCAACTCTTCATCTGACTACATCCTCTGCTCTCTGCCCTGCATCAGATGGGGTGTCCCTACGCCACTGTCCTTGAGGATTTGCACCAACTCTCCCTGTTGTGGGACATTCCTGTGCATGGAGATGTCCAGCCTTGACCTACCAGATGCCAGTAACACCTCCACTGCCTCCCCCAGTTTAGACAATCCACAATGTCTCCAGACATTGCTAATGACCCTAGGGATGGGATGCAGAGAGCCAAGCCACCTCCACCTGAGAAGCACTGCGGCAGACTGATTTAACCTACAACCAGACCTTGCAGTAACAGAAGGGAGCACCATGTGCACAAATATTAACCTGCTGTTTTCCTTACCAAACTGGGGAAAAGCTAGGTTGTTTATGTTCAAGCTAAGAAAGAAAACAAAGTGAGAAAAGTAAAACAAATGATAGATAGATGATAGATGGATAGATAGATGGATAGGTAGGTAGGTAGGTAGGTAGGTAGATGATAGATAGATAGATAGATAATAGACAGATGATAAATAATAGGTGGGTGGATGATGGAAAGATGATCGCTAAAAATTTTTTAAAGCTGGTAACTGTGTAAGAAGAAATAAAAGTTATTTGTATTATTCCCATTATATGCTTGAGAATCTAAGTTTATATGGAAACCTGAAGAAAATCAAAGGGCTTTGTGCTTTTATGCCCCATTTTGGACTGACATGAACCCTCACTTAAACCAACTTGGACTCTAGCTTTGAAACTTCTAGAAAATATCACTTAGTCAATGCAGGAATGTAGACCCAGCAGTTTTTTGCTAACATGAATCTCCTAGGAAAGCAAAGAACTTGAGCCAACATGCTCCCCTCCTCCAAGCAGGCTCACTTCCCACCCGCCCTGAAGACCTCCTTCTGCAGCTGGAACATATCCTCCCCCACCTTCAACTGGCCAAAGTGACTTATCGGGTCCCTCGGGCACGCTGCTGGGCAGTTAACTCTGATGAGCCCCTGCGGGGTGTTGGACTTAGCCACTCCTTCTTTCCACCTGTGCCGCTCAGGTGCTCAAACCACTGATGCTCATCGGTCTTCTCAGGAGACTCCAGGCTACTGCGTCTTGCCTTCCTATGGCCTGACACACGGAGGCTTTGCTGAGCTCCCCTCACTTTTTAGACTAGCATCCTTGCCTTCTAGGCCCATCCTACCATTTCTGTAATGGAAATATCAGCAAAACACAACTTAATGGTGCATCTTCCAAAATTACTGTGGTGCTCACAACGATGTACTGAAATAATACACAGAAGCAGGGACTGGAGAGACAAAATAAAGTGTTTGCTGTAAATTTCAGACGCCGAAGCCCCTGGATGGTGAGAAGGTAATAAACTGAAGAGCCTAGATCCAGCATTCGTGGTTGTTAAATAAGATTCTTTGTGACTTGCAAAAAAAGGGGAACACAAAGAAGAATTATCAGTGCATCCTCCACAGAAGTAATCTACATGTGTTTATTTAATAAACAGAAGATGGCTTTATTATACACATTTGATTTCCATATGCAGCCGTCTCCTTATCTGTCACTTGTATCTAAGCAGGGCACCTTCTACGGATCTGGAAAATGAAAAATCCAGCACAGGGCACAGGAAACTCATTTAATGTCGAGTGCAGTCAAAATCAAGATTTCTTTATTTGTAGTAACAACGCTGTTAAATCAGAAAATTACTCTCCCTTTCTGCATGTCCTTCTTCCTTCACAATTCAGCTGTTTGATCATAAATTGTCGGGTGCAGTGACTGTCTCCACCACTTTCCACACCGGCCAAGACAGATTAAAACTCCAGCACACCACCGACCAGTGTCGGCATACCATTAGCATATATATGAGATTTGAGACATTTTCTAATATTCTCGAGCAGAACTCATCTGTCAGCCAGGTGATGAATTATAAAAACTCTTAGCTTGTTTAGGAAATAAAAGGGAGGGGGTTGGAAAGAGCAGACGGGAAGACAGAAGGAAGGACTCAGATCCACCTTTTCTTTTTCCACCCCATGACCAGCAAAGGGTTCAGAATCTGTGTCGGCGGTGCCCAAGGAGAGGGGTGCCCGAGACGCGCCTGAGCCGAAGCAGGGCCCGCACCCCAGGCCTGGGCTTCTGTGCTGCCGTCCCGCTGGACCTGGGACAAGTCTATTCGCTTTCAAAAGGTCTTACAAATGCGATGCTTCTGCTTTTAAATGTGTGTCTCGGGGCTAATAAAACTGTAAGGTGTGGATTCCAGGCTCCAATGCTGGACCCGGGGTTACTGCAGCGTGAGGCAGAGTACATCCTAGGGCTACGTGAGGAAGGGGGAGTATGTTGGTGGGTGGGTGTTGTCTTATCTTCCATGCCCCGCCCCCTGGCAGCCTGGGCACATCCCTGGATTTGGTCAACACCCAGCCAGTGTCTGGGGGACAAAGTTGAAAACTGCATCAAGCAAATTTTATTTTTAGGATCACAATTACGAACAATAGATTTTATTTTCTTTTCCCCCTGAATTTGATGTAAAGGTTTGGAAAAGTACTGTCTTCATCCTTCAGGCTACGAGCACATACCACCGAGAGGGTGGCTTATGAAGAACAGAAACACACTGCTCACATTGTGGGGGCTGGGTCTCCCAGATCAGGGTGCTGGCCGGGCTGGGGGAGGGCCTGTCCTGTGCCCTCATATCGGGGGTTAGGACTTCAGCACACGGATGGGGGGCACAGCACAAACACTCAGACCATAGCAAGAATCTGATGAGCGTGTGAAACGCTCAGAGCTTGTATTATGCAGCGTACCTCTTCAAGCCTCAAGACTTCTCAGAGCATCTTTAATGGATAGGAGCCCAGGGCCAGGAGTCCCTTACTTGGGAGTCCTGCCCCCCACCCCAGTGAGCAGCTGCCAACAGCCCCCGAGGGGCCACGTCAATTAGCGCCTGGGTCCTCCTGTGTCGGTCATTCCTGCCCCAAGGCTCATGCGCCACAAGGCCTGCCGTGTGAGCTGGCTTATCCTAGAAGCTGTGGTTCACCCATTACTCCATGGGGACCATCTCCTTGGCTGCAAATCTCTGGAAGCATCCACGGTTTACTCTTCTGTGTTTGTGTATATGGAGTGCATGTTTCTAATGCACAGATCATCACATGGTATTTAATTGTTTGTTCATGTTTCTGTCTTTCTTTATTAAGAGGAAGCCCCTTGGGGCCCGCCCGGGTGGCTCAGTCGTTAAGCGTCTGCCTTCGGCTCAGGTCATGATCCCAGGGTCCTGGGATCGAGTCCTGCATCGGGCTCCCTGCTCTGCAGGAAGCCTGCTTTTCCCTCTGCTGCTCCCCCTGCTTGTGCTTGCTCTCTCGCTCTCTCTGACGAATAAATAAATAAAATCTTTAAAAAAAAGAAAAGGAAGCCCCTTGGAAAGGAGTCCGTGTGGCTCACTGATGCACAGGCCACGTGGCCTGGGAGCCCCTCCACCACAAGGGTCCAGAGAGGGATGCTCAGGAGGTAACCCAGCGGGGCTCAGGAGGGTGGCTGGCATGCATGGCAGGAGGGAGGGACGGTGAGTAAAAGGCAGAGAGGAGCGGTTGGTGAAAGCCAACAGCAGCCAGCACCTGCACAAGTGCACAACACAAACAACGGTGCATGGCCCTGCTTGCACATGGGCCTGGACGCCTCCAAGATGGCGAGGAACAATCAGTCAACTCATCAATAGACGAGCATTTTGGAAGGGACACATAACCTTAAATCTCCTGTCTGTGGTGAGTAGAGGGCAGAGGCTGACGTCGGGTTCCTTCTCCGTGGTCCCTCTAGCAGTGTCCAGCGGGGACCCCGCCTCCAATCAGCGTTCCTTCCAAAGAAATGAAAAATGAAAGCAATTCACAGGAAAGAGCGCTTTACCATTTCCACAAAAAGGTAAAAATCTCGTAAGGAAAATAAGTCAGGATCGGTAAAACACCCCCAGAGAGATATGAACTGATTAGGATCTCTTGTGGTAGATCTCGGGGCCACCTTGGCGCGTGCACTAAGGAGACCCCAGAAGGGCCCGGGAGGCGCCGCCCCCACCCCCACCGCAGACCTGGAGGAAGCCCGGTCGGTACTACAGTGAAATTCCCGGGACTCCTCCATGATCTGAGGAAAAGTCTGCATTTCCTGACTTCCGGCGGGGAAGCCAGCATTCGCCAGGCTCCTGGAGTCGGGATCCGGGGATCAGGCGGTAAAGGGGGGGCGCCAGTGAGCAGCAGCAGGTGGGGGTTCCACCCCCAGGGCTCTCTCCCTGGCAGGGGCCGGCGTCCCCCCACCCCCACCCCACAGCGAGGCCTGGGGTCTGTCCCACTCAGTGCCGCGTCCGCACAAACAGGCCTGAGCTCGCCCCCACCGCAAAGTGGCCAAACCGCCCCCCTCCCGGGCTCCTCGCCCGCACTTCTTCCCCACCTGCTGGATGTGATGTGTCGGACGCAGGGCCAGGACTCGCCCAGAATCCAGCGCAGAGCCAAGCCCTGCTCCCCAAGTGCTCCGAACAGGAGCCAAGTCCTGACATAAGCCCCTCCCGTCCCCTTCCAGAGAGGCCGTGACCCCCAGGCGCGGGTCCTCCCGCGGCGATGAGCCAGGGCGCTCGGCCGTCCACCGCAGGGGCGCCGCGGGCCTGGGCAGGAGTTTCGTGCCCTGTGGAGCGGAAAACCGAAATCAGAAGCGGTGGGACCACGACAGCAGATTCTTCAGAATGCATGGGCCAGAGACACAGGCTGATACTCCACAATCGCTCGGGGCTATCAGCTGATGGTGAGTGCCCAGAGCGCACAGCCAGGTAAGAGCAGCGCGGTCCTCCCGACCAGAAGCCCCAGAGGCCGCCTCCTGCTTCCAAACCCCAAAGTCTAGTGGAGTCCCAGCACAAACCAGTGTTAACTGTCAAAGTTTCTATTCAAGCATCACATAGATTTTTAAAAAGAAATATAATGCAAAATAGAACCCCCCCCCGAATCCGAAAGTTTGTTCCTAAATACAGCCCAAACTGAAAGGACTAGCATCCCTCCAATTTCATATTGCCAGAGGCTTACACCTGCACACCACCCGTTTCATATACACGTATCCAGCATTTATTATGGGGCAGATATTGGACAACGCGTCTCTGAGGGCATGCACGTGTGGAAGGCAACCCTGCCCTTTGGGAGCTCCCATCTCCTGGGGACCCCAAGGGAGGTGACAGGTCCTTCCCTAAGACCGGGACATAAATGAGGAGGAGGGTTTCTTTCCAACTCGGGACCAGGAAGCACCTGGGAGAAGCTGCCACCTGCCACCTGCCTGAGCTCAGGAGACCAGATGGACAATGGGGAAGGCAGGGACAGGGAGAGCCAGGAGCCACCACGCCCTCAGCCCTCTGGTTGCAGCCGGCAACTGGGAGGTACAGTGACATCATGCTTCATTTCCAAAGGCCCTAAGTCCCAGCGACCTGAGAGAGAGACACCCAGCTGACGTCACCCGCGTCACCTCTGGGGGAGTCTGGAAAGCTCAGCCATGTCCTGCACCAGGCCGGACCCCCAGGCTGTGGCCCCTGCCACCACCTTGCCGAAGACTTGTCCCCCCATGAGGAGGGCCAGGGTCACGCTCTCAATTGACCAGAGCTCCCAGAAGTTTGTGGGTGATGTGGGCGGCTGAGCTCGGTGGCTCTTTAGAAGCTCAGGCTTAACGCTGTGGGGCAGTACTGTGGACACAGCCTCCGGGGGCCCAGCTGCCCGCCACCCTCTTGCAGGTGCCAATTCTGCTCCTTCCAAGGGAGAGACTCCTGACCAGTGCCCAGTCCTGAGAGTTGGCCACCAGTGGGCCAGCCCCTGAGAAAGCAAGTTCTTCCACCCCCCGGATCCTACTCACAGTTCCTTTTCAGAGTGACTGCGGGGTCTGTGTCCTCCAGGGAAAAGCCCGGCCCCTGTGACCACACGTCTACCCCTTCGCTACGTCCAGCATAATCCACTAGGAAGAGGAGCTCTTTCTGCACGTTTCGGCGTTGCTCCCTTTGAACGTCTGCCCCCTGAGGCCCCTTCAGCTCAGCAGGTGGACTGGGCTGGTTGGTCCCAGATCCCTCCAAGGACGCTGCCCCCAGGGTCTAGGAGCACGCCCCCAAGCCTCGTAGCCAGGTTGAGTCTCTAACCCTGCTTTTGGACGAGAACTCACACATCTATGAGGACAACAGTAATTTTCTGAGCCAGTACAAAATAAACTCATGTTTAGAAAAGGATGAGTCACATTCTCTGACATTTTGATGCAAACTGCTCAGGATTTCCCAGTTTGAACCTCTTGACTCCAGAACCGGACCTCTTCTTGTCTCTAATAAGTCATTCTGGATCCAGTTTGTCTGTGTGGCATTGAAAGCTCCGTTTCTACGTAAAGAACAAAAAGTGCGTGGAGCCCCAGACTGTCTGTGCCTCTTCTCGCCGGCACACTTTCCGGTATACTTAGGTCAGGCTTCAGCAAATCAAGCCTCACAAAGACAGAGCAAGGCACAGGCCACGCAGGGAGGCCCACAGGACATCAGACATGGCTCTTTCAAAGGCGGAGCTGGGGTCCAGCTACAAGGGCGCTCGCTGGGCCTGGAGCTGCAGGTGGGAGCTCGGTCAGGGACACGGGGCAGGTCCCCCAAGAGGGCACCCTGCCAGACTCCCAAAGTAGTTGGAAGCTGGGCCCGTTCCCTGCCCCTTAACAGCTGTGCAGCGTCATTTCACGGATGACTTAGCCCCAGAGGCCCGGGCTTATGCGTGCTACCCCACCCAGGCTAGCATGGGAGCTTACACATCTTCCTCCCATTCATGCTGACACGCACTTCTGAAGGTTCTTGCCCACCATACGCACATAGGGAGCGACGGTCACCCCCTTGACTCTGGGGATGCCCCGGGTTGCCCCCGTGATGAGCATTTGCTCTGCAAGCCCCTTTGCTCCTAACCAAAAATGTAAGATGAGCCAGATTAAAAATTAGGCCATGACAGAGTGCCATCAGCAGGCAAGACCCAAAGCATCCACTCAGATGGGACTGTGACCACGGGACTCCTCACCAACCAGCCTGAGTCCCCACACACGGGCTGTGGGGGGGACAGCTGCATCCCAGACGGTGTCCTCAGCTTCTTCAGCTCTTGGAAGAGCATGCATCCAGACCCTCCAAGGACAACGGGCGTCTCCTGAGACAAACCACCTGAACCAGTGCACTTGGACAGACACACTGTGCATTTTCCTGGGAGCCTGCCCAAGAGTGCCTCTTAGGGAAGAAACTGTCCTTTTTTGGAAAAACACAGTTAAGCCCTTGGGGTAGAAAGTGAGCCTGAAGGCGTGCGTATGAATGTTAACACAAACAACCAAAGGAGTGCTTGGTCTTAGCACTAAGGTGAAAATTAGATTGTCTAAGAAGTTGCCATGGGAAGGCAGGGCGGGTAGCTGGTCAAGGACAGCTTCCGTCCATCCCTCCAACAAACCCTCAATTCGCAGCTGCTACTATTTCCAGGGCACGTTCCTGGTTCTTGAGAAGAGACACCAGAGGGAAAACCTGGAGCTCGACTTGCTGGACACACACAGCTTTAGACGGGAAGGAGAGAAGAATCAAAAAATGAATCCATATGACATGTAATGTGGGGCTAGGGCCCAAGGGGAGTGCCAGGCAGGGTGAGGGAGGGGCCACAGGGGTCCTCACTAAGGAGGTGACGACGTTTGAGCAGACAAGGGGGGAGCAGGAGAGGGACGGCGGGAGAAGAGCCCCAGCATGGAGACGAGAGGAAGGGCCTCAGGGCAGGAGCGTGCGGGGGGCCTGGTCCACGACCAGCGAGGATCCAGCATGGCCAGAGCAAGGATGCTGGCTCTCCCCCTGAGAGGCAGGCATCTTCCTTGGATCTGACGAGCATTGTAACAGGGTCACTCCAGCTACCGGGTGGAGGACAGACTGCAGGGGTCGGGCAAGCAGAGAGGACCAGCTGGCAGGCTCGGGTGCTCCACGTGAGTGCCGAGAGCAGGGGAGGCAGGGGATGAGAGCAGGGGAGGCGGGAGACCTCCAGCGGTGGTAAGGATAGCTGTAGGTTTGCTGGCAGGTGGGGTGTAGACTCTGGGGTTGGAAGCAGTCTCCTTCCATGCGGGGACTGGAGCCATGGGGTGGGAAGCTCTGTGGTGTGCTGACCCCTTGTGGGCCTGAGCAGGTGGGGTCTGCCGTGCGGACTCCCATAAGGTCTTGGCCTGGGTGGGTACAAGGGTCAGAGGCGGGTGCTGCAGAGTCCGATGGAGTAGGAGTCGTCTGCATTTGAGGACGTCGGAACTCTCTACAGGGGCAGCCTGGCCCCTTTCAGCTCCATTTATTAAAGCAGGAAAGAGAGTGAGCATCTGAGGAGTATCAGACCGCCGGGTTCAGCAGCGCACGGCGATGGGCGGTGCTGGGAACTTTCTGCGGAGCCCACGTTGCTGGTCTGCGAGGAGCCACAGCGGTGGGCATGGGCAGCTGGCTCTGCACATCGCACTGGAGCCCCCGGAGCTCCAGCTCCTCGTCAGTAAAGCATGGGCACAGCATGTCCCCACAGGGATGCCACAGGCATCAGTGAGGCCTCACACGCCGGCGCCCAGCTCCCCGGACCCTCTCTCGACGGCGCAGCACCCAGCTCTTCCCAGCTTTGCTCTGCCCGCCCCCAGGATAGCGCTGCCTGCCTGAGCTCCACGCGCCGGGGCCTGAGTGGTGCAACCCGCTCCGTACTGAGGGCTGGAGGCCAACAGGTGGCAGGCATGCCAACCTCAGGACAGTGCCTGCGTTCTTCTCCCCGTTGGTGCTCTGTTAGGCACCACTGTTTATCCCAACAATGAAAATACAAAGACAACAGCAGGGGCCTTTCTAGCAATTCCTTGTCAGATCTTCACAGTCCCCTGCCCTGGTCCCGTCCCCGCACCCTGAGCTCTAGGCAGGAAACTGCCCCTCGGCCCCAGCGCCTGGTTTCCCCCAGCGGTTGCGCATCTCCCAGCTGGTGTGCTGGCATCCTGCCATGGGTCCGTGTGTCTAAAGTGCAGTTTTCTGTACCTGTTCACCCTCAAAGCCCTACAGGGTCCGCGAGAAACCCAGTCCTCACACCCATGTTCAGAGGCCCCACAACCAGGACCAAACTTCATCCAGGACCTTGCTGTCCGTCTCCACTGCAGCCCATATAATGAATGGCTTGCAGGGCTGCAGAATGCACCCCTCCCACCCATCACCACCTCCACCCCTGCCTCAGGGTTCCCTCCCCAGCCCCCGGGACCCCTGGCCCCGTCCCTGGACTTCCCAGTGACTCCCCGTGACAGCGGCAACTTGTGCTTCGGATACAGAGACACCGCCCATCAGGCAGACCCCGGTATCAGGCACAGCTCGGACCCCCCTCCAGGTCTGATGCTGCAGCAGGGAGCCGTCTCGGGGGGGGGGTCCCTTGTTTCTCCATCTGGGAAGGAACTCCTACGGCTGCCCACCCAAGGCCCAGGCTGGTGGGGAGGGCCAGCCGTCCAAGGGGCTGGAACCTTCCTCCCAGAACACAGGCAGGCTGCCAGCCCTCAGCACGGCAGACCGCTCTCACGGGCCACATTGGTGGGTGTGAAGATGATGTCCGGCTCCTTACTGGGAAGGTCTTGGTGCGGTGCCGCGGGGCCATGCTCCACAACACCCTGGTACCAGCCATCCAGGGCTCACACCAGCTGCCTCAACTCTGTGGCTTGGGACGGTAGGTTTCTGACAGGGCAGCTCAGCGGGCTGCACCCGGGCTCCAGCCGGGCCTGGGATGGTCTCACTCACGCTAAATACTGTCGGCCGGGGTGCTCTCAGATCCCATGACAGCAGCCAGAGCTCCGGCTCAGAACTCTCTGGAAAGTGTTCTAGCAGACAAACCAACCAGCAGCAGCATGGCCAGCCAAGATTCACGTGGTGGGAAGAGAGCGGCCACCACTTCATGGGGGAGCTGCCAAGTCACCCTGCAAACGGCACGGACACGGGGTCATCAGGGACAGTCTGACTGTTAGCCCATCTCTCCCAGGATGGCTCAAGTGATTGGACCCTCTGCTCCTTCCCTGCACCACTGAGAGACTCCCCCAGCCTTGCGCCGCCAGACTGCGGCTCTGCAAGCCCCCGGCCCCCAGCTGCACCTTCTGGCCCCACAGGCCACTCTGGGTTTCCTAGCCAACCACCCCTCTTTAGAGTTTTCCGGGAAAAGTCCGTGTTCAAAGCCACCCCAAAGCCTCCAGTTGCACTGCTGGTTCTCCTAAGAACCGCCTCAGAAAGGTGTCCTTGGGTCCCTGGCGGCACAGGGACCAAAGTCCCCCAGCTCGTGGGACTCCCCCCGTCTGCCAGGGCTCTCCTTGGAGGCCTCTCTGTTGTGCGGGGCTCAGGGCTCTCCCCTGCCCCAAAGGCAGGCATGGGCAGAAAGCCAGAGCATGCTCCTCCCAACAACGGCCCTCCCACCGCGCCCAGGCTTCTGCTTCTTCATGTGGGCGTGGGACAACTGGAGACAGGCAGGCTGTTTCTCTGAGGGGGTCCTGCGTGGGTGAGCCTAAGCCCTCGCTAGAACGAGGGTCTCTTGTCCTCACTTGGAGCTTTGGCTGGGATTCAGAGTCAATAGGAAGACCCTTGCTTAGCCTTCAGTTAGGCACGGACCCCATTTTCCGGTGGCCTCACAAAGGTTCTTGTCTTGCTCCTGGTCATACGGGAACCTGCTGCTCTTTGACTTCTTCTGGGAAGATGCTACCTTTCCAACTACACTGTGCTCTTTATGAGGCCAGGGCGGGGGGCGTGGTATTTATCTCTCTTCCGCTAAGGAGACCCAAATCCAGTCTCCCCGAGGCTGGAGTGTCACAGTCCTGCAAATGCTCATGGAAACGCGCATAAATGCCTACAGGCCGTCTCCTAAAAGGACTCCGTCTAAGGCCACCTCCATTTGGAGCTCATGCAATCCAGTTTTTGTGTGATGGATCTGCTTCGTGCACAGAATGATCAAAAACATTGAAGGATAACGATTATTTCCTTTTAAAAATGATTGATTGCTATAAACTAAATACAGTTTAAGGAAAAGCGGTGAACTCATTGATTAACTGAAATGGGCTGTGGAAGAGCCATGGACGCCGGGCTCAGGGAATTCGCTTTAGGACGCCCCGCATTCTCTTCCGTTGCTCTCAGGCCCCACGCAGAGAGCGGTGTACCTGTTTTCATCAGCCCCGCAGAGCAGGCGGCTCGGGCTCTGGAAGCCTCAGAAGAGGAAGGGACCTTTCTCACTCAGGAGCTGCGGACACCCAGACGCCTCGGGTCCTTCCCACCGCCCGCCCAGCTCGAGAAGACGGGTCTGCCCTTGAATTATGTTTTTCTTCTCACGATGATTTGTGAGTCTTGAAAAACATCACTGTTAAAAAAAAAAAAAAAATTCACAGGGGACAAAGGAAATGAATAAAACCCCTGCTCAGAGGAGAAGGCAATAGAAGCTGCCAATAGGGAGATTTCATGCTTTTGTTAATTAAACGAACAAAGGAAAAAAAACAGTGCAGTAGGGCTGTATCCTACATAACAGCCTCCACTAATAAAAAGTAATAGACAATTCCCTGCACTCGGTTCTCGCGAATACTATTATAGCAGGTAATGGAGTTTGGGAACTGGGGCCTCGCCGGCTGTCAGAGCAGGGCCACCCCACCTTCCTCTTCTCTTTATTAAATGACTAAGCGCAGCCGTCTGCGTCCTATCTGCACCTCTCCCAACCGCTGGATTGTATTATTTTACATTTTGATTGAAATGATGTCACAGCCAGATAAAGGCCGGGCCCCCGCACTGTAATTGAATGGGTCCGAGTTGTTTATTCTAGTGACCTACAGCGGCGCTCGGCTCGTCCCAACACTGCGCGCATAAAGGGCCTCTCTTGTTTAACACGCTGCTGATTAGATCTATTAACAAAAAAGGTATCGAACTGGGGGCTCGAGGACCTGGAGCTGGAGTTTCAGGGGAAAAATTGGAAAAAAAAAATTAAATGAGAAGAGACGCCATCTGCCAAACTTTCCAAGTGTGACTGAAAGTTTCCACAGGTGGATTTTGCACGGTGTCAGCACCAGGCGCTCTGGCGACAACATCCGAGCGCCGGCCCGTGGGGGCCTTCCGGTGCAGCAGGTGCGTCTGCGCTCCCCGCCCTAATGCTGGGCCCATGTTTCCCGGTGCGGGATAGCCTGGCTTCATTTCAGTAGTGAATTCCCATTCACTTTATTTGGGCACGAACGTGAGGTAACTTCTGTAGTGGGGGACGCGTCAGGTCTGTTTATGGTCAAGTTATTAGGTTTTTTTAAATAACAATGTTCCTCCCCAAAATCCTGCCTCTGAAACAGAGCCGCGATGACACCCTTTGCATCAGGAGCGACCGAGCCCGATGCACCTGCGCACTTGCGCACGGCATCATCACGGAGCAGGCTTACCACCGTCAGCAAAACAGGGAGGCCGTGTTCACCCGACATCTTTCAAGATAATGCGCAAACTTCGTTGTAGACTCCAAATTTAATAGGTAAAAGGTAAGAACTGAAGAAGACGAGAAGTATAAAGTAGCGCCGCGGGTGATGCCAGTGTCCTCGGATTTTCTGCGTTTCTGGGGCTTAGACCCCGGGTCCCAGTCCTTCTCACCGGGCGACTGGGTGGGCTCTCACCGGAGCCCCACGGTGTTTGCTGCACGTGTCAGCCAACCCAACCAGACGGGCAAAGAAATACTTATCAGTGGACCTAAATGCTGTTTATAAATACTTAGTCCTTTTTGTTTCTGATTTTTCAGCACAGCTGGATTGCACCTTGGAGAACTGAGGCTTGTAGAAGTAAAAATCCAGGCCTCACAGTCTCTTTCCCTTAAAAATACACAATTTATCTTAATCTTGATGCTCTTCCCCTAAAAGGGTTGGCTAGGCAAGATGCATATCCTTCAGCAGGTGAATGGGTCCATCCAGACCAGGGGATATTGTTGAGTGCTAAAAAGAAACGAGCTATCAAGCCACAGAAGGACATGGGGGAAACTTAAAGGCGCATCACTAAGTGAGAGAAGCCGCTCTGAAAGGCTCCAACCCTGTGACATTCTGGAAAATGCAAAGCTGTGAAGACAATAAAATGCTTGGCGTTGCTACAGCTCAGGAGAAAGGGAGCAATAAACAGAACACAAAGGATTTTTAGGGCAGAGAAAATACTCCGTGTTTTACTGCAATGGTGGGTATATGTTATTACACCTTTGTCCGGACCCATAGAATATATAACGCCCAGAGTGACCCTAATGGAACTTCAATTAATGACAATGTAGCAGGGGGCAGGCGCCTTGGGCAGCTCCATTGGTTAAACATCCAGCTCTTGGTTTCAGCTCAGGTTGTGATCTCAGGGTCCTGGGATCGAGCCCCATGTCAGGCTCCAGGAGCCTGCTTCTCCCTCTCCCTCCGCTGCTCCCCTTGTTTGTGCTCTCTCTCCCTCTGTCAAGTAAATAAATAAAATCATTAAAAGTAAATAAATAAATAAAATAAAACTGTCCTAAAAAAATAGTCACCAATCTTCACCTTTAGCGTTTCCTGGAAAACCAGGATGTATCCCCCACCCAGAGCCCACTGTGATGTCATGCAGCCACCTTGGGGGTCCCCGCACCTGTGGCAGCTTCTCTCCCCAACCTCCAGTGTGCCCCCCCTCACAAAACCAAGGGCCCTCAGTCCTGCTGAAGAATCAGATCTGCTTCTGGAAGGTGCACTGACCCTTCTGTGCTTCCCCTGTGAGCAGGAAGACATCTCAGACCCAGCCTAGCTGGTGCCATAAGGACGGTGCCCGACCTGGGCAGCCACAGACGGAGCACGGGGGTGCTCTCCACCACAGGCACGATCCCGCTGGTGACACGGGGCACTGACTGCCGTGTGTTTCACGTGTTTTCTGTCCAGAGATTAATAAAGTTCCTTTGTCAAATATGTCCTCAGCCCCTCTAGGCATTTTGCTAACTTAAAAAGTGAAGAAAATACCACAACAATGTGGTTTAATTTGATTTCAGTTTCTTGTGAAATCTATATTAAAGGAAACATGCAGACACATTAAAATGTTACCTGCCAACACAAATGGTTTTCTGGTTAATAAGCCCCAACAGAGGATGCAGGGGAGAATAGTGTGGAGTCAGCATGTCTACCTCCCTAGAACCTGCTGTCCTATAAACCTCCAGTTGTCCCACCCTCAGAGGAAACGTCACAGCCGCCCCTCGTCCCCCCTCCCCTGTTTTCCCCTAATTTGTTCACCCAGACCTTTCCCCAGCAACTGTCCTCCTGCTTGTGGAACCCAGTCTCCCTTACTTTCCATCTCATCTGTCTTCACATCTCTCCATATCAAGCTGGGGCTGGAGTCCCCTCTGCTGCTCAGAGACCCAGGAGCATCCAGAGACCCTTGTAGGAATCCCAGCATGACAGGTGTCCAGCCTGGAAGTCTCTCTGTCCTCTCAGACCTCAGGCTCCTCCTCACCAATGAGAGACACGGGGACCCTGCTGGGGACCTGTTCTGCTCTCTCAGGCGACACCAGCAGGGCCCAGTGGGCACCTAGCCCACCAAATGGCACCACAAATGGAGGCCGGGCCCCACATGCTGCACCTAAGGGGGCTGCTGCGGTAGACCCAGCCTCTCCTAATGTGAAAGGCTGAATGTCCGGGGTCCAGGAGAGAATCAACACAAGGGTCACAGCTGGACTGAAAATAGACAATCAGCTGTTGATAACACTGACCTGAATCGGATGTTGAAATTATCCAACAAGGATTTTAAAGTAGCTGTCATAAAAACTCTTCAATAATCAGTTACAAATTACCTTGAAACAAGTGAAAGAAAATCACAACCAAGAAGTAGAAGCTGTAAAAAAAATAACTGAATGGAAATCAAAGAAGGTAAAGATCCGACCAGTAGAACCTGCCTGGATGGGCCCAGTAGCACAGCGAAGGTATAGCAGAAACAATCGGTGGGCCTCAGGGAAGAGCAACAACGCTCACCCAGCCTGACAACAGAAAAACTGACAGGAAAACCAAGGAGAGCCCCGTGGACCGTCAGATCAGCACGACCTGACGTCCCATCACTGAAATCTGCAGGGAGAGGGGAGGCTGTGGAAGCGTTTGAAGAAATCATGGCTGAAAACAGTTCAAATGTGGTGAAAGACACAAACCTCCACACACAAGGTAAGCAAACCCCAAACAGCATGAATCAAAAGCAAATAAATACAACCACGCACACATTCATAAGCAAACTGGTGGAAACTAAAGTCAAAGACTGAGTTGCGAGAGCAAGGGAAACAGCTCACTACCCACGGGGATCTCCAGTGGGAGAAACTGCAGTTTTTCCACCGTGCACCATGGTGGCCAGAAGGAAGTGGCACCACATCTCGCCAAGCCCCCAGAACGAAGTGTTAACAGAATTCTCCAGCAGGTGGGAAGAGGGGAAACAAAGACATTTGCAGAGGAAGGAAGCAGAGAGAATTTGTCATTAGCAAATTTCATAGTCCATGGTTTTTACAGGATCTCCTTGATTATGATGGTATTTAAAAGTAGAACGTGTTTTTATTCCTTATTCTGAAAAAGTTTAGGATTGTTTTACTGGATGTAGAAGAAATGATACCCCTGTCCCCAAAATAACCTATCATTCTGTGGTTATCTAACAACATCTACAGGTGTTAGTATAATGAGTGGGGATGCTGGGAGCATGACACAAGTCTTTATTAATTGTATTTCTTGATACGGAGTGAGTGAAGGCAATCCAGCATGATTACAAAAACTGAAAAGTGATCGCTTATTAGCTAGAGAATCTGAAAGGTGCCTGGAAATTCTTGGCATTTTTTGGAAGATTTCTTGCCAATGCAAATACATGTATTTTTTATAAACGTGTTCAACACCATTCCAACATGCTTTATTATGATTAAAAGGACTTCAGATTTGTCAAAATCTCCCTCTAATCCAAAATTCAAATGCTCTCCTCTGAGAGAAGAAAAGCAATCTGCTAAAAATAAGACTCTAAATGGGTGTTAATACTTATTCGGAGTGGGAAATGAAGTGTTTTATCTTGAGGTGTATCTTATAAAAGTTAAGTAAAGGTGAGGCATGAAATCAGTGTGGAACTGTATCCCCTAAGGCAGAGGCACTGGAAAAAAGGACTATTCCTTATCAAAATGAGAGGGAAAGGGCACGGAGGGGCACTGTCAGTGCCCAGAGCTGTTTGAATCCGGCCTGGGTCAGCCCATTGTCGAGATTTGCTGTGAGAGGTCTGGACCCTCTACTGTTTCACATCAAGGGGCCCTTGGCTAGGGGTGGGGGGAGGGCTCTTCCTCTTCAACCCCTCCCCCCAGATTCCACTGTCACAAAAGAGTTCCTCCAGATCACCTTCAAAAATTTCAGGGCAAGAATAATCACAGCAGTTATGTGTGAAAATGTATAAAAAGAACTTGGGGTATAGAGAGAGATAAAACATGGAAATCGTCATCAAAGTGCAGACAGGGTTGGCCACATTTATGACAGATGCTTAAAATATTTATCATAAACAAATGTACCCTTTGGCTTCTCCTTAAATTTCATTCCTAATCCCTTAACTTGCCAAGTGGAGTCCAGAGCAGTACAAATTGATAGTTCATGTTCTTGAGGTTATATACTTTATGCATGACTCTCCCATAAATATTTGATAAAATGTATTTTGGCACATATTAGGAATCAAACGTATAATTCTGATACAGAACGTTAATAGCTATTTGTCATAAAAAAATAGGTAATGTAGAAAGATAGTGTTCTGTTCATGGGGAATTTTATCATTTCTTAGTACCCAAATAAGAAAGGTTTTATAAACAAATGAAAGAATTATCAGACTTTAAAGGGGGGGAACCCTTCATCTACTGAGAGATTTGGTCATTTAAAAAAATTGCCATCTCATGTGATAGAATTTTTTTATGCCCAGGAATTTAGGGAACGGGCCTGTGTTCACCTCAGAGGTGATCTGGGAGTCCCAGGCCTCAGGCTGTGACACTTCTTGTGCCTTGAGCTCCTTCACTTCAATGGAAAACCAGCCAACACACACATATAAAGGGAGAACTGTAACTTGTTATTTACAAACCACAGGATGTTTTCCCATATATTTATAGGAAAAACATCTCAGAAATTGGCCCTGGTCATCAGTATTCTGAAAGGACACCTGCATATGGGGGGCAGTCTGTGTCCAGCACGTGAAAGGCACCAAGCTCCCTGCCTGCCTCCCATGGAGGGTCTGCAAATGGTCTCCCTCCTTGGACTGGCACACGGAGCTACACATGGGAAGGCCCGGAGAAGGCAGCAGGCTGTTCCTTGTCAGAGGATGTGGAGCTGCCCCCTGTCGGGGACACGTTGACTGTAGCTTCTTTCAGCTGCAGGTTCACCAACCAAATCTATTGGTGGGGCCAGGAGGGGACCTTCTTGTCATGGTGGGTGTAAGGGATGCGCCCTGCCGTCAGTGGACCCGAAGCACCTGGGCACGGTCCTCAGTGCTCTTCACTCCACCCAGCCCCACACAGAAGACGCCTGGGTGCAAAAGTAAGTACAAACTGTTAAGATGTTAGGGAAATGAAAAATGATAAGCATGTCTTCTATTTTTCCAGTATTTAGGAAAATCTTGCTCTCTTATAATAAATAGGAAGAAAACTTTTTGCAGCTAATGAAATTTTTGCCTGTCATCTTGCTTCCTACACACAGAAGCAAAGGACGTGTTAGTAGTAAAGGAGGTGACACTATCTATAGGGTGTGCCTCTAGATCTGGTGCCCAGTGGGCGGAGGACAGACCTCTCCTGTGCTCAGCAGAGTGCATCCATTCACCTGGCCCCTGCACCACGCACGTCCACCTCTGAAAGGGCGTGGCTGACGAACAGCATATGCCTCCAGAACACTCCCTCCTACCAGTAAATGTGTGATCATGTAATTCAAAAATAGAGTTGACTAAAACCCAGGTTAAATCATGGCTAACATTTTCTAAGAAGTTACTGTTCTCCAGTCATTGTGCTAACCACCACCTGTGCATTTAATCCTTGTAAGAGTGGCCTGGATAAGGACAGTAAGTCAGGAGAGACGATGTGCTGAGTCTCTGATCTCACGGTAAAATCTCGAGCCAGAACTCAAACCCGGATGGACTGCCTTCTTCACTCCTGCTTGTAATTAACTCCGGGCTAGACCTTCCCAGGGCGAATGTACATGGCATCTCACCGTGGCACCAAGGACGCACCGTGGGGGACATGGCAGCAGGTGCCCTCTGTTACCTCAAACGTCAATTCTGAGCATCTGACCCCAGCATTCCCTGGCCACCCAAACATCTCATTTTTGAGATTTCCCTTTTACTGGTGTGTATACACGTACCCTACTTGCTTCACAAAAGACTGAAGGAGTTTACAGAAACTAAGAGAAAATAAAACAGCATGCCAATGTAAGTAAAATATTTGTGCCAAAACGCACTAGATTGCCTTCCTTTAGAGCCAGAGAGCCTCTCTTGGAGCTGATGGGCTTGGAGGCTGGGGTGGAGAAGCAGGGGACCCTCCCCCCTGGTCCGCTTAATGGACACGCTGCCGTGTGACTCTAGCGTGCTTCTCTAATCTCCTCTTTTACTTCAGCCACAAAAGACTGTCAGTGAGGAAAAAGTCCTCATTTTGTAGAAAATTCTGTTATTCTGTCGCTTAACTCCTGTCACCTTCACAGAAATAAATATTGAGCTTTGACCACTGTGTTAGACGGGTTCTCCAGAGAAACAAAACCAACAGAAGATGATGATGACAGATGGACGGAGGGATGGACGGACAGATGGATGAGAGATGACAGGTGGATAGCTAGATGGATGGATAGATGGTAGATACGTACATACATACGTTCATACGTATGCACAGATGAGAGCCAAAGTCCCAGGCTGAACACCTGCAGTGTGGACGAGCTGCTCTGACCTTCTGACCCCATCCCTCTGACCAGAGTATAATCTGTTAACCACTCCCATCTTGAAAAAGGTCAAAAATAACCATGCCTTAGTTATCTCAAGAAGAAAACAGAGCAGCAGAGATGCAGCGTTCTTTGGATTAGACAGAAGGAGCATTCTTCTTTGGAAATGAGAGATTCTAAGGATTTAGAGGGAAATTTTCGGGGGAAAGGATTTGCTGCCACCCTGCCCTAGTGGGGACGGCAGGTGACACGGCTACCCCTGGCCGGCAGGGTCCTCCTGGAAGGCAGGGTGAGTGGGGCCCAGCAGGCTGCAAGCTCCCATTCATCTGTGATGGGGCGGATGCGGACCTGGTGCTCTGCCCAGCCCGTGGGGTCTTCTTTCTATCAAAGTGTTTGAATCTCTTCTTTGGCATCAGAGAAGCAAGATTGGTATGAGGCTGTTAACACAGAGGGCAGGCAGGGAAGAACCTTGTCCTGATTGCAGGAATGCCCTTCAGGAAGCCGGGGCATGGGAAGGAAGCGCGGAGGGGTCGGGCGGACGCAGGGGGCTCAAGGCCACTGCCCCCCGGGGGCTACAATGGGCGGAGAGGGGCACTCGTGTAGACCAGCTCCTGAGCCCCCAGGAGAGCTCAGCTCACGCAGCCCTCCCGGTCAGCCCTGAGAGCCCGCCCACCAACAGATCACACTCGGTCACAGCGGATAGCCATGTCCTCCCACTCCGTGTTCACTGGGGGAGACTCTAACGGTGGCGGGAACCGGGACGCGCTTCCATTGTCTTCAGGATGGCGCTCCGCAGCTCCACTCCCCCGCTGATGTAAGCCCCATCCTGGTGCAAGCGCCCTTCTGCGTCTCACGGGACACTCGTGGTCCTGATGCAAGTGACTGACGCAGAGTCCATTCAGAAGCATCACTCCGGTTTGCACCCTAAAAAGGCAAATTCCTCAGTTATCTTAATGTTCCAAGAGTTGTGAGTGGCTCTTTGTGAAGGAAGAAACCAAGTTCCATGATTGACTTATTCACATACATCTGGCTGGAAATTATAATTATAATGTGTGTAAAAGTTTATCTGCCCATCGCTCAATAGAGACAAGGTTTAGCAAAGGCTAATCTACCAATGGGGGATTGTCCTCTCCCCACAGTCACCTTGGTTTACCTCCTGCACGTCCCCTCCTTTGTGTGGCTAACCCGGATTCTGCATGCCACACGTGGGCTGTTCTGCTCCCCTCCCCGCAGGAGCCCAGCCCGGGCAGCTGATGGTCCTAGGAAGGCAGGTGGGCCAAGTCTGGCTCAGCAGACGTAGTATTCACAGAGCAGGGTGGACAGGGCAAAAGGTAAATCTAGAACCAGGAGCATGATTCTACCCTGAGCTCACTTGCTTCCCGCCCTGAACAATCAGTCCACCTGTGTGTGGCATTGCCAATCCCCAGAGCAGAGGGGCAGAGATGCAAGTACAGGGGTGAAGCTACCGGCAGTCATGGACCAGGCAAGCAAAAACATTTTTCTGACATTTTTAGGAGTTTCAGAACGAAGCTGGTTTTACTGCAAAATACAGCACAGGGAGGAATGAACTCTTTACGTTTTCAAAAGTCTACCACGAAATTCCACTTCCTAGAGAATGTGATGCTAATAACCTTACTCTTCTTTAACCTGTAAGTGCCTTGAAATGCTGAATGTGTGTGGGTATGATTTCCCCTGTGTCACCAAAGAGTTACCAAAAATATGACATGAAAATACTGTGAGGAGTAAATTATTTTAACTATACTCAAAAGTGCATTGTTTTAAACATTGCGCCATCCAACCTTAAGAATATTAAAGCTTCTAGTTGAGAAAGCACATTCCCAAAATGGGGTATGGGCCACTCCCCCACTTTTTGTCCTCATTTCTTATGCAAAACAAAGTAGCCGTAATTTCTCAGGCCGACACACAAAAATCATCTGCTTGCATTGCTCTTTGATGATGATATTTTGTGGGGTGGACATAATCAGGAAAGCATAATTCAATTTTTTAAAAAAAAATAGCCACTTATGACAGTGTGGGCAAGACATAAACATTTCCATGAATCATATATGCAAATAATGAAAACTAAAAATAAAATGAATTTTCCCTATCAGCAGGGTAATAGTTTAATTGTATACAGTTATTCTTACATTAAAAGCTGCATACCTGGCAAGCTTTATCGGGTAACAGGGACTTTTAAATGTGCCAATGTTTCTACACAAGTAACGTGGGTCAATTGCAAAAGGGATAACCATAATGATTAAATCATTAAAATTTTGTCTATGCTTCACAGAGCATAGAGAAAATTAACTTCCCACCAACCTCATTTTTCTGCTGAACATGAAATAATGATTTTCTGCCAGTATAATTACAAAGCTAACATCTGATAGAGTCAGCATCCAGGGGGGATTATCGCATGCACGAGTATTAGACCTCATTACCAGCTTGACTGCAAAATTATTACATCTTGTAATTGGAGGGTGAGATTTATATACAGATTGGCCGGGTTTCTGTAAGATTGTAATTACAAGCTTCGTTGGTTTGCTACTTATCACACGGTGCAGGAGGAGGTAAAAACAAGCAGAGGGAAGACCATTTCATTAAGCTGTAACCCTATCAAGGGAGGAACGTTGTAACGTCCCTGTATTTATTAGGCCAAACAGAGCTGTTTGCAGAAGGGGAGACCATTTATTACCGCCTGACAAATGGGATTTCATTTATTTAACCTCGGCGATCTATTTCAGTAAAATGTACAAACGAGCCATCCATTTTATGATTCCGGAGTCAACGCTCAATTATCTAAAGGCTAACTGAGTGTTAAAGTGGCCATCTGCTAGGATGAATTCATTGATTTAATTTGCTTCATGTTGCTGAATGGTTCTGGGTGCGCGGGGAGGAGGGCTGAGCCTGCCTGAGTGATGGGGGCGCGGGCGAGCCCCTCCCGGGCGGGTGTCGTGTATGCGTGTGCGTGTGTGCTCCTGCGTGTGCGCGCGTGTTTAATCCTTCACACAATGGAAGAAGGCGATCAATAGCAGCTTAAATTTTATGAGACAAGGAGTTAAGTTGTCCTGCCCAAGCCAGAACACCTTTGTTCTCCCATAACAAGTAGTCTCTGTGGTGGGATTAATATTGACAGCCTGGCTTCTTTGTGGCTAATTTGGAGGGCGCCCGGGCCAGTTGGCGGGCGGGCGGTAACAGAGCTGTTATTAGAGTCCATTACGGAAGCTGCAGGTGGATGCTCTGCCCCGGCCCCTGCCCGGGAGGGGGCAGCCCCCTGCCCTTGGTGTCCGTGAGTCCTTGCGGCACTTCGGCCTTCTCTAATACACGTTATTGTGCAAAAGTAAATGAATAAATCAGTAGGCATTCCTTTGTGAGGCGGGGTTCCGTGTCTCTGGCACTCATGTGGCCCCTGAGCAGCCCCTGCTGTGCTCCCAGGAGCCACTTGTCCCCGGGCCAGGTCGGGGGCGGCTCCAGGGATGGCTCGTTAGGACTTTATGCTGGACGTGGCCTCCACCCTCCTGGCCCCCCGCAAAGCCCAGCAATCCCGCTCAGACTATGCTCTGGCAGTTGCAGAATTTCCTGGGGCAGGGGGCCGCCCTGGGAGAGGCTCTGCCCAAGGCCCCCTGGTGTGGACGGTGCTTTTGTGAGAGACAGAAGAAGCCCCCGGAGCAGGCGTTTCCAAGGAAGGGGCCTGCCCGGTGATGCCTGTTTCCAGAACATTCCGCGCTGCCTCCCTCCCGTGAAAGGGCTGCTGATAGTAGCCCATGTCTCCTGCAGCCGCCCCAGGAGCACACTGCAAGCCTTCCAGAGCCAGCACAGGAAAGCCGTCCTATGCCATCCCACGCCGTCCCACGCACGTCTTTGTCTTCGTGGCCCAGCATCCTGCAGCGGTGCACTTAACTGTGAGTCCCTCACACTACGGAAGGGCTGGGATGGAAGGTGTTTGCTCAGGGCAAGCCCATGCTGACGACGGCCCAGCCCCGGGTGCCTGAGTGTGGCAGCGACAGCTCACGCTGCACGCCTGCTCCTCTGTGTCACCTCCTTCCCAACCTGGTCCCTTCTGCTTCCTTCTCCCTCCCACCTTAGACCCTGGCCTCTGTCCGACGCAGTCTCCTTCCAGCACACGTTTCCTGTAGGCGTGCACGGGACACCTGCACTCCGTCTCAGGGCAGCACCTGGGCCCCCTGCACGCCAAACAGTCCACAGAGAACCTACAGGGGAGAGACACAGTGCCTTCTGTGGGACCCATGGTCCTCCCCCCCGTGGGACCCTCAGAGTGTCCTCCCCCCCGTGGGACCCTCTGTCCTCCCCCCCGTGGGACCCTCTGTCCTCCCCCCGAGGGACCCTCTGTCCTCCCCCCGTGGGACCCTCTGTCCTCC
>NW_027397065.1:92054835-92067146 GCF_003265705.2 Callorhinus ursinus
GAGCCCACTGACAGGTACCTCTGCCAGGAGGCCCCTACCAGTAAGGACACCAGGTGGCAGCCCTAGGGCCCCCCTCCTTCCAGAACCCAGGCTCAGGAAGGGAGTGGAGAGACGCTCATCTCCCCTGTCCCTGGCTGGGACTTCCCGTACGATTCAAGCTGTCTTCTTGTTTTGGCTCCTCGGGATGCAAGGAAAGCAAAGCCCTCAGTGTTGCCCAAGCATTCCGTCCACAGCGTGGACACTTGCCATGGGCGAGCATCCCTCCCTCGTCAGGGAGCGAGAGAACAGACGTGGAGCCTCCAGACCGGGGACAGGAAGTGCTCCCAGAGGCGGAGCTGCTGGAGGTGAGGGTGCTCCCTGCGCTGGGTCTGGAGTCCTCTGTCACTGAGACGCAGCAATGGGTCCGCCATCCAGACAGCTCCGAAGGTGCTGAAACCCAAGGCGTGGTGCTCATGGGCATCCATGCAGCCCCCCTGGAGCAGAAATGAAACATTGTAACAAAGACCCCTGTGGTCATGCCTCCAGGAGAGAGGTGTCTCTGTCCGCCAGTGCTGGAGTGTTTCCCTGCACCCCTGCCCCCCAGGCAAGGGCTCTCCTGTGTCACCCCTGTCCTCGGTAACCCCAACAGTGGACATTTTTCACAATTACAGGGGTGGTGTTTTTTCTTGTTTCTTCTTGGAACAAATTGAAACCAGCAATTATATTATATTTATACTATACATCTATCTCCTCCACTCAATATATTTTCACCACAGTGATCAACTAT
Source organism: Callorhinus ursinus (assembly GCF_003265705.2). Lineage (NCBI taxonomy): Eukaryota > Metazoa > Chordata > Mammalia > Carnivora > Otariidae > Callorhinus > Callorhinus ursinus. The sequence goes on from NW_027397065.1 coordinate 92,055,602, forward strand.
AATCATTAAGAACTTCTTACACTGAAGCTTTGAAAACCATTAATGAATTGGCTAACTTATTTTTTACATTTAAGGAAAATTCTTGGCTTTTGCTAGAAATGCACAGAGTGAAGATGAGTAATCAGTCTTTCATTCAATTTTAAATATAAATACAAATAAGTAAACTTGACAAATCAAATAATTCTTCTTAGACTCTGAATTATCCTATTGATTTTTGTATCTCAAGCAACTAGAAGCTGCTCCATTGCTATTTGGGGGCAGGCTGCTTTCGGCTGTATTTATATTTATTTGGAGCAATCGATGTGATGCAGGACTGTGATCATCTGCACAATCTAAATGGCTCCCATAAACCACTAGGGCAGGACATCGACTCAGTCCATCTTGGAAATGGCCAAAATAAGCAGACCAATCGCTGTCTTCACCTCATTTCAGTTTTGAAGACAGTTGCCTAAAAAACAACACACAAACACAAAAATAAAGCCAAAAAACACCAATGTCAGTACAAGTGGGTATTATAAACCACTAATCAGGAGGGCCTGTCTTCCACGGTTGGGCTTCTGTACCCGCGTGGGTGCACACCCGCCTTGGGGGACGCAGAGTCCCAAGGGCGCAGGTTACTGTCGCCATGGGGATGGCAGGTGGGGGTCGGGCCCGCATTCACCTGAGACGCCACTAACCTGAGGAAGATCTGGGCAGCAGTCCTAGAGAGGAAGGTGGCAAATCCCCCCACTGAGTCTGAAATGCCTTTCCCAGGAAAGGAAGGAGCTTGAGTGTTAGCCAGCCGAGGGTCACCGACCCAGACGGCCACTGGAGAGCATGGAGGAAGGTGTTCCGGCTTCGGCGAGACTCATTTCCTCCACGTGAGGCTCTGGCTCCGGGGAGCCTTCTTGTCAGAAGTACAATCTTTTTTGTCTGTACTTTAAAAGGAATAGTTGTTCAAATCCCAAATGTTTTCAGCAGGAGAAAAAATAAACTGCAGGATATGTCTACTATTTTCTAAATATCAATGAGTTACTGTTCAACTCATTTTTTTCCTTTAAGGACATCAAAACCTACAAGATTAATTTATGTTGTTTATCCCCTGAGAAATTGCCCAATTTATAATAAACATTAGTACATAAACCTAGATGCATCCACATTTATAACTTATATCTAATATACTCAGAGTTCAAGGAAACCATGTTACTTTAAAAAAAAAAGTATTGTGATGCCAAGATTGATTGGGTGAAGAACGATTTATATTATGTGAGTTTGAATTATAATTTCTTAATTCAGTCCTTTTTCTCTACAAACCTCCAACTCACAGCAAACCCTGTTTCCAAGTCAAGAGCCTGGGGACCTGTGTTGCTGAATGAGGCATTTTGGTAAAAAGCACATCACTCATATCCCCCCAGATGCCATTCACATTTTAAATATGAGCCCCAGGATCGAAGAAAAAGGAGAATGTTTCATGCATCTATTAATCTGCATGCCCAGCACAGTCTTGCTAAGCGACAGAAAAGCCCTGGGCCAAGGAGAAGCGGAGAGAGGCTGACCCAGGTTCGGTGCACAGCCATGGAGCTACTGCCCTGGGGAAGCAGGTGTGTCTTCAAGGAAGGGAAAGGACCTTCTCCAGGTAGGAGAAGGAGCACAGCTGGTGGGTGAGCTGGCCTCCAGAGACAGCATCCTTCTGTGCACCTGGTCCATCCATTCACTCCTCAGAGTGAGTGCTGAGCACCAGGTGCTTATGACCTGCTTGTCCTGGGTCCCGTGGCCCGAGGAGCCATCCCCATCCAAGAGATCCTGGAAGAGCGGCACAGCCATGGGCATGTGGAAGCACAGGCAAGCTCGGGTCTAGACAGTCAGAAGCCAGTGGCAGAGGGAAACATCACAGTTGGACCTGCCCGACTCTCAAGTAGCGAATACAAGCCCTAATCCTGCCCATGGCCAGTGGATCCCTGTGGGCCAGGCAGGTGGAGGTGGGTAGTTGGAGGGCTATAAACACAGAGGGCCCCCCCCCACAGGGACTGCAGCTCCAGACGGACCGTGTGGCAGTGCCTCCAAGAGCACCTACCCATTAGGTACTGATGTGAGCATGGTGAAGGAAGACAGGCAATGATCCTGATACCTCCTCATAGTGTGGCTACCTAGAGTGTCTGTGTGCACTGTGAGCAGATCGCCAACATCCCAACATCAGTTAGAATTCTTTAATAATCAAGGCAATCAATTATCAACCAATTTTACAAACTTGTGGTTCCAAGTGAAACTGAGTTTGCAAGCTCACCTCCCTCCCCATATGCACACATTGACACGGCAGGGAATTTGTACACAGTAAAGCCACCACCATAACTGTGTGGGGTAGAAAGGCACCACTGCAGACCTGGGATTTGTGTGAGCAGATGGGGCCAGGTGGGGCTGTGCTAGCCCCGGACAGAATGGGGAGGTGAGGCTGCAGTTAAGGGTGAAAACTCCTCCCATTTGGGATCCTGAAATGTCCACCACTGTGGGGGAAGGCCTGGGCTGAGGGAGGGGCCCCGAGGCAACAATCTGGGCCATCGGTTACGTGGCCTCAACAAGATGGCAGCAACACTTTGCCCACAGCCCAGCACAGAACCATGTCTGCAGATGAGAGCACTCTTCCTGGAAGGCTCAGTTTCCCAGGGTGAGTCTGGGGCCAGAAGGGGAGCAGGGAAAAGTGCTTGGATGACCACAGATTCCACAGTAACCCCATAGGCAAAAGGAGGCAGATTTCTATTCACTGATACTGGAGAACGCACATTTTCTAAAGAATAGAAAAAAAGTAAAAATTCATACATTTCTTATCAGAATCCCAGAAAAATGTGACCAACCACTCCCATGTCTCTTCTGAACGACTGAAACACCAGTCCCAGCCCCCCTGCACACTCCCCCTGCCCAGTCATCAGCAGCCTTGCACACCCACCACTCACTGCATCCACAGGTCCAAGTAGATGATCATCACGGCTAGAGGTTGGTCACTGAGTTGACCTTTCCAAAGAGCCAGTCTTGTATGTCATCCACTTTACTGTCTTTCTGATTTCTATTTCTTCCTTTCGGCTTGTTTTAGGCTTAATTTGTTCTTCTTTTTCTAGTTTTTACAAGGAAAAGCTTAGATAATTAACACAACGCTTTCTTTTTATCTCATGAGAATATTTAATGCTATAAATGTTCCCCTACACACGGCTTTAGCTGCACGTTGATGTGCTGTGTTTTCATTTTCATTCAAATCAGAACACTTACTAAATTCTCATGTTGGGGAGTGGAGGTGAGATGCATAACCTATTTAGAAATGGGGTGTTTAACTTACAAGTATGTGAAGAAATTTCAAACGTCTTCTTAATGATTTCTACATTAATCTCATTAACCACCAAAGACATAGTTTTTATTATGTCAATCCTTTTGAATTTGTGGAGTCTTATTTAAGGCCCAGAATATGATTTATCTTGTGAACTTGTCTGTGTTTTTGAAAATTAAGCTGGTTGATAGTGCTGTTCAAAATTTCCATTTACTGATTTTCTATCAACTTGGTCCTACCAATTTCTAAGAGAGGAGTGGTGACATTTGTAATTGTAATCGTGGATTATTCCATCTCTTTTCATCCTATCAGTTCTTGCTCCATGTCCTTTGAAACCTGTTGTTGTGCCATATGCATTTTGGATTTTTGTGTTCTCCTCATAAATTGACCCCTTTATTGTTGGAAAATTGTTCCCCTTTATCCTGGCGATATTCCTTATTCTGGAATTCGGCTCTTCTGATATTCGTCCAGCCGATTCAGCTTTCCTTTGGTTACCATCAGCATGATATATAAGTACCCATCCTTTACTTTTAATTTATGTGTGCTTTTACTTTTAAAGTGAGTTTCCTGTGCACTGATTTAGTTGGATCTTGCTTTCTTATCCATATTTACAACATCTGCCTTTTAACAAGAATTTTCAGACTATTTCCATGTCATGTCATTATTGATGATTTAGATTTAAGTCTACCACCTTGCAAGGTGTTTTCCATATTTTCCATTTGATCTTTGTTGTCCTCATTTATGCTTTATTTTAGATTCATTTAATGTTTCTATGATAATCAGATCTCTCCTATTGACTCAGTAGCTCAATAGCCATCTACCTACCTATGATTTATCTCTCATCTACATCATCTATCATCTATCTATCATCTATCTATCATCTATCTATTTATCATCTAGCTAGCTACGTCTACCATCTAGCTATCATCTATCTCTTTTTCCTTCCTGTCCTTTGGTCTATTGTTGTCACACATCAAACTACTACAAATTTTACAGAATTCCATTTCTTTTCATGGTTGCTCTAGGGTTTACAATATACATTCTTAACTTTTAATGGGTCTATTTTCATATAAAATATTGAAATCTTGCCACAATCATGTCCACATTCCCTACCCGTTGTGTTATAACCATTATGTAAAACACAACTACATACATCATACACCCATGAGACAATGTTACAATTTTTCCTTTAAGTAGTTTTATGTTTTATACAAAATCAAGAGGGAAAGCAAAAAGAAAAAGAGTATTTTGAATTTTTTCAGGTATTTGCCATTTCTGCTACTCTTCATTTTTTCTCATGCCCTGGTTTCCATCTGGTGCAATTCTGCATCCTGAAGAAGCACTGTCAGCACTTCTTGTACAGGACAAGGACGTCTGCTGGTGACAATTCGTTTAGTTATATCTGAAATGTCTTTATTTGCTTCCATTCTGGAATAATACTTTCACTGGATATAATATTTGGGTCAGAACAGTTATTTTCTTCTAGCCCTTTGAAGATGTTGGGCCACTCTAGTCTGGCTTCCATGGTTGCTAACAAGAAGCCAGCCTTTGAATAGCTATCACCTAGACTGATTTTTCTCCTGGTCCCAGGTTGCACTGTCCCACATCTATGCATGCCTGATATATTTTTCCTGGGTGTTGGAAATTGTTAATATTACATTGTTGGATGCTAGATTTTGTTGTATTCCTTTAAAAAATACTGTACTTTTCTTGCTTATATTTAAGTTTTTGGAATTAGTTAGCTCTTTTGAGAATTACCTTGAAGCTTTGTGAGGGAATGTCTGAGAGGCACACTGCCTCAGGCCCATTTAGTTGCACTGCCAAAGTAATGGCTTCCTGCCCCCTATACCTGGTGCCTCATGCATGATGAGGCTTCCCCACCCTGGCTGGCTGGAATACGATGTTTTGCTTTACAGCTATGTCATAATTTTGCCTTTTCCTGGGTGTTTCTTATTGAAATACGTTAATTACATTAGTGACTTAGATAAACATTATTTGTTATAATTCTGAATTCATCTTAGGTGAATGATTGAGTTGATTTTAAATCCATTTCACAAAGACTTTAGATTATTTTTAATTTAAAAGTATAATAGTTATCGTGGTAGCAAGGATGTATTTTTACAGGGTAAAGTTTGTGCGTGTTATGGCAACAGTCCACATGACTAACAAAAACTATGCAGAGGCAGGTAGAGTCAAGGAAGCTGTGGGATAGGTCTTTCTAACATTATTTCTGAGTAAGTATTCAGAGAAATCCCTCTCCAACAGAGTTTCTGACAATGCCGGGTGGAGTTGGGGTACGCTGGGAAACTGGTCCCACATCTGTGTAAGTTCTGAGAGGTCCTCAGCTTACTGCTATCTGATGGTTCTCCCCTTCGCAGTAAACCTTTGTTTCTGTCTCGAGAAGACCAATCTTATTTTTCTCACTGGTGCTTTTCATTCACATTATTGTACGCAGGTGAGAATTTCATTTTGTTTGTCTTGCTTGGGACTCACTGAGCTTCATGAATTAGAGATCTGGTGTCTACTATGAATTCTGAAAAATGCCCGGTGTGCCTCTTTGCAGATCACGTCTTCACCCCATCCCTAGTCTTTGTGTTGTGTCCTTTCAGCTCCTGTTTATCTTTCACCTCATTCTAATTCAGTGGTGCATTCTGGGTCATTTCCTAAAATCTGTCCTCCCTATTTCATGTGTAATAACTTCAGCTACAATTCAGTCTCGGAATTTCTATGTGACCCACCCTTTGTTTGCTTTGATTATTGTATTTTTCATTTCTGGAAGTTTTATTTGATTGTCAATGTGTCAGTTTCGATAGTTTCTGCTACTTCATATTATAAATTTCCTTTTTTTGTTTTTTAAATGTATTACATATATGCATTTTTTATCTTTTTCATGATTCTAGCATCTGATGTGTGTGTAGTTTCTGCTAACTCTTGGTTGTCACAACTCATTTTCTTTGTTTATGAAATTTTCATTCTGAGCTCATGTTTCATGGAACTTCATCTGTGAAACTCTTAGAAGTCATTGTTATTGTTTAAAGTGTAGTCCTTCAGAAAAGACCTGTGTTTGCTTCTGCTTGAGTGTAGCCGAATTAATAGGATTTTTTCCTTTGACCGTCCACTAGAGTCAAAACCACGAGGGGCAACCTGCTCCAAGAGGGCATGTTTCCCCCAACCTTCCACAGAAGATCCCATTCCTCAGAAGTCCTGACTTTTTGCAGGAACATCTAATATAATCCTTCAGCCTACCCGGGCCTTGTCTCCTGTTCCACCACACAGGGCCCTGAACACGCAGGTTCTGATCCTTGGGACATCGGCAGACACCCTCAGGAAAATACCTGCTCCCGGGATGGCTTCCCCTGTAGAAGCAGAACTGTCACACACAATCCTGCAGACTCTTCATAGGGCATTCCAAGGAGAGCCATGAATATGTGCTGTGCTCTAAGTGATTGCTCTGGTCAGCATCCCCGGAACCACACATCACAGCCAAGGTGGCCCCGTGCTCGCTTGTCACTCTGCACTCACGGGCTTTCTCAAGTGTACCCCAACTCCACCTGGCATTGTTAGAATCTCTGTTGGAGAGGGGTTTCTCTGAATACTTACTCAGAAATAATGTTAGAAAGGCCTATCCCACAGCTTCCTTGACTCTACCTGCCTCTGCATAGTTTTTGTTAGTCATGTGGGCTGTTGCCATAACACGCACAAACTTCACCCTGTATAAATACATCCTTGCTACCGCGATAACTATTATATTTTTAAGTTATAAATAATCTAATTCTTTGTGAAATGGATTTAAAATCAACTCAATCATTCACCTAAGATGAATTCAGAATTATAACAAATAATGTTTATCTAAGTCACTAATGTAATTAACGTATTTCAATAAGAAACACCCAGGAAAAGGCAAAATTATGACATAGCTATAAAGCAAAACATCACAAATGATCTAAAGCAAGATTAACAAAGAAAAAACAATCCACATTCCGTAAAACTTTAGTTGATCAGAGGTCTGACTTAAATTTGGGTTGAATTCAATATAAATCCTGTTAGATCAAGCCTTTTCATGATGAGCTTTCACTTTGTATTTCTTATGATAGCTCCCTGAGGAAGCAAATTTCTTGCCATTTCACATTCAATATAAGTCCATTGTTGGTGAAAAGATGGCTAAATTGGCCCATCATTTTGTAATAAAATATCTCATGACTTGTTTATCTGATCAATGAAGAGTGTATTCTCAAGCTGTTCAGTGTTAATGGGCCCGTTGCCCTAGAATGGTGAATTATCGACGCTCAGACAGACAAGGGGAGGCTGCAGGCTCAGATCGGGTTTCCTGCCTGAAAGTGACATACTGCCGTTCAATTGTTGGAGCCGAGAATGCACGTCCTTTGTGTCTCACGCTGCAAGAGATGCCTAAAATGGAGAAAGATTTCTAACTTTGAATTATTAAATTAGCTTTAAAAAATTATATCTTGACACCAAGTTGATCATTTGAATATGGCACGGTGGTTAACATAAGCACAGAAATATTTGGTGGAATTTTAAGGCCCAATTTCTGTACCCCAGTAATTTATTTATCTGTTTTGATCTGATCTGCGTTAAGTTTTGAATGTGTGCTTGCTTTCATTCATCCATCTGTGTACTCCTTTATCTGACAAGCAAGGGTGACCTGTGGTCCATGAGCCAGTACTGTTCCAGTGCTCAGGGCGCAGCAGCGTGAAGAGACCTGGTGCCTCCCCAAGCAGGTCACGCTGGTCTCAGGTGTGCTGTGAGTGGGAACCATGCCCTGCAAGGGTTCAGAGCCTGGCTTTGGGGTTAGATAAGTCCAGGTGCAGATAAGGCTACAAGGCAGCCTGGGAAAATTGTTAGCTGCTCTAAAACTTGGTTTTCTAGGGCGCCTGGGTGGCTCAGTTGGTTGAGCGACTGCCTTCGGCTCAGGTCATGATCCTCGAGTCCCGGGATCGAGTCCCGCATTCGGCTCCCTGCTCAGCGGGGAGTCTGCTTCTTCCCTCTCGTGCTTTCTATCTCTCATTCTCTCTCTCTCAAATAAATAAATAAAATCTTTTTAAAAAATAAAATAAAACTTGGTTTTCTTATCTGTAAAATAGATTTAATATCTATTCCAAGGTGACAGCAAGGAACGAGGGAGCTCTCACACACGGCACATACCTGGAAGATGGAAGCCCTCTGGGAACAACCACCGACATTAAATCCTGAAGCCTTGGAAAGCACAGCTAGATTGCCAAGCAGGTGGCAAACCAGCACATGCAACGTGCTGTTTTCCAGCCTCCCAGGTGGACTCTGCTGCGTCAGCAACTTACCGTCCCGCTTGCACTTTGTACACAGGGAAACGCCTGAAGCGGGCGGGCTGCTGCCCAGCGGTCCCCGTAAGACCTACAGCCCCAGATCCACCTTGCTGGACTTGGGGACGACGATGGCAGGCTTACTGAATAAACAGGCAGCCCTTCTCTGCTCTCTGCAAACAACCAGAAATGATCTGTAAAACACTAGGATTGTGATGTTGAAAGTGAGCTCAGAGCACCTACAAATCCTGTGAGCTGGGGCTCCTGGGCAGCTCCACCGGTTGGGCGTCCGACTCTTGGCTTCGGCTCAGGTCTTGATCTCAGGATCGTGGGGTTGAACCCTGCATCGGGTTCTGCACTCAGCACAGATGCTGCCTGTCCCTCTGCCTCTGCTCCCTGCCCCGCGTGCACTCATTCTCTCTCCTTCTCAAATAAGTAATAAAATCTTAAAAAAAAAATCGTAGGAGGTGTTAATGTTTATAGTGATAAATCATATGTAACAGTAGCTGCCATTTAACCATGTATGCTGCTTGACTTTCACTTTTATTGGATTTTGTCATTTGTTTGGGGGACTCTGGGCCCTTGTCCCACCGCCGGCTACCGTAGGATTACTGAGAAATGTATTATACCTCTAGAAAAGGGTACCCAGGAACTTAAGACCATGGCAAAATGAAATAAAATAAGATTTTAAAAAATCACAAATGCTCCAGCCAATAATTAAATGTATAGAAAGTAGATGATTTTAAAAATTACTAATAAATTAACCAATTATTCACCCTGGTTTCTTTTGCTTCAAACTTAGCCCTAAGTAAAGGGGGGGGGGAAGTAAAATAAATCACAAAAATTAAAGCTCCCTCCATAGAGACTCACTAGGGAGAAGGTACTAGGTCCACCCCGTGTGTTTCTCCCACAGATGTGCCCCCTTGGCCGCTCTCCACCCGAGCTGGCTGGGCCCAGGAAGACACCAACAAGCTTAGCTCCAGGAGAGTCTGTAATCTGGGGATCTCCGGAAAATGTATTATTTTTACATTGCTCTTTTACCATGTAAGAGAACCTGATGGGTGGGACCTTGTCTCCTGATTTGGGGATTTTTACCTGGGGACATGTATGAACCACCTCTGATGAAGGGATGGGAACTGTTGGCACAGCTTGGGAGGGAAGACCTCCCCCAGCCTGTCACCACCTGCTGGTGACCCAGCACTCTCTTCTCGGGGGCTCGGTTTGACTTCTAATGTAATGGGAGCATGGATTTAGGCTCATCAGCAATCTTTTTTTTAATTTTTTAATTTAAATTCAATTAATTAACATGTAGTGTATTATTAGTTTCAGAGGTAGTCCATGATTCATCAGTCTTATATAACCCGCAGGGCTCATCACATCACGTGCCCTCCTTCATGCCCATCCCCCAGGTACCCCATCCCCCCTCCAGCAACCCTCAGTTTGTTTCCTAGAGTTAAGAGTCTCTTATGGTTTGTCTCCCTCTCTGATTTCATCTTGTTTTATTTTTCCTTCTCTTCCCCTATGATCCTGTTTTGTTTCTTAAATTCCATATATGAGTGAGATCATATGGTAATTGTCTTCCTGTGACTGACTTATTTCACTCAGTGTAAAATCCTCTAGTTCCATCCATGTCGTTGCAAATGACAAGATTTCATTTTTTTGTTGGCTGAGTAGTATTCCATTGTATGTATATACCACATCTTTGTCCATTCATCTGTCGGTGGACATGGGGGCTCTTTCATAATTTGGCTGTTGACCGTAGTCATCAGCAATCTTTGAGCACATTCTCCAGTCACTGGGCAAGGACTGAGCTCCCAGCTGGGCAGAACAGGAGGTCCATGCACAACGAGAGATTAGGGCCCTCACCTGGTGTAGGAGGCAGGAGAAGGGAGACCCACTTGGCCCAGAGACCTCGGCTACACTGGGTGTCACAAAGGAAGCACCTGTTGGCACTTGAGGGAGGGGATGCTCCACGGAGGGTTCACTTCAGATGAGGAGCTTTTAACGGAAACCAGCCCCACCACCTTCCCACACCCGGGCAGCACGGAGTTGGCGGAGGGGCCGGGCTCTGCCCAGGGCAGCAGCATCAGTTTGCCTCTGTGGATCTGGAGCAAAAACATAGGAACCTTAAGGCATACAACCCGACCAAAATAATGTGAGATGCAAAGAAAATCTTAATGTAATTTAGGACACACTTAAGACATTAAGCACTTAAAATAAAGAATAGAGCATAGGGTTGTTCTTGAGGCGCCTTCATAAGGAAGCAAGGGGGGATAGAGCATTGCTGGGGCTCAGCAGTAAGCACACTCGGCAAACACTGATTTTTCATTTATTTTTATTTTTTATTTTTATTATATATGTATATTTTTAGTAAATGAATGACTGAGATTAATCTGGAGGATTCTGCTTTGAAAAGGAAAGCACTTATGAAAAATTGCAGGAAAAGACACAGGCCTGTGGGACTGTCCTGGGAAAGGCCTTCGGGTGTGGGTGCACGTGGGACACCCCCCAGCAGTGCGGTCCGCAGAAGGGAGGCTGAGGTCAGCTAGGAGAGCCCAAGGACAGTTCGTCTTACAACTATTACCAAAGGTTGACAATGTGACCAGAAAGAACAGCATCTTGGGTGAAAATTTTCAGATTTTAAAGACACTTAAAACTCTCAAGATTGTTTATAATTTCTACTAAGAACCCTAAATTTCTCTATAGTCATTTGCAAATAGCAAGGATCTTCATAATAAAAAATCCCATAAAATTCAGCATGTGGTCAGTGGTTGAACCTCAAATGAAGACAAATAAGTCTGTAGTGAGAAAGAAGGAAAGTGAGCAAACAGCAAAAGTCAGCAAGAGGGAGAGAGTGAGACAGGGAGGTAGAGAGAGACAGAGGGAGCGAGGGAGGGAGAGAGGGACAGGGAGGGGGAGGGGGAGAGGGGGGAGGGGGAGGGAAGGGGAGGGGAGG
>NW_027397065.1:92067546-92087381 GCF_003265705.2 Callorhinus ursinus
CTGGGAGGTGGGAAGGGACTTTATCATCTTGGGAAGGGAAAGCACCCGCTTCAGATCAGCAGACCCCTGCTGGGCTCAGAGGCCCTCCCTCCGGGGCCCCCGATACCGCGAAAGGAGCTGTCGGGGGCCCCAAAGCCGGCCACCGCGCCGCTGAAAACCCCCCACCACCTCCCGGGGGGTGGGGCCGGAACGCCATCACATGGTCCCAGGTCCCCCAGAGCAGGAAAGGCCCAATTTTTCTAACCGATGTGATCTTCTTGCCAGAGAAGCGCGTTCCTCTTGTGGCCGATCCCTGCAGCTCCGTGGCTCCCCCGCACCCCTCCCGCGTGGTCGCAGGAGAGACGGCTCCATCTAACAGAGGTACATCTTCTTAAACACGGTAATAGAACAGAGCGCAGGGCCGCCTTTGGCAGGAAACACAGTCGCAGCCGCTCCCTCTTATTGGCTCAGGTGCCTTCGGCAACACATCATAGATTGGCGAGGGACCGTGGGTGACGCAGCGGCTGCTTTAGAGCCTTGGCGAGCACTCACTCACCAAGGACAGCGTCGCCAGGGGATAAGGTCGTGGACGCTCTTTGGTGTCATCCCACTGGAGATGTCATCCGACGCTCGACCCTAAAGCAAGAGAAACAAACTGATAAGACGGGGGTGGGCTTGGGAAGAGCCGAGATAATCCATCAGTTCACCTGTGGAGAAAGTACCAGGGAGAAAGAGTATTGATTTTTCTTACAAGCCAGTGCACAGATTTGTCAGACAAAAGAATAGAGATGTCAACCCCCAGATCCTCCGTGGCCGGCAGTCGCAAAGCTGCAACCAGAAGCGAAGGAAACGCTCGGGCTCGGCGTCCACGCTGGCTTTGGAACGGCATGAGCTCTCCTAAAAGGGGGGACAGGATTGGCCCCTGCTTGGGCAGGGTTGGGAACTACAGCAGGGCATCGGGGGCAAGAGCGCAGGCTCCGCGGTCCCGGCTGCCCTCACCTGCTGCCTTGGGAGCTGCAGGAGATGCTCCCGGCGCTGGGGTCACCGGAAGGTCGCTTGCTCCGTTGGAAGACCACAAAGCTGATGGACAGTTTAGATTTCAAAGAGAATCCGCTGGAACAAGCTTTCATCTCTCACCCCACAAAACTGAATCTGAACCGATGAGTAGGGTTTACTGTTTTGTCTGACTGGGGATGAGTCGCTCTGACACCCCAAGTCTCAAGCGCGGAGAGTTTAACTAGCAGACACGTCCCATTAATGCACCCACCGAGGGAGCGTCTGAGCACACAGAGGGAGCCTGGATCTAATGGGGAAAGGGGCATTTTATCAATTCCATTTTCGGATATCTAGCCACGCACATCATTCCCTTTAGGTTCCACCTAACATTCAAATTCTTTCCCACATAAATCCGTCTGTTACCCCCGATAGAGTGCTGAGCCGGCCTGATGCACCCAGTGATGTCTGGGACTCAGCTGGTGTCCGAGGAGCCCACATTCAGAACACGAGCGTTAGCGATGCGAGCTCCAGGAAGGTTTGGAAGTACGCTCCAAGATCCAGGGCGAGTCTCCTTGTGTTCTGCGTGTATTGTTTTACTCAGGTTTGGCGGATCAAGTGGAGTTACATAATTTCATATTCCCATTCATGGTTTCCAATTAATAGAGTTACAAACGTGGGGTGAGAGTTGGGTACTATAAATCATGGGTGTTTCTACTCCTAAAATAAACATCTCTGAAAGCATGAGGGTTAAACATACTTTGTACTTACCTTAGCGAGGTGGTCACACTTCCCATGTGCCCAAGGTGGGTCTTCTCTGTACGTTTCTAAAACATCCATGTTACAGACTGAATGTCTGTGTGTCCCCAGATCCACACGTTGGAGTGCTAACCCCACTGTGATGCTGTTGAGGGCGGGGTCTGGGGGACGATGCAGTCATGAGGGTAGAGTCCCATAAATGGGAAGCACGTTCCGCTCCTGCCGTGCACTCTCCCCGCCATGCGGGGTGACTCAGAGATGCTGGAAGTCTGCAGCCTGGAAGCAGGCCCACCCAGACACCAGATCTGCCGGCGCCACTGTGACCTATGACACAGAGCACAGGACTGCCTGAACTTGACTGTCGGTGACCCTTGGCCAGGTTCCTGAGTGGCATGCTGGGCAAGCCTTCTGCCACCGGTGTCCCAAGTCCTCCGAGAAATGGTTCCATCCACGGGTGGGAAATGTTCTCAGCGTCTTGCAGCTGAAGGTGGCAAGAGAGGGGCCCTGGGGTCACGGACGGCCAGCTCTGCAGTGAACAGCTCGGGGGTCCTGGGGCGGTCTGTGCTCAGCTGCAGGAGGAACGCAGAGGGTCGGGGTAAGTCCAGATGCTGCAGGCTGTCCTGCCCTGAGCTGCAGCCTCCCTGGAAACTGCAATCTCAGTGAGCGGGCAGACGGGCACTGCAGCCCAGCTGAGGCTCTGGAACGACGTCCCCACCCAGCCCCTGCGGCTCACCCACCTGCCGCTCACTCCCCGCACCTGCGCTCTGGAAAGTGCCCCGTGGTTGGGACCACATTTAAGTACCACATACTTCTTTCAGCACTCTTAGCATCTCTGTGGCCCCGCGCACGGACGTCCTCCTCCTCACGGGCTGTCTCCTCCCCATGGGCAGTCTGGGGTTCCCTTGGAAGTGGGAGCTTCTTAGAAGAGGGGAAAACATTTTGGGCTGACAATGGAAACAAAGTACAATTTTATCACGCAGACAATATCTCATGACCAGGTTTGCAGTGAGGAATAAGTTAACTTAAAATAAAACAGTGCACTTAAGATGTCACGGAAATGTTATGACTGTTGAGAAAAGCAATAATGATGAGACTCACACGCACAACAGTGACCCAGATCCAGGCACCCCACACACAGGTGTGTGCTTCCGAGATGTGAGCAGGCAGGGCCACCCGCACAGAGAGGACGAGAGGGCACAGCACCACTCACGCCACCTCAGGCGCGTCCCTACACGCACCTGTCCTCCTGGGACCCAGCCTTTTTCTAGGTCCGAGTGTCACAGACACCCTCTGTCCCTGGAGGGAGGACCCCTACCATTTGCAAAGGCCACACAGAGTCACAACGCCACCTGCGCCCACGGTCCCCAGAGTCTACCAGAGAGAGCCCAGGGAGCTCCTCCGACTGGCGGGTGGAAGAGCGCACCCGAGAAAGGCTCATCCCCATCGAGTCCTTACTCAAGATTCAGTGTCCCTGAAATTTCACTCATTGTCCCTGAAATTTCACTCAAACGCAGCACACATGTTTTCACATTTACGTTTGTGCTAGTTTTCTAACTAGCGTATGGATCACATTAGCTCTTTTTTAAAATGGATTCTCTAAAGTTTATAATATACATCATTCTCTTAAAACCACCAAACCTATCAAAATAATGACCATACGCATCTCCTCCGAGTTTTACTTCGCAGATTCCCTGTTGGCTTGCTCCCTCCTGCTACCTCCTGCCTCCACCCTCAGACCAACACCAGTCTGTTCTCCATCTCTAGGGATGCATTTGCATCTTCTATATTCTGTAAGTAGCTGACTAGGTGTATAAATTGTTCTTTAAGTGGGACAGTGCATGATGTATCAATCTTTGCCTGGCTTTTTCCATGGGCACTAAGCTTTTGAGATCCAACCATGTTCTACGTCTCAATAGTTGGTTTTCCCTTTTTTAAGTTTTTTTTTTTAATTCCAGTTAGCTAACATACAGTGTTATATTACTTTCAGGTGCGAAATATAGGGATTCCACACTTCCGTACATTACCCAGTGCTCATCACGACAAGTGCAGTCCTTAATAGTTGGTCTTTCCCCATAATATCACTGAGTAGGCTTCCATTGAAAAGATATGCCATGGTTTATCCATTCACGTGTTGATGGAGGTTTGGATCAGGTCTGTTTATTAACTATTACAAATAAATTGCTGTGAACATTTGTGTTCACGTCTTTGTGATAACACATACTGTTTCTTCTCTGAGGTACGTTCATAGCATGGAATGGCTGAATCTTCTGAATTTATTTTTCTATGAGCATATATTCAGTTTTAGGTAGGTTGTTTTTTTTTTTTTTGTCACAGCAAGACCAAGCATTTAAATCAATAGAAAAAAACTTTTTTTCACTTAATTATTTCATGAGTGAATAACTACACATCATATAAGATGAAAAGGAGATTTATATATCAGATCAGATCTTTAAAGAAATTTCACCTGGCCAGTAGAAAACAAAAGATAAACTAATTTAAAATTCAAAAAAAGGACAAAGTATCAGATTGTGACCAATAACTTCCAAGCATCATATTAGGAGGTTCAGCATCTGCAGCTTCTGCTACATGCAAGACACATTTATTTGAAGCACTTGAACACCTGCTAACATTTCTTTCTCTTTCTCTAGTCTTTGCTGATGCAATGTTATTACATTTTTCTTTCAAGGACAGGATGTGGCTGCTCACTTTAAAAGTGTACTTTGGACAGGAGAGTCTAGCGACACGATTGCCCACTGGCCACTTAGTTTTGAGGCATGGCTGGTGCTAAAGACAGAGACATAAGCCGCCAGTGGAGTAGGTCAGTGGGAAAAGAGGGAGATTATATATGAAGTGCGTGTGAGATGTGCAGCAGGAAGGGGCAGAACAGAACTCCCTGGGCAGCCCACCAGGTACGACACTTACACACTTGTAGGACACTACCATGGTTTTGTCCATCTTTGTATTACCCACCTCTATATTCTGTTTGGAAATGTTTTTATAATTTCGCAATAAACCCTTTGCCATCAATAAGCTCAAAAAATACATTTAGGGATGTTAAATACAAAACAAATAATACAAAACTCAAAAGCACATACAAGCATTTCCCAGAGTGTATGCCCATAGTGTAAATATAAACCGGTGCACCTCTGGACCCACACTCGGCCCTTTTCCAATCGTGGTCATCTGCCAGCGGCGTGGCAGTACTTTGATGGGGTCTTACTGGGCACCTCCTCAGTATCGCCTGAGGTTGGCCATCTTATCATGGGCTTCTTTGCCATTAATTTGTCTTCTGTGGTGAATCATCTGTTCAAATATTGTCCATTTTTAATTGGATTGCTCATTTTCATTTTACAGAGTTTTGAGAGTTATTTATATATTCTGGATACAAGTTCTTTGTCAATATAAGATTAGCAATTTTTCCCCAGTCAATGACTTGTCTTTTCATTATCCTATCAGTATCTTTCAAAGAACAGAAGTTTTTAATTTTTATGAAGTCAAATTTATCGAATTTTTACTTTTATAGACCATGCTTTTGATGTCATATTTAGGAAATCTTTGCCTAACTCAAAGTCACAAAGATTTTTTCCTATGATTCCTTCTGAAATTTTTCATAGTCTTGGGCTTTATATTTCCGTCTATAATCCATTTCTGTATGATGTATAGAACAAAGTTCATTTTTTGCATGTGGATATCCAATTGTTCCAGCACCATTTCTTAAGAAGGCTATTCTTTCTCTGCTAAATTCTTTGCATGTTGAAATTCAGCTCTTCATACATGCAGTTGTCATTTTCTGGACTGTGTTCTATTGATCTTGTCTAATTTGCTGCCAACCACACTGTCTGGATTATGGCAGCTTTCAGTCATGAAACAAGATAATGTTAGTCCCCCAACTTTGTTTTTCACTTTTAAAGTTGTTTTAGCAATTCAAAGCCCTTTTGCCATTGCAAATTAATTTTAGAATAAGTTTGTCAGTTTGTTCAAAAATGAAAGCTTGCTGGTGTTCCTTGGGATAGCATTGAAGAGATCATTTTAGGAACAAATGACACCTAAGCAATATTGGATCCTGGGATTTGTGACCATATATATCTACCCATTTGTTTAGGTATTTCTTAATTTCTCTTAGAAATGTTTTAATTTTTAGTATATAAGTCTTGCACATTTTGGTCAGATGCTATTGTAAACAGTAATTTTTTTAATTTTAATTTCCAATAGTTCATTGTAACTATACAGAAAAATGATTGATATTTGTATATGGACATTGTATCCTGCCATCTGCTAAACTCATGAGTTTATGTACCATTTTTGTACAGTCCATAGGATTTCTTACACAGATGATTATGTCATCTGATAATAAAAAGAGTTTTACTTCATCATTTCCAACATTTCCAATCTGGATAAGTTTTACCTGCTTTTGTTTTGTTTTGTTTTGTTACTCACTACAGTGGTTAACCAATGCAGTACAATGACTCTGTCAGGTTTAGTTGTCAGCATAAGACTGGCCTCACAGAACAAATTCAAATACATTTCCTCCTCTTCAATTTTCTGTAAGAGTTATTGTTGACTTGGTATTATTTCCTCCTTAAATCTTTGGTGGAATTTTAATATGAAGCCATCTGGAAAAGGAATTTACTTTTTAGGGCTCTTCAGGTTATCTATTCTTTTTATTTTTAAGTCATAGTGGTATGACCCTTTTTTTAGAGAGAGAGAAGTAGAGAGAATCTTAAGCAGCCTCCATGCCCAGTGCATGAGCCTGATGTGGCGCTCGATCTCACAACCCTGAGATCATGACCTGCACCAAAATCAAGAGTCGGATGCTTAACCGACTGAGCCACCCAGCGCTCCTTCAGGTTATCTATTCTTGAATGGGATTTTGTAGTTTTGATTTCCAGGATCTTTTCCCATTTCATTCAAGTGGTAAAATTTATTGGAAGAAATTGTTTTATAATATTCCCTTCTTGTTCTGTTAATATCTGTAGGATCTATAGTGATGTAATTTTTCTCATTCCTGATATTAAACATGTCTATCTTCTCTCTTTTTTTCCTAAATAATCTGGCAAAAATTTATCAATTTTACTGATCTTGGTTTCATTTAAATTTCTCTATTGCTTTTCTGTTTTTTTATTACATTGATTTTCTCTACTTGTTATTTCCTTTTTCTACTTATTTTTTATTTAACGTGGTCTTTAACTTGCTTATCTATTTCCAGTTTCTTACCACAAAGGCTGATCTCACTGATTTGAGACCTTTTCTTTACCTAATATAGGCATCTAATACTACAAATATCCAGATAGTACTATTTTTGCTTCATCTCACAAATTTTGACTTGTTGCATTTCCACTTTCTTCCAATTCAAGATACTTCCTGAATTCCCCTTTGATTTCTTCTTTAACCACTGGGCTATATCAAAGTGTGTCGTTTACTTTCTAAATATTTGGGGATTTTCAAGAGTTAATTCTGCTGTAAATTTCTAATTTCATTCCATTGTGGACAGAGAAAATACTTTGTATGACTAGAAACATTTTTAAATTATTGAGACTTGCTTTATGGCTCAGAGTATGGTCTGCCTTGGTAAATTTCTAGTGTGCTTGAGAAGAATGTGTATCCTGCTATTGTTTTGTGGAGTGCTCTGTAAATGTAAATTAAATTAAATGGAAGTATATTTCAAGTCTTCTATATTTTCGTGGATAATCTGTCTGCTGTTACTATCAATTATTTAGACAGAGGCACTGAAATCATTGTCTGTATTTGTGGATTTTTCTACTTGTTCTTTCAGTTCCATTAGCTTTACTTCATCTATTTTGAAGCACTGTTATTATATGCCACTGGTTTAAGATTATTATGTCCATCTGATGAATTGATGCTTCTTATCATCATGCAATAGTAATGTTCTTTGCTCTGAAATCTACTCTGTCTGAGGTACTGTAACCACAGCAGCATTGTAAATGCTTACTGTGGTACATATTTTACATACTTTAACTTTTAATCTATATGTGTCTTGATATTTAAAGTAGTTTCTTCTAGGGAGCACGGACTTGAGTGTTTCTTTTTTATACAATCATACATACAAACATTGCATTTTAATTGGGTTATTTAGACCATTTACACTTAATATGATTATTCATGTAATTAAGTTTAAGTCTATCCTCTTCAACTTGGTTTCTATTCGTCCCATCTATGTTCCTTCTCATCTCTTTTAATGCCTTCTTTTGGATTAATCAAAACTTTTTATGATCTATTTTACTTCCTCCATTTGCTTATTAGCTATATCTTTTAGTATTTAGTTTGGGTTTGGGGTTTGGTCAATGGGCTTTCAGTATACAGTTTACTTTATTAAAGTCTACCTTCAGATTATATTATACCATTCAGTGTATAAGAATCTTATGTAGTATAATTTCATTTCTTGCCTTTCAAACTTTGTTCTTTTGTTTCGTGTATTTTACTCATATATATTAACCCACATACATTGCCATTATTTTGTTTTACATAAATGATTATTTTTCCAAGAGACTTAAATGATAATAAAAAATCTTACATATTTACCAATATAGTTACCATGTTCCTTCACCCCTATTTATCCCTTTGTGTAGACACATATTGCCAGCTGATATAATTTTCTACTGTTGAAAGGACTGACCTTAACTTTTTTTTTGTTTCAAGTCTGCTGATGACAAAATTTTTTCAACTTTTATATCCGAAACTTTATTTCACCTTTATTTTGAAACATATTTTTACTTGGTATAGAATTCTAGATTGATTTATTTTTCCCTCAGAATTTTTTAAAATATTTTATTTATTTGAGAGAGAGAAAGAGCAAAAGCAGGGGAGTAGGGTAGAGGGAGAAGCAGACTCCCTGCCAAGCAGGGAGCTCGACTTCCTTCAGAATTCTAAAGATGTTGTTTCATTGTCTTCCTGATTGCTTTGCTGCCAATGAGAAGTCTGAATTCTTCCTTATCATGGCTTCCTTGTACATGATGTGTCTTTTTGGTTGGCCACTTTTAAGATTTTCCTCTTATGACTGCTATTGGGCATTTTTATTTTGATGTGTTTTTGTACAGTTATTTTCATGTTTCTTGTAATAATAGTCTGCTGAGCTTCTTAATACTTTATGTTTATAATTTTCTTTACATTTGGAAAATTTTGGTAACAATTTCTGAACATACTTTTTCTGCTCCCCATTTTTTCCCTCCTTCATTACTTCATAGGCTTGTATATTAGGCTAATATCTATATTAGGCTGCTTGAATTTGTTCTAGAGTTCACTAATGCTCTGTCATTTTCACCATTTTTAAGTTTTTGTTTTATTTTCTTTTATTTTAGATAGTTTCAATTGCTGTCTTCAAGTTTGCCTATCTTTTCTTCTGAAATGCCTAATCTGGTGTTAATTCCATCCTAATGTATTTTTCAACTTAGACATTGTATTTTTCATATTTAGAAGGTTCACTTGAATCTTTTTAATACTACCCATGTCTCTACTTGACTTTTAAACAACTGGAATACAGTATTAACTCCTTAATATCCTTGTTTGCTAATTCTAACATCTGTGTCTGCCCTGTGTTGGTTTCAAATGATTAATTCCTCTCCTCATTATGGGTTTTATTTTTCTTCTTCATTGCATGCTTGGTCTTCACAACTATTGTGAATTTCAGTTTGCTGGGTGCTGAATATTTCTGTATTGCTAAAAATAATCTTGGATTTCGCTCTGGGACCATATTAAATTTCTTTTAAAGTTTCATCTTGGGCACCTGGGTGGCTCAGTTGGTTAAGCGACTGCCTTCGGCTCAGGTCATGATCCTGGAGTCCCGGGATCGAGTCCCGCATCGGGCTCCCTGCTCAGCGGGGAGTCTGCTTCTCCCTCTGACCCTCTTCCTTCTCGTGCTTTCTATCTCTCATTCTCTCTCTCAAATAAATAAATAAAATCTTAAAAAAAAATTTTTTTTTTAAAGTTTCATCTTTTTAGGGCTTCTTTTAAGCTATGTTAAGCAGGACTGGAGCATTCTAAGTGTAACTATTCCCTACTGGTGGGAGCATATGACACTGAGTCTTCTGCTCCATGTCCTGTGAAATTAGGTTTTGCTCTCTGCCTGGTGGGAACATCCCATAGATAGATGATAGATAGATAGATAGATAGATAGATAGATAGATAGATAGATAGATAGATAAAGAGAGAGGGAGAGTTGGAGGGAGAGTCAGAGGGAGAAAAGAAGGGAAAGATGGGGAGATAGAGGGAGAAGAAGAGAGAGAGAGGCAGAACTGTGCAGATAGTGAGAGTCAGCCTTGAGTAATGATTGTAAGCAGAATAATGATAATGTATATGGACATGTGCAAGGATATTATTGAAGATTAGGTGAAAGTGCTGAGAGAGTTAGAGGGGACAGTGATCCTTGAGATATGGGATGTTCCCTCTAACACTCCCAGCACTTTTCACCTAGTCTTCAGTAATATCCTTACACACATCCATATACATTATCATTATTCTGCTTACTATCATACCTCAAGGCTGACTCACCATCTGCACAGTTCTGTCTCTCTCTCTCTTCTTCTCCCTCTATCTCCCCATCTTTCCCTTCTTTTCTCCCTCTGACTCTCGCTCCAACTCTTTCTCTCATTCTCTATCTATCTATCTATCCATCATCTATCTCTCTGATACTCTGTCCTTCAACCTCTAGCTGCTAAACCCTCATCTCCATCCGCTCAACCTGGCACGTCTAATGAGCTCTGCCTTGTCCCCCTCCACATGTCACAAAACAGGAACAGTTCATAGAGTAAGCAAAGGCAATCATGGGGCTCCCTCATCTGTTTCTCCTATCCCAGGGGCAGTGTTCTTCACTGTGCTTTGAAAACATCTATTTCATATATTTTGTCTGCTTTTTTTCCAGGCATAAGTGTAGATCTAGTTTATATCATTCCCATTTGGCAGGAAGTGGGAGCCCCCTTCCTTTTTTAAAAATAAACGTTTTACTTTAAAATAATTTTAGACTAACTGAAAATTATGAAGCTAACACAGAGTTCTCCTATGCCTCATACCTAGGTCCTCATATCAATAGCATCATACATTAGCATGGTACATCCATCTTCACTAATGAACTAATATTGGCACATCGTTACTAACTAAACTCCATGCTTTATCTAGATTTCCTCATTTTTTAAATCAATAACATTATACTGTTCCAGGATCCCTTTAGGATGCCATATACATTTAGTTGTCATCTCTACTCAGGCTCCTCTAACTTCTGTGATGGTTTCTCAAAATTTCCTTGTTTTTGATGACTTGACAATCTTGAGGAGTACTTGGCAATGGATTGTCCTATTAGGATCTACTTTGGGTTTGGGTTTTCATAATTATACTGGGGTTCTGTGTTTTGGGAGGAAAGGCCACAGAGGAAGGTGGCCATTTCCACCAATTGTATCAAACATGCACATTCTCACATAGCTTATCGCTGCTGCTGCTGACCTTGACCATCCAGCTGAAGTTGTGTTTGTACGATCCCCACATTGTAAAGTTACTTGATTTTCCCCTTTCCATCACTTAGTCTTTAGAAGTAGGTCACTACACACGGCCCACACTCAAGGAAAAGTAGTGAGGGAAAGTGGCTACAATTCTTCTGCATGGAGATTTGCCTCTTCCCCCATTATTTATCTATTGATGCAATCATTTACTTATATCAATATAGACTCATGGATATTTATTTTGTACTTTGAGCTATAATGCAATGCTACTTTATTTTATTGCTCAAAATGTTCCAGTTTGTCCATCGGGGGCTCATTCAGTTGGTTCCTATGTCTCTTTGACATATTTCCATCATTGTAGGATTTGGGGGTTTGAGGAATGTGTGTTTTTTAGCACTTCCTTGCTTTCTGGGACTACAAGATGCTCCAGGTTCATCTTGTATATTTTGTGTCACAGTTCATGAATCAGCCACTTTTCCAAGAAGCTGTGGTTTCTTTTATTGGAGAATGGTATTATAAACAAAGATCTGGGTTTGAGTTGTGCTCATTGCTCCTGGATTGTCCTTGCTTCTAGGCCCTCTTAACTGACAAAAAGGGAAATTTACTGGTATGTACTAAACCATTTATGTATACATATCTGTAAAGGCTTCTACATGTAACTGTATATATCTATATTAAGCTAACCATGAGTTCACACTCTATCCCCACCTGTAATTGATTACTGAATGGATCATTCTAGCCTCCTGCATCCATAAACTCCAGCTCCAGGAGAAATGTGGTTCCCACCATCTGCTAACCATTTAATTAGTTGTTAAGTTCCAGCAAGCATGTGTTGTAGCATCAAAATTGTTAACTGGTACCCCTGTGGTGGCAACCTTATCAGCTAGAAGACATTGCTGTGCATGGTCTGTTTGGTTTTAGCTGCTCAGACACTCATTTCCAAAGTTGCTCAGGTCAGCAGCTTTTTCCCTTTCTCTCCCGGGAGGTCACTCCACGCATCTGCAACACATCTCCTCCATTTTTGGAATAAGCTTTCTCAGTTGATAGTTTGCTTTCCTTTGAGCATATGAAGGATAGCATTCCATTGTCTTCTGACTTGTGTGTTTTCTCCAACACTCCAACCATGTTCTTCCACACACAGTACATCTCTGTCCTCTGGCTGTTTTGGGGACTGTCTCCCATCTGTGGATCAGCAACTTGGTTACCATGTGACAGGGTGAGGTCTTTTTCATGTTTCCTCTGCCTGCCATTTACTGAGCTTCTCTCATAGCTAGGTTTATACCTTTTGTCAAACTTGGAAAATTGGCAGCCATAATTTTTGAAAATATTTAGTGACCCCCCCATCATCACTGTGTATGCATTTTAAGCTATATGATATTTTCTGCAGCTTAGTGATGCTGGTTTTTTTCCTGTAAAAATACTTTCTGTTGCCTCTTTCAAGTTCACTAAACTTTCCTTCCACTAGTTCTTATTACCACTGTGCTGTTAACACCACCCCATGCATTTTCCACCCCAGATACCACGCTTGTTATAGCTGCACATTCTGTTTTATAACATACATCTCACTGAGTGAGGTGAGATACTTGTCCTCCGGCCATTTCCGGAACTTTGGACATGTTTGAAATCGCCCTAAGTGTGAATTCCAGGCACTCTCTGTTTCCTCTTGATGATTGCTTTTTCTCCAGCATCAGGTGGTTGTGGAGAGGAACCAGCCAAGGACACAGGAGACCCTCTGTGCTTGTCTGGCATTGTGTCTCTCCATCACCTGGACCCACAAGTTATAGCCACCTGAGTGCCAATCAGCCTCACCTGAGGTGCCGCATTTTGCAGAACAATACTCCTCCACCCTCAGTGGCTCCCGACAGTGAACTTCTGTTTCAGGTAGATTGATTGGGGTGGAGTAAGAAATGCAAATAAATTAGCAGCTTAACTGTATAATTTTTATATCAATTGGAAGATAAAAATTGATGAGCTACACCTCTAGGTAGGCATTAAAAATTGCCAGAGACTAAGGAGTTTTCACACTGTCCTTTAGCATGGCAACAGGTCAGAACATAGGACAAGTAGATATTTTTGATACTCGTGGTTGTTGCCGAGGCAGTTGTCAGAGAAAGAAACAAAAGTCACCGTGTCTTTAAGACAATGATGTTATCAACAATCTATGTGTACGGTGATGTCAGGGAAGATTTTCTCATCTTGGCTATAAATATGGTCTGCTATCAAAGCTAACCCACCTCTGTGACAGGTCTCTGTCTTTCTAATGTCAGTAACAGCTTCTGAACCCTCTGGTTTGAGGTGGTTCAAGATACGAGGACTCACTTAGGCATTCCCAAAGCACTGACATGACAGTCTAAATTTACTTTGCTCATTATTATGTTTTGTGGCCAAAATCGTAAAAAAACCAAAGTGGCCATAATTCAATTAGGATTTAGGTTAATTTTTGGAAAGTCATTCAGATTTCCTAATGCATTTACCCCATTTAATGCAGACACAAAAAATATTATAAAAACTGATACAATAGACCTTAAGGAAACCCACTAGCTTAGTTTTAATGCCCACTGTCTCAGTCATGCTGCATAATGAATTCCACGGTACCTAGTGCCCAAAGCAAAACACAGATCTCTTATGGTTTCATGATTTGGCTGGACCATTCTCCTGGTCTGTCTTGGACTGCCCCCAATGGGGCTTCTTCCAGCTGCTGGGTCACGTGGGACCCTGGACAGGGCCAGGCCCCCTCTCCATGTGGCCTTCCATCCCCTGGAGGCTAACCAGGATTATGCTCCTGCAGTTTCTCAGGGCCGTACTAAAGGCAGGCAAGCCTATGCATAAGGGCTCACCAGCACCTGCTGGTGTTTGCTGATGGCCTTCTGCCCAAAACAAGTTAGTGACAAGCCCAGAGTCCCCAGGGCCTGGATCCCCCAGGAGCAGTTCACTGGGGGCTAGAATACAACCTTACCCCGGCTGAGCAGGAGATACACCCAGAGCCCCGGACCCCACGGTCTCCTCTACACTATTTTGTTGGCTGCATCACGTCTGCATATGTGGCCCCTTCAATATGAGTCCTGTGCCTCCAGAGAAACCAGAAGGGTGTCCCCTGCCCCAAGTGCAGGAGAGACTGGCCAGCACTTTGAGCCTTACTGGCCCCAGTAATCAGGTTAGAAAGCCAGCCCAGCAAAGTTCCACTTTTAAGGAGCATATTTTTAATAGAAAAAGGTATATATCGCTTTTTAAACACTTATGAAATTTAAAAAATAGAATTTGTTTAAAAATTAGCCATATTTCTCTGAAAAACTATGAAGGTAGTATTCCAAAACCAACATATCATCTTAAGTTGTTTTATCTCAAGGGGAAGAGAACATTCTTGTACTTAATACACTATTTCTCCGAGGGTTTAGGACTGGGAGAAATCATCCCTATTCCTGTTCTGCATGGATAATCAGTAGGAAGTTGTTAAAATATATCTTAAAAAGCTAACTTAGGCTTAGGATGTTAGCCACCAAAAATAATGCGTGACTGTATTTTATTAAATATAGCATAGTTTTAAGCCTTCAACTCTAAGAATAAATTGTGGGATTTTGTGAATTGTGAAGTTATTATAACTCTGTGCGCATTGCTAGGAGAAGGAACGGGCAAACTCCAGCTGCCTGAGGGACAGCAGTGGAGGCTCGCAGGCTCACCCCACGGTAGACCCGGAGCACCGTGCCCAGTGGAAAAGCTGTAAAAGCCTCAGCCGGGCCATGCAGACAGAGCCACGGAGGCCGAGCACAGACGCATGCATGAACCGAGGCTGCAGGCTCTTCATGGACACCCGTGGAAGAGAGTGGAGACAGTGTGTACAGGTGGAGGGCACCTTTGTGGAGAGGCTGCGGGCGGCGGCGGGGTGACGGGCACCTCCAGCCCAGCTGTGCACCACGTAGGCAGGGACCCGGGACAGCTGACGGCCTGTCTTCCCGGAGGCTGGAGGAAGGGGTCAGGGCTTGAGGGACAGCATCCTTATTATAGCCACAGCTTTGGGGGCAGGAGAGAACAATCTAAGCCTGAGTCCATTTGGACAGAAGAGGTCACGACCTCAGATCCCCGGAACTGGAACACGCCACCCAGGGGAATGTATCTGCGATCCAGAGATTTTCAATTAGCCTGGCAGGTCCTGCTCGTCAGTCTGCTTCTGGCTGCCTGCCTTCCCTGACCCGGGCTGGACGCCCCGGGGCCCCACCCCCAGCGGCAGCCAGCACCCTCACCCCCCAGATGCAGCCAAGGGAAGGATCTAATGTCAGCTGGAAACAGGACATACCTGTGGGTAAATGCCTCTCCAGAGGCCTCTGCTGGAGCAGGGTGGATGGCATCCAGGCAGCTCACAACAGAGGGGAGCAGAGAAGCGGGTTCTAACCCCACCCTGCCTTTACCAGCCAGCGACCGGCCGTCTCCGCCACCGCTCTGGCCCTCACAGGCCTTTCCTCAAGGAGACACTAAGGTGACGTGAGCGTGCCTTCCTCTCACAAGCACATTTGCAGCTGGACTCCCACACGTGTGCCTAAGCAGCGTGACCAAAACGAAATCGGCTCCAGCTTTGATTCACCTGTAGTCCAAAACACCTCAAGTGTGTTTGTGTGAATCCCTGATGTAACAGGGGCGCTCCAAGACAGTGAACCGCAGGCGGATGGTCTCTCCTCCTCGGAGACTCCCGCTGTGGGAAAGTCGCTCATCACAGAACTCCCTGACTGCTTACTGTTTCAGGCCCTTTGTTGGGCGGGGGGGCTCCCACCATCCTCACAGCGAGGGGCATGACACCATCATCATCCTGGTTCTACAGCCTGAAGAGCTGGGATGGAGAAGTTAGAAATGTGTCCCACATCCCAGCTAAGACCTGGCATGGTGTGGCCTTGACCTCGGACCTCGACATTAGTGAGCACATCTCACCATGAATGGCAAACCTTTCCCTGTTTCTAGAAGGCAGTGGGTGCCCAGACTTCAGTAAGACGTGGTGAGAGTCCACAACACACCGGAATGGGCTGAGCCTCAGTGTCCGGTATCTGAGAGTGGCCAGGCCAAGTGTCCTCAAGCACGACGGTGAGCAGAACAGCAAGAGGAGAGGGACTGAGCTCTCAACACTCACTGGATTTGGCCGGTATGGCCTCTGTGTTCTGGAAAGCTCCAGAACATACATGTTTTGAGAAAACCAGCTTCCTCCCTGGCTAGTGGCTGACATGTGGGAGGGAAGGCAGCAAGTGAGCTCCGTGTAATGGTGGGGCAAGCAGCGAGGCGGGCGTGGTCAGACCCATGGGGAGGTGAGCAGGGCCTGCAGGGCTCACAGACCAGTGGGAACAGTGGCTTATCCTGGGATCTTCAATGATTTGAGGCTGCACGGCCTTGGGGGCATGTTCCACCCTCTCTGGAAAAGCCAGAGCAACTGATCACTATCAGGGGTGATCAGACAGGGTTGCCGGGTGGCTCTGTCGGTGAAACGTCTGCCTTCAGCTCAGGTCATGATCTCAGGTCCCTTTCAAATAAATATAAATAAATAAATAAATAAATAAATAAATAAATAAAATATTTTTAAAAAATAGTGGTCCAGCAAAAAAGTTGGAGTCTAATATTGCTTAAACCACAAATACCCAATTCTAAGCAATCATGGCTTATCCAGCAGATACTCTTAGCTAAGTGGCAGGTTAGGAACTTTAAGAATTAGGAAATGAGCAAGAGGCTGGAGGAGGTGTTCAGAAGCTGGCAGGGGTGAAGGGCAGCAGGGATGCACCACGAAGATGGTGTGAGGTCACCCTGTTCTTGCACACTGCAGGCTGGGCGGACACGCTCGAAGCCACGGCAGCTGGATGACAGGTCCGGGTCCTGGGAGATAAATGGGGGGCAGTTGTGTCTGTTGACCCCAGGACAGCTCCCATCTCTGTGTGGTGCAGCAACTCCAGCTTTTGGGTCCTAACGAGATGACCTCAGGTCATCCAGACGGAGGCCATCAATCATGGGCAGGTAACAGCCAGGAGGGAGCCTCTGGGACTCCCCAAATATGCGCTTGTGGAGGCGTCGGGAGGCTGCCGCTGGATGCTAAGTGGAGAGTCCCGGCGAGGTGTGAAGTCTGCCCTGCCGACACCCCCCCAATGCACCCCAGGCTTGCTTCAGGGGCAGCACCTTTTCATGACCGCCAGAGAGCACCGTGGATACCTCCACTTCAGGGGGCTGGTTTTCTAGCATCACCCGTGAGATGTGAGAAGATAGACCACCACCTTCCCCCCCATAAAGTATGTTCCTGGGCTCTCCATGGTGTTCCCGGAGGATGGAGCCTGGCTGCGCCCACTTCCAAATCCAGTGGCCACACAAGTACTGTCTGGGTGTCCCACGTTTCCTGCTCAGATGCCTTACAGGGAAGTGTTCACGAAGGCCACGGCCAGAGGGAGTGTGCGCGGTCACGGCATCACTCGTCCAAGAGAGCTTCTTAAATGAAATTGTCGGAACACAGAAAAGTTAATGAGATGAGATTTCAAGGAGGAAAAGAAACCCTCTGTCCAATTAAGCTTCCTGGACCTGCTCCAGTCCCTCGGTCAAGTGGCTCCAGTCCCTCCTTCGTGCGGCTTCTGTCCCTCCCCCAGGACTGAGGGGGCGGCCAGGAGCTCCCGCTGGGAAGGTGGGTCCAGGGGTAAGCCTGGATGCTGGGGTGTGGAGCGCTGCACAGCAGGGCCAAAGGGGGTGCCGGAAGGGCGGACTTCCCAGTCTTTGCCAAGTCCATATCGGTGTTCAACTGACTCCATTGTGGACATCCTGACAAATTCATCCTGCTGTTGCAAGAAATAATCAGAGAGAGCCCCCTGGTCACTCTGCCCATTCACCCCACTGGGAAATTCAAAGTAAATTGTCATTATTTGGGACTCCCCCAAGTTTTGTTAGAGGGGGAGTTCTCACATCCAAAACCCCTAAACCTGGTGCAGGTTCGGCGTCCCTCGGGGGACTGTGGCAGACCTACCAGTCAGACCACTGGGAACGTGGCCCAGCCACTGTGTGGGCACAGCAGCAGACACGTGGGCAGGGGGCAGGCAGGCGCGTCAGGCACCACCTGGTCAGCAACACTGGGCTGGAGTCCTGAGGCTCTCAGCACAGACAGCACCTGCTCAGCACCCCACATCCTGGGTGGCCCCTGGAGCCGGCTCACACCGGGCCAGGCCACACTCCTCCGGTCAGCGCCTTCCCAGTTCCCATGCTGGGAGCACCCACCTGCCGTGGAAAGCTCGTGTCCATTTGCCATATATCGACCCTTCGTTTTACAAAGTGAGACCTTTCAAGCATTGGCAGCCAGGGTCTGGGCCCCTTCATCTCTTAGCCAGGGGCCTCTCCTCTCGGGGCTTCGGAATCGAGGAAAAGCCCCCACCCACAGAAGTGAAAGCAAGCTGGTTGATGGTTCTTGATTACTTCGTGTTTCTTAGGAGAAAAATATAAAGAAATGTATTACAACTCTTTTTTTGGCTTCTTCAAGTTCTGAGGTACAGAAGGAACTGCACAAAAGGAACCGATTACCTAGGACGAGGAATAGAGAAGGTCTCTACCCCCTGCCCCGGCTGCTGCTGGAGCTGGATCACTGCTCACCTGCCTGACTCATGGTCTTGTTACTAATTGAAATAACAAAACTGTACTGGAGTTATAACTGATGGAGGTATAATTCGCATACAATGAATGTTTCCAATTTTAGGTGTGCAGATCAGTGAGTTTTGACAGGGGTGCACCCGCCGCAGGACAGAGATATCCCACCTCCCCTGCCCCCCTGAAAGCCCCCTGAGCCCTTTCTCAGCCTGCTCCCCTCCCCAAGCCCAAGGAAACCATCCACTGATTGATGTCCCACAACCCATTTTCCTGAATTTTATATGTACTCTTTTGTGGCTGGCTTCTTTCAACGTGATGACTTTGAGATTAATCCATTCTCTTGCCTGTATTAGCAATTCATTTCTTTTTATTGCTAAATCGTATTTCATTGTATTTCTCTACCATCGTTATTACTCATCTCTTGAAGGACATTTGAGTTGTGTTCAGGTTTTGGTTATTACAGCTAAAACTTTTAGGAAGATCTGTGCATAAGCCTTTGTGAAGACCTGTGTTTGCGTCGTTTCGGATAAGTACGCACGAGAGAACTACTGCGTCATCTATAAGTGTAGTGACGGCCAGAGCCTCGAAACCGTTCTGAACACACTTGCCACGCTTCCCGCCACGCACCCTCACCAGCTCGCGCTGTGGTCAGTCACTTCGCTGTTTGACGCTATCTTGGATGTCTAGTGGTATCTCATTATTGCTTGAATTTACATTTCTGAGCGGCTGATGATCTTATCCTCTGTGCACAGGGGCTGATTAGACATCTTTTGTAAAATGCCTTTGCGAATATTTGCCCATTCTAGCGGGCTTTGTTTTTGCATTCTTACTACATTGTAAGAATCTCTAACTGATGAAAATAGAGCTACCATACGATCCAGCAATTGCACTACTGGGTATTTACCCCAAAGATACAAATGTAGGGATCCGAAGGGGTACGTGCACCCCGACATTTATTGCAGAAATGTCCACAATAGCCAAACTGTGGAAAGAGCCAAGATGTCCATCGACAGATGAATGGATAAAGAAGAGGTGGTATATATACACAATGGAATATTATGCAGCCATCAAAAGGAA